>NW_015505257.1:22383-25092 GCF_001515645.1 Sinocyclocheilus grahami | reverse complement strand
TATATATATATATATATATATATATATATATATATATATATATATATATATATACAGATAGTTGGACACACATTGTACTGTATTGCACTGTAATAAAACAAAGACAAATTTAAATGTTAATCATATTAAATTGCATTGAACTGTATTACAAAATGTAACTATAATATAATTACAAAAAATACATTATAAAAATATAATACATTATAAATTAAAATATAAATTTGAGAAATATTATACAATATTCATATCATATACATACATTTTATATTATTATTTATATTTTATAATACAGTACAATATAATATAGTTCTATGTGTGGGTGCATACGCATTACGCACACACATTTAAATTGTACAAAATTATATTGTAATATGTTACAAAAATGTATATAAAAACTAATTTACAGTACAATTTTCTATATATAAATTTGAGATTTTTTGTATATTTTATAATACAGTACAATATAATATATTAATGTGTATGTATATATGTACAGTATATACAAATTGGGATGAACATTTAAAATGTACCTAATTGTGATTTATTACAAAATATAATTATAATAAATATAATTACAAACTATATTATAGATTTAAAAAATACATTTTATATTTTTATTAGGGCTGTCAATAGATTAACATTTTTAATCTAATTAATCACACCCTTTTTCTGAGATTAATCACGGTTAATCGCACACTTCATGAAATTAAGCATAGACCATTTATCTTGTTTCAAACGTTTATTTTGTCATCATTCGCTATATCCAGCAAAGTAAACCAAAAGATTGAAGGGTGATTCTCAAAAATCTATATTTTCTACAAGTTTTTCTCAAGATAAATTTAGATGTCTTTCCAAAAAAGGACACTTAGAAACTCCAAAAGGACACCAAAGAACCAAATGATATAAGGAGCCCAAATAAGCACATATGAAAGAAAAAAAAATCTGAATTTTATAGTATGTGTACAGTGCAACAGCAGAGCTTTTTTACATTTTAGAGAAGATTGGGTTAAAGGGTTAGAATAGAAATTGTGCGTCAGTAAATTTGCGTTAATTGCATTAAATTATTTTAACGCGTTAAGGATTGTAAAATTAATTGCATGCGTTAACGCGTTAACATTGACAGCCCTAATTTTTTATATATTTTATATTATTTATATTTTATAATACAGTACATAATATAGTAATATTTGTGGGTATATGTATATATAAAAATTAAACTAATATAATATTATATTATAATTCTCTTCTTTTGCAATTAGACTATTAATTAATTTCAAACTGTCTAGTGATTGTTAGGCACTGTACAATGTAGCAAAGCTAGTAACCATTCTTAAGGAAAATTATTATAAAGTTTTGATGAGAAAATGTACCTTTTTTTATACACTGTGTCCTTTGGTTGGCTAAGAGTCTGGATGGGGGTCCCTGGGTCTGGAACAGCTGAACACCCATGGTTTAGTGAATTCGCCATGCTCTTTACTTGATGGAAAACAACAAAACCTCTCCTGCCATTTCATGCATCGTGTTTTCCACTTCAGCGCCTCTTCCAGGAAATCTTTGATTGCTAGCTGGAGAAATGTTCATGAAATCTGCTTGACTGTAATGGAACAGTAATAATTACAGTTGGTGGTACACGCATTGGTGGCGGTTTGGACTGGAGGGGCTCTTTCTCTTGCAGACTGATTTAATTAACTGTGCGAAGGGACCTGTGGCTTGAAGCTGATTGGGATCCCGACCTGCCTGAGAATGAAGATGTCACAGCGCCCACATTCATCTAGTGCTGTCTGTCACTCTCTCTGCTAAGATGGACGTCTGCTGTAACGGACCAATACTGTGCAGAATGAGGGTGCGGTTTGGATAGCCTTAACTGAATTAATTTTATACTCTACTGAAAAAGTGTGTGTGTTCATTTAATCAACGGATGGTTAATACAAGCAATTGTAAAAAGTAGTATTATCATGACAAAATAATGTAATGTAATTAAAATAAGAGTTAAAGTCATTCAGAAACAATCACTATCTCAGATAGGGGTCATTTATATGTATTTATATGCATTAGTCAGTGAATAAAACTATCTAAAAATAGTATTCAAATATGTCTGCACCCACTGTAAAGGTTTCTGTTTGTGCGCTTTGGTTAGGTGTGTTTCCTGCTTAACAGTGACTTTTTATAGCTGCCTTTTTAATTTGTTTGACAGAAACTTTCCTTAATAAGCCTTTATCTGACTGAGTTCTTCTGTGCTCTAAATCACTCACAAATCTTTTGTCAGTTAATAATCTATATTCAGTTTTCACAAAATGTTAGTTGTTTTTAAGCCTTTTGCAAGATGATGCACTATTAGATGCTTTTCGTCTTCAGAAAGATCTTTCTTCTTCCGCATATTGCATGAGAACTGTAACTTGCTTAATAATGTGGAACAACCTCTTTAAGTAGGTTTTCCATTACCCTAAGAAGACCTGGCAAACTATTTAACAAACCTGTCTGAGACTGATACCAGTTATCTACAAAGATATGAGAAATAAAACAAATAAACACTTTATATCAAAAAACTAAATATGAATGTTAATTTTACTGAAATCCTACTGATTTGTCACTTGCATAATCATTTGGAACACAGTGTATATAAAAAAAATGATAAATTAATATATATATATATATATATATATATATATATATATATATATATATATATATATATATATATCAGATATA
>NW_015505257.1:20025-22212 GCF_001515645.1 Sinocyclocheilus grahami | reverse complement strand
AGATAGATATATAGATAGATAGATAGACAGATTTAGCATGTTCTCATTGTCTGAAAATGCATTGAGGACACCAGCAAAGAATCTTGCACCACTAAGCAAAGATTACTTGCACATGCAGTATAAACTAATCTGCAATATTAGTATAGATGGGTGACATATTCCTGAATTTTTAAGTTGAAATGATCGTGAAGTGCAATTTTTACCTCACCTTTTAATGTCCACTTTGATGGTCTGCCACTAGGGGGCAGTGTCTCTCTCCCAACTCATAATGAATGAATGTGATGTTTGTGAGAGTCCTTCTGTATACAGAATACTGTTTTGCAGATATGAGTCTCCAGAGAAACCCATGAGATCCGTTGCTCTGATGTTATTCTGCATTCAGGGACATTGCAATGAAAACTAGTCTTCTTGAAGATTGATATTCTATTTTCTCTTGAGATGGTTGGGTCAGGCGAAAATAAAGTTGTGTAACAGCAAAAAAAAAAAAAAAAAAAAAATCCACGTGGTTGGTCTGCATCTGTGAATTCCTCACAAATGAAAAGCCAACATTCTTATAAAGTATTTAAATCTGCCTGTAAATAATTACATGATTCATGCTGGAATTGTCTTGTGTACCTTGAATAAAACTAGTGAATTCCAGTACCTCAATAAAACAAATGGCAACACCATAAGTGTAAATGTGAGCAGACTGTGGAAGAACAGCCCGAAGGAAAATGTGACGCACGATCTTCAAGGAAGAGCACGTTCACGGGCCAGAGGATGTTCAGTGACACTGTTTGCTTCAGCAGTTGACCTCTGAGCTTGAGCCATCAGGCCATCAAATGTCTCCTGCTGACAAACACTAAACACTCATCTGACCTGCTGTAAACTTTCATTCAGAAGTGACATTATAGGCATTCTTTCAAATAAATCACAAAATTGTTATGCAGAACAACTGTTTTCAACATTTATAATAATAAGAAACAGGAAATCAGCATATTAGAATGATTTCTGAAGGATTATGTGACCCTGAAGACTGGAGTAATGATGCTGAAAATTCAGCTTTGCGTCAGAGGAATAAATTACCTTTTAAAATATATTCAATAGAAAACAATTTTAAGTTGTAATAATATTTCACAATATTACTGTTTTACTGAATGTTTTGATCAAATAAATGCACCCTCGGTGAGCATAAGAGACTGTCAAACGCATTTGTCAAATCATACTGACCCCAAGTTTTTAAACAGCAGTTTGGATTTATTATATTATGGGAACATAACACATAAATTCACCTTTTAAAAGCTGTTTAACTGCATTCAGTGCTGTTTTGTCATATTCAAACACAGAAGAATATGAATACACATTTTAAAATCTCTTATTATAACACAAGGTGATGTAATACGTTGTAATTATAAGATTGCCCGATAATGAGCTCCATACTGGGAATCTGGTGTCTTTTTTTAACTTGCCATTTTCTAGAGCATGTGCTTGTGCTTTTTGCTCTCTCGTCATACTCTCTCCCCATCTAGGGACAAATGTGGCATGTCCTACGTACCTCAGGGTCTGTCAGTACAATTCACCATGTGCTCTCACACTAAACATTCATCTCCACATTAAAGGAGCAGTTCACCCAAAAAATTACATTTCTGTCATTTACGGACCCCCACAACATTTTGAACCCATATGAATATCCTTAGAATATTTTCAACAAATCATTCTAGAAGTGGAGATTTGACTCAAAAGAACAATTAGTGCATGAATCATAGCCACTTTTCTCATTAATGACAAGAATTTCAACTTAAATTTCAGTCTGTTTGTTGCACAAAACTACTATATGACTACAAAAGACATGGAATATAATGCATGAGTCATATGTACCACTTTTATGATGAATAGATGGACAGACAGATAGACACACATTAGATAGATAGATAGATAGATAGATAGATAGATAGATAGATAGATAGATAGATAGATAGATAGATAGATAGATAGATAGATAGATAGATAGATAGAACGATATAGATGGACGGACAGATGGACAGACAGATGAAGGAATTGACAGACAGACAGACAGACAGACAGATAGATAGATAGATAGATAGATAGATAGATAGATAGATAGATAGATAGATAGATAGATAGATAGATAGATAGATGGATAGACAGACAGACATACACAGATAGATAGATAGATAGATAGATAGA
>NW_015505257.1:17350-17972 GCF_001515645.1 Sinocyclocheilus grahami | reverse complement strand
GCTGTGATTCTTGGAGAGTCTTTGGACACTCAAAACTCTCCTCCTCATTGTGCATTAGGATTATATAGATACACGTCCTCTTCCAGGCAGATTTGGAATATCTTTAGTTGATTGGAACTTCTTAATTATTGCCCTGATGGTGGAAATGGGGATTTTAAATGCTTTAGATATGTTCTGACAGCCACTTTCTATTTTGTGAAGCTCAACAATCTTGTTCTGCACATCAGAACTATATTCTTTGGTTTTACTCTTTGTGATGGATGATTAAGGGAATCTGGCCTTTGTGTCCTTCTCTATTTATAATCCTGTGGAACAGGAAGTCATGGCTGGAGAATTTCATGCTTCTAGTCACCCTGGTGTGCTAAAAAATTGTAAATATGAATGGGAATATACTTGATTTTACTCATAATAATTTCTAGGGGTGCAAATAATTGTGGCTAACATGCATTGGAGAAAAACATTTATTTCATAATGTGAGTTTCCCCCCAATTTAATTTGTTTTGCTTCAGTGATAGGTTAGAATATTTGTGAATTTTTTAAATGAAACATCAAAAAAGTAAACGATGCAGATTTATTTTCACAGCCACCTTTGCTCATATTTACCAAGGGTGCCAATATTAGT
>NW_015505257.1:16754-17224 GCF_001515645.1 Sinocyclocheilus grahami | reverse complement strand
GATAGATAGATAGATAGATAGATAGATAGATAGATAGATAGATAGATAGATAGATAGATAGATAGAACGATATAGATGGACGGACAGATGGACAGACAGATGAAGGAATTGACAGACAGACAGACAGACAGACAGATAGATAGATAGATAGATAGATAGATAGATAGATAGATAGATAGATAGATAGATAGATAGATAGATAGATAGACGGATGGATAGACAGACAGACATACACAGATAGATAGATAGATAGATAGATAGATAGATAGATAGATAGATAGATAGATAGATAGATAGATAGATAGACGGATGGATAGACAGACAGACATACACAGATAGATAGATAGATAGATAGATAGATAGATAGATAGATAGATAGATAGATAGATAGATAGATAGATAGACGGATGGATAGACAGACAGACATACACAGATAGATAGATAGATAGATAGATAGATAGATAGATAGA
>NW_015505257.1:15026-16677 GCF_001515645.1 Sinocyclocheilus grahami | reverse complement strand
AATGAAACATCAAAAAAGTAAACGATGCAGATTTATTTTCACAGCCACCTTTGCTCATATTTACCAAGGGTGCCAATATTAGTATAGATGGTTGGGACTGTACTATGAACCAGGTTTATTATGCTTTTTGCCATTTTGGAGCTTGATAGCTCGATTCCTTTTCATTGTATGGAAAAGAGTGGTTAGGCTTTGGTTGATTTATCCCTTTAAAGTCTTCCAAAAACGTCTCAGTTCCTGCTCGGAAGTGGTCGTAATTAGAAGTCAGATCTATAGGAGCTCTTCCACCCCTGTCATCCGACAGCTTCAGAGGGATCTCGCTGATAAAACTAGCTGGAAGTTTAATGAGCCTTTTCTCTTGCTTTCTCTGGATGTGAATGTCACACTAAGACTCCACACAGGCTTTCACAGCACTTGCTAAAAGCATGTATAAATCTGAAGGTAGTCATGTGAATCTAGGAGAGCATGAGTGTGAGTAAATTAAACAATTTGCAAGTATCCCTTTAAAAGAGTAACAAAAAGCCTAATATACTTTTCTGTTTCCTTTTACAGATCAATTGAGTTTAATGGAACTGCAAGCAAAAACCTCAAGCAAGATTTTTTTCTCTGCACTCGATCAACATGATTCACGATTTCTGGACATTTTTGAGAGCAAGAAAGGGGCTGTTGGAAAACGACTGAATTTCTTCAGCAAATCAAACCTGTGGTAAGCTTATCAATGCTTCTTTCTTAAAGGGATAGTTCACCCAAAGATTTAAATGTGATGTTTATCTGCTTACCCCCAGGGCATCCAAGATGTAGGTGACTTTGTTTCTTCAGTAGAACACATATGATGATTTTTAACTCCAACCGTTGCAGTCTATCAGTCGTATAATGCATGGCAATGGTAACAAAATCTATGAGAGTAAAAAAAACATGCACAGACAAATCCAAATTAAACCCTGCGGCTCGTGATAAACCTATCATTGAAGTAAAACAATGGAAAGTGGATGGAAAATCTTATTGTGAAATAAATGTTTTTCTCTAGTTCACATTAGCCATAATTATTGGCACCCAATTATTGGAACATCCTTTTCCCAAAATAACAGCTCTGAGTTTTATCTCTAATGCCTGATGAGTTTGGAGAACACCTGACAAGAGATCAGAGAACATTCCTTCATTCAGAATCACTCCAGATCCTTCAGATTCACAGCTCCATGTTGGTGCTTCTGCTCTTCAGTTCACCCCACTCATTTTCTACAGGGATCAGGTCAGGGAACTGGGACGACCATGGCAGAAGTTTCATTTTGTGCTCCGTGACACATTTTTGTGTTGATTTTGATGTTTGTTTTGGATCATTGTCCTGATGGAAGATCCAACCACGGCTTCAGGTCAGGGAACTGGGACGACCATGGCAGAAGTTTCATTTTGTGCTCAGTGACACATTTTTTGTGTTGATTTTGATGTTTGTTTTGGATCATTGTCCTGATGGAAGATCCAACCACGGCCTATTATAAGATTTCTAATAGAGACAGTCTGGTTTAGATTTTTTTATCTGTTGGCATTTGATAGGATCCATGATGCCAATATCTGAACAAGATGTCCAGGACCTCTGGCAGAAAAATAGGCCACCAAAATTAAAGATCCAGCAGTATATTTAACTGTGGGCATGGGG
>NW_015505257.1:12712-13859 GCF_001515645.1 Sinocyclocheilus grahami | reverse complement strand
AGTTAAAAATCATCATATGTGTTCTACTGAAGAAACAAAGTCACCTACATCTTGGATGCCCTGGGGGTAAGCAGATAAACATCACATTTTCATCTCTCTAAACTACATTATGTTACTGTTTTATTAACTAATTTCATATTTAATTGTATGTTATACATACACTATAAAATGTAATTGTATCTTTTTTTTTTCCAGAGCACTGACATCACTGCAAAGCGCACAGCAGTTCTTCGTGGCCTTCCACTCATTCTTGGAGAAGAAGCCTCTGACTTTTTTACAACAGCACTGGTAAGTACCTTTACTATAACCCCCACACAAACATCACATATAGGCATTCAATTATGCTTTAGTCAACTCCTTAATTTGGACCAGATAATTAAAATTCTGATTTTGTTTCACTTTTCTTAATCAAGCCCTTGTACTGTTCATTTTGTCAAATTTCTAAAATGTGTTTTGATTAGTTGTATGTAGAACATGGCCCAAGAGATGGTACTGATTCTTTAGGTGACATATACTTTTGTGAGATTTCCCATTTATAATGTAACAAGACTTGTAATATTGCTTTTTTTTAAAATTAGAACTGTGAATGTGACACACCCCAGATTTCCATCGGGATACTGACTGTGATACCAGAAGATAGCTAGGATTCCCCACAAGCACTGCATTTGGAGGCTTCGAACACTGCAATCATCTTGGAAGGAATCATCGTGATGGAAGATCTTGAAAATCTTCCAGATGCCATGTGTCTACTTTTTGGGCTGATATATGCGCTGAATTTGGAGTACCATCCACAGCTCAAGAACACCTTTGATTTTATTCAGAGAGTGTTTCTTTCTCTTGGACACAAATCTCTGAAACCAAAAGTACAGTCACTTAAAAACCTGCTGCTGATGTAAGTTGAGGCTGTTTGAGATGGTTTTAAAGGGATAGTTGAATCCCTTTAATCTTCTGGTTGCACAGAAGGTTTGTTTAATTAAACTTTTCAACTGTTACCTGTCAAAATTTGTTGAAAATATTTTTAAACGTTAAAGAATGTTTAAAAAATTTACTTAAAAGTTTTAGAGCAGTGTTATTCCTAAATTTTTTTTAATTTTTTATTGTAAGCATTGTTAAGACTTAAGCTAGTGTTGATTATTTTAAAAGGTCA
>NW_015505257.1:966-10479 GCF_001515645.1 Sinocyclocheilus grahami | reverse complement strand
CAGAGATAGATGGATAGATAGATAGATAGATAGATAGATAGATAGATAGATAGATAGATAGATAGATAGATAGATAGATAGATAGACAGATAGAACGATATAGATGGACGGATGGATAGACAGACAGATAGACAGATAGACAGACAGACAGAGCTAGATAGATAGATAGATAGATAGATAGATAGATAGATAGGTATATTTTTAATAAATCATTACTTTTATTCAGCAAGGATGCATTAAATTGGTCAAAAGTTACAGTAAAGACATTTATAATGTCTTTTGAACTTTCTGTTCATCAAGAAATTCTGAAGAGAAATATGAGCAAACGTGGCTGTGAAAATAAATCTGCATCGTTTATCCTTTTGATCTTTCATTCAAAAAATTCACAAAATTTAAACCTATCATTGAAGTAAAACAATGGAAAGTGGATGGAAAATCTTATTGTGAAATAAATGTTTTTCTCTAGTTCACATTAGCCATAATTATTGGCACCCAATTATTGGAACATCCTTTTCCCAAAATAACAGCTCTGAGTTTTATCTCTAATGCCTGATGAGTTTGGAGAACACCTGACAAGAGATCAGAGAACATTCCTTCATTCAGAATCACTCCAGATCCTTCAGATTCACAGCTCCATGTTGGTGCTTCTGCTCTTCAGTTCACCCCACTCATTTTCTACAGGGATCAGGTCAGGGAACTGGGACGACCATGGCAGAAGTTTCATTTTGTGCTCCGTGACACATTTTTGTGTTGATTTTGATGTTTGTTTTGGATCATTGTCCTGATGGAAGATCCAACCACGGCCTATTATAAGATTTCTAATAGAGACAGTCTGGTTTAGATTTTTTTATCTGTTGGCATTTGATAGGATCCATGATGCCAATATCTGAACAAGATGTCCAGGACCTCTGGCAGAAAAATAGGCCACCAAAATTAAAGATCCAGCAGTATATTTAACTGTGGGCATGGGGTACTTTTTATCCCTGTTTGCACCAAACCCATCTAGTGGGTTTGCTGCCAAAAAACTCTCTTTTTAGTTTCATCTGGCCACAGAAGCCAGTCCCGTTCGAAGTTCCAGTCATGTCTGACAACTGAATATGCTGGAGTTTGTTTTTGGATGAGTGAAGAGGATTTTTCTTGAAACCTTCCCAAACAACATTTGGTGATGTAGGGGCTGTTTTTTAGGCTTTCTAACCCCAAGACTCAACTAATCTCTGCGATTCTCCAGCTGTGATTCTTGGAGAGTCTTTGGCCACTCAAAACTCTCCTCCTCATTGTGCATTAGGATTATATAGATACACGTCCTCTTCCAGGCAGATTTGGAATATCTTTAGTTGATTGGAACTTCTTAATTATTGCCCTGATGGTGGAAATGGGGATTTTAAATGCTTTAGATATGTTCTGACAGCCACTTTCTATTTTGTGAAGCTCAACAATCTTGTTCTGCACATCAGAACTATATTCTTTGGTTTTTTTCTAACAGAGTCAGTCACTTTTCGATTTTTTTATCTGTTGGCATTTGATAGGATCCATGATGCCAATATCTGAACAAGATGTCCAGGACCTCTGGCAGAAAAATAGGCCACCAAAATTAAAGATCCAGCAGTATATTTAACTGTGGGCATGGGGTACTTTTTATCCCTGTTTGCACCAAACCCATCTAGTGGGTTTGCTGCCAAAAAGCTCTCTTTTTAGTTTCATCTGGCCACAGAAGCCAGTCCCGTTCGAAGTTCCTGTCATGTCTGACAACTGAATATGCTGGAGTTTGTTTTTGGATGAGTGAAGAGGATTTTTCTTGAAACCTTCCCAAACAACATTTGGTGATGTAGGGGCTGTTTTTTAGGCTTTCTAACCCCAAGACTCAACTAATCTCTGCGATTCTCCAGCTGTGATTCTTGGAGAGTCTTTGGCCACTCAAAACTCTCCTCCTCATTGTGCATTAGGATTATATAGATACACGTCCTCTTCCAGGCAGATTTGTAATATCTTTAGTTGATTGGAACTTCTTAATTATTGCCCTTGATGTAAGTTGACTGTTACCAGTCAAAATTTGTTGAAAGTATTTTTAAACGTTAAAGAATGTTTAAAAAATGTTCTTAAAAGTTTTAGAGCAGTGTTATTCCTAAACTTTAAAAAAAAATTTTTTTATTGTAAGCATTAAGACTTAAGCTAGTGTTGATTATTTTAAAAGGTCACCTGTTCAGTAGTCACCCTGGTGTGCTAAAAAATTGTAAATATGAATGGGAATATACTTGATTTTACACATAATAATTTCTAGGGGTGCAAATAATTGTGGCTAACATGCATTGGAGAAAAACATTTATTTCATAATGTGAGTTTCCCCCCAATTTCAGTGAAGAGGATTTTTCTTGAAACCTTCCCAAACAACATTTGGTGATGTAGGGGCTGTTTTTTAGGCTTTCTAACCCCAAGACTCAGCTAATCTCTGCGATTCTCCAGCTGTGATTCTTGGAGAGTCTTTGGCCACTCAAAACTCTCCTCCTCATTGTGCATTAGGATTATATAGATACACGTCCTCTTCCAGGCAGATTTGTAATATCTTTAGTTGATTGGAACTTCTTAATTATTGCCCTGATGGTGGAAATGGGGATTTTAAATGCTTTAGATATGTTCTGACAGCCACTTTCTATTTTGTGAAGCTCAACAATCTTGTTCTGCACATCAGAACTATATTCTTTGGTTTTACTCTTTGTGATGGATGATTAAGGGAATCTGGCCTTTGTGTCCTTCTATTTATAATCCTGTGGAATAGGAAGTCATGGCTGGAGAATTTCATGCTTGTAGTCACCCTGGTGTGCTAAAAAATTGTAAATATGAATGGGAATATACTTGATTTTACACATAATAATTTCTAGGGGTGCAAATAATTGTGGCTAACATGCATTGGAGAAAAACATTTATTTCATAATGTGAGTTTCCCCCCAATTTCTTTTGTTTTGCTTCAATGATAGGTTAGAATATTTGTGAATTTTTTTGAATGAAACATCAAAAAAGTAAACGATGCAGATTTATTTTCACAGCCACCTTTGCTCATATTTACCAAGGGTGCCAATATTAGTATAGATGGTTGGGACTGTACTATGAACCAGGTTTATTATGCTTTTTGCCATTTTGGAGCTTGATAGCTCGATTCCTTTTCATTGTATGGAAAAGAAACATCAAAAAAGTAAACGATGCAGATTTATTTTCACAGCCACCTTTGCTCATATTTACCAAGGGTGCCAATATTAGTGGTTGGGACTGTACTATGAACCAGGTTTATTATGCTTTTTGTCATTTTGGAGCTTGATAGCTCGATTCCTTTTCATTGTATGGAAAAGAGTGGTTAGGCTTTGGTTGATTTATCCCTTTAAAGTCTTCCAAAAACGTCTCAGTTCCTGCTCGGAAGTGGTCGTAATTAGAAGTCAGATCTATAGGAGCTCTTCCACCCCTGTCATCCGACAGCTTCAGAGGGATCTCGCTGATAAAACTAGCTGGAAGTTTAATGAGCCTTTTCTCTTGCTTTCTCTGGATGTGAATGTCACACTAAGACTCCACACAGGCTTTCACAGCACTTGCTAAAAGCATGTATAAATCTGAAGGTAGTCATGTGAATCTAGGAGAGCATGAGTGTGAGTAAATTAAACAATTTGCAAGTATCCCTTTAAAAGAGTAACAAAAAGCCTAATTTCACTATTTAAAACCAATGTGGTAATTGACCCTTCACAGGGAGTTTGATTGACAGGCGATCTAACCAATTATAATGCAGAATCTGTTTTTTTTTTAATATGAACTACACTCTTAAAAATAAAGGTGCTTGACGATGCCATAGAAGAACACCCCCCCCCCTCCCTCGCTCAAGTTTTGAGTGGGAAAGTGCTAAGGCGTCTGGGTAGTGTTCTTACACTGCTGTAGTCTGTGGGTGGTTGGTAATCTGATTAGACTATGTGTTCACCCTCATCCTACTCCTTTACACCAGGGGGACAAGAGATGATGGATGTTTTTTATCGTTTCGTTGGAAGCATACCAGAGGACAGTCAAGTGCATAAATGTGCGCACACACAATGTATTTACTCGGTAAGAGTGAATAGGATTACTTAAACAGATATGCAAATGAACTACAAGTTAAATAATCATGACTTAATCTCAGATTTACATTGACGCATAATGTCAAAATCACTTTGTTAATCAGTAATCCAAAAATCCAGAATACTGTCTACATACAGAAGGGTGAATAGTTAATAGCTATTTTTGTGGCATTTTAGCGCTTGAATCGGCACTCAATATTATTTACTATTGCTTATAATTCCGTATTGTGATGCACTCATTTCATGTCTACTTTTTCTTTACAGTTTTCTTGAAATTACAAATTCATATATGAAATGAAATGGCTTTCACTACTTTTTAAAACCAATGTGGTAATTGACCCTTCACAGGGAGTTTGATTGACAGGCGATCTAACCAATTATAATGCAGAAAAGTTTTTTTTTTTTATATGAACTACACTCTTAAAAATAAAGGTGCTTCACGATGCCATAGAAGAACCTTTTTGTCTAAATGGTTCCATAAAGAACCTTTAACATCTGAAGAACCTTTCTGTTTCACAAAAGGTTCTTTGGGGCAAAAGAAGGTTCTTCAGATTACAAAAAGGTAAGAAAGAGATGGTTCTTTAAAGAACCTTTGACTGAATGGTTCTTTGTGGAACCAAAAATGGTTCTTCTATGGCATCGCTTGAAGAACCTTTTGAAGCACCTTTATTTTTAAGAGTGTATCATTTTAATGTAAAGCATACCAGATTGCTGTAATTTGCTGCATCCTTGATAATTCGGCAGTCTAAACCAACAAGTAAGATGGAAAATTGCGCTGTGCAACTGTGTTTAGCACTAATGTTGTGGGTAAATTGGCTCTGTTAGCTGCACAAATCGTTTGCAGAGATTTCTTTCCAGAAATCCGATCCGATCATCTTTAACAAACACCCTTTAATATCAAACTATTACAAACAACATTTAAACTACTGGATCTTGGCCTTGCTTCACATACATAACTTCTTCTATGCTGCTTAGATGGAATCTGATTTCAATTACCTTAGAGCTAGTTTACAAATGAAGGTGTGGAATATATTTAGAGGCGTGAAAATCGAAGATAAACCAAATAACATATTCTCTTCTGACATGCATTGATTTTCACTGCAGGATAGACATAAGATACTGTACCGATGATTGTGTTGAATCAAGACCTAGAATTCGAAATGAATGATAAGGTCTGGCGAATAAATTCATGTTTTATGCATCTCTGGGTTGTTTCATTTTCTTTCATTTGAATGTAACTACAAATTCACAGATGATAATGATCGTTTCAGATATACTGTGTACGTTCGACAACAAACCCAAGGGTTTATCGCAGAGCTGTGTTAAGTGAATCGAATGGTGAATGTGTGAAATCTGTCTGTAAGAGCTCCACAAAATCTGTTGTTTGAACTTGATGTTTCTTGTCTTCCACCCTCTGTCTGAAATAACTCTCCCAACTTTACACCTCCAGAGGAATGTTGACAGTTTAACCTTCAGTAAGTGGGAGAGGACACAAAACCGCAGCCACGTGATTTAAAGAGAGGTCATAAGGGACAATGGATGCTGAGTTTAGCAGGTGGCCCGTGAAACAGAAAAGACGCTTCGCCCATACTTGCTGCTCTGTAGCATATGTTGGCATAATATGTTATACTCAGTGACGGTAGAGTGAAATACCACAAAGGTAAAGAAAATATGTAGATACATTTTCAAAGGATCCTTTGATATATGCAGAACGCAAAAGCAACTGCATAGAATATTTTGATTTATGTCCAGTTTAGAAAAAATAACTACTTGTATGCTTTGAAAAGAGTTATGTGCATAGAATTATTTGAAATATGTGCAATTGAGAGAGAATTATATAAAATCTATTGATGTATAATTTCAAAAGAGGTCCAAATGATCTTTTGATGAATGTCGAATTTACAAACAATTGCATAGGATCCTTTGATGTATGCACAATTCAAAAGCAGCTATAGGTTCCTTTGATATATGTTGGATTTAGAAATAGTTCTATAGGATCCTTTGATGTATGTACAATTTAAAAGCAGTTGGATCATTTGGTGTGTGTTGAATTTAAAAGCAATCATATAGATTCCATTGATGTATAAATAGTTGCACAGGATACTTTGATGTATGTTGATTTTTAGAAAATAATTCTATAGGATCCATTGATGTATGTACGATCAGTGGTGGAAAGAGTACTGAAAAAATATACTCAAGTAAAAGTACCATTACATTCCAAAAAATGTAGTGTGAGTTGAGTAAAAAGTACTTGTCCAAAAAAACTGCCTGAGTAAGAGTAAAAGAGTAGGATTTTTAAAAGTACTCAAGAGTAGTGAGTAGCGAGTACTGAGCTGTGGATTCTACCCCCTTATAATAAATGCTGTACACTGCAATTTAAAAATTTATAAAACATTGTACATACTGTACTTCATATTATCTTTTGTTGTTTGTCAGAAAGAATAAAGAATATCTATCATCCAGCAGTTTTAATTTAAAATACATCAAAACAACACAGAAAAACAATTATAGAGATGAAAAGCTGAAAGAGTTATTCTCGTACACTCATCGCCATTTAAATCATAATGTTTGAAAAAATAGATTTAAAATCAGGTGTAAGGCCACTGAGCCAGAGTATGCTATTGTTGCACATAAAATATGAATGTTTAAAACAGTGCAAAGAATACAAAAACCATTAGAAACTCATACGAGAGTTCAGCATCACACTCCATGAGATGTATTAAAAAAGAGAGATTAAAAAGAGACAATTTCTCTTAAAAATGGTGCCAGTTTTAGTATTTTGTGATTAAGAAATCAGAATCATAAATATTATAATTTATGTTACAATTTAAACATACATTCACATTGCTCTAGAAGGAGGGCATCAACCCCTATGTTTTACACAGCTACATTTACTCAAATTATTGTGCTGATAATACAATTTGTAAGGAAAAAAATGCATTAAATAGATAAGTATTTCCATGGAAACGGTTTAAAACAAACAAACAAAAAAACAAACAAATAAAAAAATAGACACATAAACACAAATGCATGTCTCTTTGCGGGGGCCGCGGTGGTCTGGGCGAATAAGCTTTTATCAGCAGCATCCACAACTGAATGGAACAAAAAATGGTTGAACTTGAAAAATGTTTTTGTGTGAGTGCACTTGCTAAATGAAGGCGGATTGTGTAAAATGGATCAAATAAAAAACACTTATTAACGAGTTGCAGTTTTATTACATCATGCTGACAGGCCTATAATAAAGTCACGGGTCAACAATAAGGTGCATACCGAATCTGGTCCTCCAATTTCAGTATATTAAGCCATGGTAAGCTGGTTTTCTAAGCAAAATTTGATTTGACGAGAGTCACAAGACCAATTACTCTCTCCCTAGCCAATCATGTTGATGGATACAAATAAAATTAAAAGAAGCATGTAATGACCACAAACAGAGGGAAAACAGTGGAGTAAACGTACAGATGCATCACTTAAAAACATGAGTTCATTTTCATGTGTTAAAAATTACTACTCAAAAAAGTTCAATTTCTAATAAAAACTACTTACAGGAATGTGAGTGTTTGTAATTAGTTACTTCACACCCCCGTGTACAATTTAAAACAGTCAGGCTCTTTGATACATGTAGAATTTAGAAACATTTTGATAAGATCCTTTGAAGTACATAGAACTTAGAAAAAAAAAATCACGTGATCCTTTGATGTATGTACAATTCATAAAGCATTTCATAGGCTCCTTTGATGTATGTAGAATTCAAAAGCAATAAAACAGAATCCATTGATGTAATTTATAAAGAATTCTATACTGTAGGATCCTTTGATGTACATTCAATTTAAAAGCAACTGGATTCTTTGATGTACCAAATATTCAGGAATAGATCTGATACAAATTGAATTTTTCATGTACATTACATTTTCAAAGAATTTCATAGAATGCTTTGATGTATACAGAGTTAGCATTCCATTCCAATGCAAATATTTATGTAAATATGCAGTTAAGGCTTTGATTGGTCGTGATCTGACCTGCACATCTAGAGGATGGGTGGTGAGGAGGGTGAATTGTTTAATGTGCTTTGCAGAGATGCCACTGAATGGCATGTCAACTCTGCTCTGTGTCAACTTGTGAGGACCAGGATCTGCGCAGGCTTTATCACATGTGGCCAGGCCAGGGGAGAGCTGACAGTGAACCGAACTGACGACTTCATCGAGGGCCACATGACAGTGGCAGGCCTGAAACTGATGAGCCGCTGAATCGTTCCTGACAGGGACTTGAGGAGTGGGGTGCTGGGGCTAAACAGGACAGCTTACATAGAATTCAGTCCCTCTTTAAAACAAGACATCTTAGAACACATCTAAACCTCAAAGCAAATGACTGAAAAACAAATAAAAGGTTAACCAAAGGATCATTCACAACTAGTCCTTCACTTGAAGACTTATTCCATATTCCTTATTCCATTGTTTAGCAAAACAAACAATGACAAAAGGGTTTAACACAGTGCTGCCGCTACAGAGTTTGCTTTAATGTTGACTGATGCTGATTTATCATGATGTGAACTGTTGGATTTGTACAAAACTGCACTATTCTTGCGATGGATGCTGTGAATCGCCCTCTCGAGGTCGTGCCAAAACATTGCCAATCGGATTGAGGTCAAGACTCTGACTGGGACACTCCAGAAAGCATATTTTCTTCTGTTGAAGACATTTTGTTGTTCATTTACTTCAGTGCTTTGGGTTGTTGTCCAGTTGCATCACCAAAACCTCTGCTGAACTTCAATTTGTGGACTGAAAAATGTCCTGATAATCTTGATTATAATGATTTTTGTCTACTCGGCATTGTGAATGTTTGCATGGCCTGTTCATTTAAGACTTGAAAGTGCTTCATTATTTCTTTGCTATTTATTAAATAAATTTGTATATCTTTTATGATCAATATACACAGAAATCTAAAGGTTTACATACTTTTTCCTCCAGTTTTATATCAGCCAAATGAAAGCCACGATGTGGGGCAACATCAAAGATGTTAGTTCTAGCCTTTATTTCTATGGTAACAGGGCTTGATGCTGTGTGTATTTTAATGAGCATATTTTTAAATGTAAGTCATGCATGTCGCCACTGAATGAGCCGTACAGTGATAATCAGATTAACAGATAGTGCAGTGAATATGTAAACCAGAATTATCCTAATCCATTTTGCAATCTGCCTGCAACCCTAAATCGGAACAGCAACGATGTATCCATCATTTGAATCACATCTCTCTGCTTGCATACTGGATATGTTATTAAAATCAAGGTTCAAGCACAAATTTGGCTGCAATTTATGCTTGATAACTGAATTATGCCATACCTGATCTTAAGGTGCTGGTTACACTATGTGTCAATATTTGTATTTCCAAAAAGCGAGCATGTAGAAAATATATTCATGACTCCATCTCA
>NW_015505257.1:0-810 GCF_001515645.1 Sinocyclocheilus grahami | reverse complement strand
ACGTCATTTTCAAAAATGATAGAGCTTTAACCTCTAGCCATTCACTGGATATTTGATTTCCAAACTGACACAATACGTACAGTAAGCAATTTCATAAAACATGACCAGATTCACAATGTATTTTGGATAAAACTGAACAAACATTTAGCCACTTATTGCTATTTCACTATGAAGGTGTACTTTACAGGAAGCAAAGAAGTATCATTCCAGTTCGCCTGGGCCTGATAGTGGTTGAAGTTCTATAATGGTGAACCAAAACGACAAGAAATTAAATTTTTACATTCCCTTTTGCTCCAATAATAAAATAAAAAAAATATTGAGAGATTGATTATATCAGAAGAGAGAAAGATGTCAAATTTGCTGTCACTGCCTCAGCCGATTTATTAGAAACACTCACGCAGCAGCATTAACTAGTTTTCTATGATTGAACAGTGTTGGGGAAAGACCGCGAGACCATATTTTCTACATTTCAATTATTTATTGCCTATATAATTTCTTCTTCATTTAAAATACATTTACATTTGCTGTGTCAGTATTAGTGGCAGTAGAATAAATATTGGAAGTGTTAGAGTCAGAAACCTCCACTCTTTTAGTTGTGGGTTTATTAAAAGAACTACGAATATCCATTTTGTTTATAGTTTATTTTTATATGTTATATGTTTATTTAGCATATCTCTGCAGACTAAAGCAAGAACAGAACAAGAAGAGAGTCCACTCACGCGATACTTTGAGATTACTCTCTAAAAAATGCTGGGTAAAATAGGGACAAACGTCTCGGGTTACTTATGTAACCATGGTTCCCTGAGGGGA
>NW_015505256.1:2431334-2432242 GCF_001515645.1 Sinocyclocheilus grahami | reverse complement strand
ACACACACACACACACATACACACCTCCAGTGTTTGGCCCTGGAACTGTCAGCGGGGGACAGAGATAACGATGACATCACACACACACACACACACACACACACACACACACACAGACCAAGACTACAACAGTAGCAGATTAATATATTTGTGTCATGTATTAGTATTTTTTTGTGAAACATACTCTTAATAATGCTTTATTTATTTATTTATATAACTTATTGAACATAATAACATGATGTAAATATATAATAATAATAATCGAGTCCAGTTCAGTGTAATTTGAAGTGATTTGCATGTTTGTAATAGCTATGCAAAATAATGAAAAATGTATTGAAAGCTCCAGGGTCAGTGAGACCTTTTCACACAGTGATCCTGATATGCTCAATGTGGGTAAATGGCTCGATAAATTACAGTCACACTCTGCAAACATTTACTGTAGAATCAATACTGCATTTGGCAGAGATTCCAATAAGTTCAGCTCAGGGGACGAGAGACTAACCAGAGCTACTACATGAGAATTTCTGGAAACAGAACAAATGTGCTTATATGCGATTTCATTCCTCATTTAAAATCAATCTTGACCTTGAAACATTACAGAAGAGATTTAAATAATGCATTAGTGGATTTGAATCTCACACAGGGTTGAAAGACGTATGATAAAAGGTTTTAAGAGCTTAAGGAACTTCACTATTCTGATTCCAATTCCACAAAACGATTCCAGTTTCTCAACAAATCTATGAACAGCTCTTTTGGTACTATTGAGGAAGCACTCAAAAGAATCTGTCCAAATGATATATCAAAGAAAAACGTCTCGGTTACTTGTGTAACCCTCGTTCCCTGAAGGCGGGAACGGAGACGTTACGTTCCGTTGCCACAGTTGCTGTACCACCGCTGTACGGCCGGGG
>NW_015505256.1:2426977-2427797 GCF_001515645.1 Sinocyclocheilus grahami | reverse complement strand
GCTCTACTGAGAGACGTGCTGAGAGGTTGACCGAGTCCAGCTCCATGCCGAGAAAAGAGATCCTCTGCACCGGGGAGAGTTTGCTCTTTTCCCAGTTGACCCTGAGGTCGATCGCTGCGAACCAATCGAAAGGACGGATGCATTGAAAGATGCATTTCTGCGTCAACATCCTGAATGGGAGCTTGTGAAGGGCCCGGTTCAGCACGCGCAGGTCCAGGATTGGTCGTAACCCTCCGCCTTTCTTGGATACAATGAAGTATGGGCTGTAAAAACCTGACCTCATCTCGGCTGGAGGGACCGGCTGTATCGCGTCCTTCGCCAGCAGGACCGCGATCTCTGCACGCAAGACAGGAGCATCCCTGTCCAGCACAGAGGAGAACCGAATGCCCCTGAACTTGGGAGGGTGCCGGGCGAATTGAATCGCATAGCCGAGTCTGATGGTTCACATGAGCCAGCGAGACGGCTTGGGGAGCGCTAACCAGGCACCCAGCGACCGAACAAGCTAGGGAAACCACCGACGTACCCGCAGTGGGGCAGCGCAGTGGAACACAGGGACCCAGCCCGGGAGGCCCGTGCGTCCCAGGGTGGGGTCTGAGTGCGCAGCGCGCCACTTACCTGGCTCCACGGCTGGGCAGGGAGCTCGGGAGGAGGCATAGCATCCTTGAACCGAACCCTGCTGCCCATTGGCGAAGGGAGACGGGGACGGCCATGTGGAGACTGGGTCTCGCGCACTGCCATCCTCGCCCTCTTGGAACCCGGAGAAAAAGGAAACTGCTCTTCTTCTGAGGTTTTGGGCACCACTGGCTGGGTAACCAGGGGC
>NW_015505256.1:2426475-2426967 GCF_001515645.1 Sinocyclocheilus grahami | reverse complement strand
GCGGAACAGAAAAAAACAGGAACAAAGGTTTCTCCACCCGGCCCTCCGCCGGGGGAAGGAGTGGTGCAGTCACCGCCTCCTGAAGAGCCGGATCCAAGAACTCCAGGTCGCCCGTCACAGGGACACCACCCCCCCTGGCGCTTTACGGGCTTGGCAGGGGCTTTACTGCGGCCAGCTCCACGCTGCGGCCGTTGTGAAGGCTGCTCTTGTGGCCGAGCTGGAGCGGAGGTGGAGGCCGCAGCAGGACGCCCTCGGCGATGAGCAGACAGAGGGGCTGCAGCCGGCGGTGGGGTGGAGACAGCAGCCAACCGCCGGGGCAGGATGTGTCGAGACGCCTCTGTCTGCTTCTGTGCGGCAGAGAACTGTTGGGCAGAGCCCTCCACCGCTTCGTCGAATAGGCCGGCCTGGAGATCGGGGAGTCCAGGAAGTGATGCTTGTCGACCTCCCTCACATCCGCCAAGGTCAGCCATAGGTGGCGCTCCTGGACCACCA
>NW_015505256.1:2414383-2425369 GCF_001515645.1 Sinocyclocheilus grahami | reverse complement strand
CGAAGCGAAAAGCTGATGTGCGTTTGCACGCACTCTCCTTTTATACCCACGCTGCGGGGCGGGGTACGCATGGCGAAACATGCACGCCAACTGTCATTGGCTTGTTTAGTTTACACTCGAAGGTGATTGGGCTCTCGGGCGAGATCCCAATTCGTCAGTCACAACTGACATAACGTAGAACGTGACTGACTGAAAGGGAACTACTGTATTCTTAGTGTTTTTTTTATTTTTACTTCAGCACCGTTAATTAGAACAAAAACCCTTTTCCAAATAACCTTCTGTTAAAGAACAGCTAATGGAACTATGCATCATAAAATATGAGTGGTTCTCAAAAATTTACTTCCAACCCTAGAAACCATTTTACAGCTCAAAAACACTTTTTAATGAATCGTCTTGAAAACCTCCACATCTAGGTTTGAGTCTCACCTTTACTGTGATGGTGAATCCGGATGAGTACAAGGGGTTTTCCCGGTCCAGCTGTCCACTCACTTTCAGGGATCCGCTGATGTAGTCAAGAGCAAACACGCTGTTGGTGTTACCTGATGAACAGAATAATAAAAGGAATTTTGAGGCAAAAGGGTGGAAATATGTTTCTGTTTGCACTGAATACTAACATATTAAACAGAAGAGTCTGTACCATCATTACACTTGACTTTTTAGCATTTAGATATTTTAATAATTGGAGGGTCATGATTGTAAAGTGGTTAAATATCTGAGCCCAAACTCAAAGGTTGTAGGTCAAAATCCTCAGAGGCATCAGTGAAGTGTAGAGTCATTGAGTTCCCTAATCACCATTCTGCCCTAGAGCAGGGCACTTAACCTCCGCTCCAGGGGGAACGTCCCTATCGTCAGCTAAGGATTTATAAGAATTCATCTGATCATTCCTATCTTAGAAAATTAGGGCTGGCCGGCATGACAGCTTATGCCAAAATTTGCACATCAATAAGAGGATTCTAGAATTCAAGATTTTAATAACATTATTATAGATCTATCTAACGGTCTGTAAGGCCTGTAAACCTTCAAACGTCAAGGATTTGCTTTTCTAGACAATTTTTTAAACATTAATTAATTGAGCAATTCAACTTCATTGCATTTCAATTTTGTAGTGCAATCATGCACCCTTTTGCTCATGATCTAAATTGTAATTTAAAGGCATTCTTAATTTAATTCTGAAAACACACACAATCCTCATTATTTAATGTAAGTCAGGCATATGGCACCATAAAGAAGTCTGAGAGAGAAGATTGAGTTATGACATTATAATTGAACATTATGAGGTCAAACAATTAATATATATGAAAAAAAAATATTATGAATTGTTCAGTATAAGATCTATAACATGCATTTACAAAACAGAAAGAGTCCGTTTTCATTTCATGCCGACTTTAATTGGCGCGACGCAAGTGTTTTTTTGTGCTAGTTTCAGCACGACGCAGTTGTCATTTTCACGTCCTGCGCTGCGTTGTTTAAATAGCAAATGCATTTGCGCCCATTTGTGCGCCCATGGGCATGCTGATCTGAAAACGAGGTGTGTTCAGGTACATTGCTGGCATGTTGCTATTAAGAGGAACTGAAAATAGACTGCACCATTGACCAACAAAAACTTGGTCTAAAGTCAATTGCGCAGTAGTTTTTTTGTTATTTAAAGAGCAGGTTAGTATAGGCGGGTCCACTCTTGCTTATTACACACACAGGGACGGCACAGCAGCACACAAACATGCCAAATATTACAAATTAAAGGATTGCAATGTAAAAGATCACTATTGTGCAGGCTACATAAATATAAAAATGCCTACATGTCATAATGGATAGTCATTGCATGTATCAGAATTAGGCTACCTATTTGCTCGCGCATGAGCAGCTCCATTTCATCTTTGCGCTTGCAAATTCCCCCGTGTAAATAGCAAGTCCGCCATGGCACGAGCCCAACTGGCTCTTAAAGGGAATGGGAGATGAGACTCTGATTGGTTTATTGCACGTTATGCCCAAAACACACGTTTCAAGTTTTCCTTTCTCTTTGGAGTGTTACAAGCTCTTGGTGCATAAAGAAGATCTGTAAAGTTGCAAAGACTAAAGTCTCAAATCCAAAGAGATATTCTTTATAAAAGTTAAGAGTCAACCACGCCTACCTAAAATGCCTCATTCTAACACGCCCCCACATATCTACGTCACTATGTGGAAATATTAGCATAATGCCGCCCAAATGTGCGCGCAAAGAAAGAAGGCGTGGTTTCAGGAACAGCAGTAGTGTTGATGCAGCCATGTCATGGAAACGCTGTGTGATTCAGTGCGAAAGCAAAAGCACTTTATTTGGCCTTCCGGAAGTAGATGCAATTAGGAATCATTGGTTAAGATTTATTTACAACAGAACAGCACAACCCAGATGTTTGAATTTGTGCAATGCATTTTATGGACAACAGTTTTTTTAACCTAGAAGAGTACAAGGCTGGCTGTGCACAAAGGCTATTTAAAAAAAATAAATAAATGGGTAAATTCTGACTTTGCTATGACAATCTGGCGCTTCTGAATCAGCGACTGTAAGTATGTTTTGTTATTAGTTGAAGTATTTGCTATTGACTGTTCAAATGGGGAGTTTTGCGCAGCGCAGAGTAACGCGTTGTGTGTGTGTGTGAGGGGAACAGGGTCACATCACAGGAGAGTGAACTGCCTGTCAGAAATCATAGCACGTCAGCTGTCTTAACCGCGGCTTGTGTACTGCATCATCACTGTGTCTGTCACGCGACTCTGTTGCCCTTTCGGGCTTGAACTGATGGTAAAACTAACGACATTATTAACTGTCTTGATATTTACTTTGAAAGCTGAAGCGATTATGGTAATGGGCGTTACATTTCCGACGCGTGCTTGTGGTGTTCGGCCAATCACAATGCACTGGGTCAACTGGCCAATCAGAGCAGAGTGCGCTTGTCAAAGGAGGGGGCTTTGTTGAAAACGACGTGTTTGAGAGAGGCGGGGCATAGAGAACCTACAATAATGTACAGTATTTGAAAAATAATGTGTTTTTTGAACATTAAAGCATGCCAACATATTCTGTTACACCAAATAATGATCTTTAAAATAACATCATATGACCCCTTTAACTTCTGAAACATCATGGTCATCAATACTCTTCTAATTATACTAGGTACAAAATGCTAGACATAGACAAAGAGTACGAAACAGAAACAAAATCCTTCCTCTTCTGTACTGTCTGACAGAGAGCAGACGTGTGGTTTGGGACTGGACCTCTCCCTGGTCTGAGATAGAGGAAAGTAATATCTTCCGACTAAGGGAACCTGTTAATGAATCCGTTACTCCTGAGATATCATGCTGGTAATTAGTTCAGTGCTTGGCAGCAGCGGCCCAAACTTTATGGCTACTACAGAACACTAGACAGGTTCGCCATCTAATCCACTATTCTTTTCTAATTCATCTTCCACTCAAAACATTTTATACTCCCTCGGTAAACTGTTCATCTCATTAACACCTCACTTTCCTTAATTACATGATATTTCAGTAATGATTTTCATTATATTTTCATGTCTCATGTCTGTTCACAGACATACAGACAGATAGATTGATTCAAATTCAATAGATGGGCAGACTGAAAGACAGGCTGAAAAACAGAATTCTAAATATTGCATAGTCCTGACCTCCAAATCTCTTGCACCAGACCCCCCATAGCTCTATTCCACCCCATCATTAAGTTTCTTCACCTCCTTCTTCCCAGGTACTCAAACTTTTATTCTTCCTCGTTCTTCTGATCTCAGGTGTTCACTATTGTTATGCTAAATTGAACATAGCCACAGCACTGCGGTATTGACACTGGATTGAGACGGAGCTTGTTGAGCATGCATGAGCGACTCAGAGCTGCCCTGCAGAGATAGCTGTGATTTATACATTCAAATAGCAATCTGAACCATCGGCGTAATGGAAATCAAACAATGGGAGTACCCAGCTTGATTGAGAGCGCTTGAACTGAGTGTATGCGCCTCTGCTAGCGTGAATATATTGGCTCCTCTGGGCATCGACGGCCAATTAGAACACGCACTTTAATTCACTTTCCCAATTGACCAGTGTGAAATCAAACGTGCAGCTGAGAGCCACGCTGACCTGATGGATTCATTCAAATTAGAATGTTTGGCTGTTCACTGGAGTAAGACCACTGAAGAGCATGCTGATTTGGAATGATAATAATCCTTATCTGGTAATGCAAATATATTTCTTAAGGTGTGGTGCAGACGCGGACTCATTTCTGAGGGGGTTGTGAGGACACACTAATTATAAATTTAGCATGAAGAGAGATTTTATGGATTTTAAATATATTTTCATCATATATCGATGAACTGTCTAAAAGTCACATGAAATTTAAATGTAAAAAAATTAATTTCTGTCATTATTTATCATAAAATCACTCCAAATCAGGGTTTTTATTGTTAACAAACAAAAACTAAAACCATAAAAAATGTCATTACTCAAATAAATTTAATTTCATTATTAAAATAAATATTAACTTAAAATATTAATGTAGGATATCAGACCGAATCAGACAATCTAAGATTTGGTCAAAACATAATTGAAACATGAGGAGCCAAATTCCACAGAGGCCCAAAGCACAGGATGTTCATAAATCAGACCCTAGCACTAGCCAGTCTGAAGCAACCCATACATCAGACTATCATGTTAATCAGTTATTGTGTATGTCTTTTTTAGTAACTATTGAATAGCTTAAGGGTTCCTATTCATGTTTAGTATGTGTGTGTTTGAATCTTCTTGCTTGAAACGTTTCTTCCAATCAATTCTTTGTCAAATGTATCATATTCTTGTTATAGAAATCATGTCCAAAATTATACTCTGCAAGAGCGGGAAAAACGCGGACCATGTGACTGATAAGATAACATTTGATTTATGAATGGGGAGGAGAAAAATACAACATATAATTGGTCAAAACACCATTTGGGAGGTGTCCAAAAGCCCAGTTTAAATACTCAGGACACCATCAAACTTTGCTTTTTGTGTCTAGCTTTTCGCTTTTAGTCATGCTTTTTAGTTATATGCTTTTTAGCCATGTGGCTTTTAGCTTTTCGTTTCTGCAACTTGTGTGAATGCGTGTGTTTATGTGTTAGATTAGTTTATATGTCTTAGATTTATCCAATAAAGCCTTTATTTATATTGAAAAGAGAAGTATCTTGTGTTTCGTGCTTACAAGTTAATGTCTTAAACTGCCGATCCTGTTACTGTACTAATTAATAGTGTTTTCACTATATTTTGGATATAAATATCCATTGCAGAATTGATGTTGGCCGTCTCAGTGATCAACCGTAAAACAGTGATTCTGTCCAAATTCCCTTTAAAATCTTAAATGATTCCCTTTGTGCTAAATTAAACTGTTTCCCTTACATTAATTCAAATGAAAATAGAATATCAAATTAAAATTAATTGAAAATATTAACAAAAACTATACTATTATGTCAATGATACTAATATAAGACTGTTACAAACACTTTTCATTACAAGTTTTGAGAAAATTTTAATTAATAATTTTTTTTTTTTTTGAGAGTGACATGAACCAATCGCTTTTCATGGAAAAAAACTGAATTGACATAAGGGTGAGATATGATAAACTACCTCATTGAATAAACTACTCCTTCAACTAGAGGCAACAAAACACAGGTTAATAACTTAGTAAGACGAGAGCTGAGATTTAGAGGCAGTAACATTAGCGTGAGATAACCAGACTCTTCAGAAGACCAGAATGATACCGCATTCTGCCTGACAGAACAAAAACTCTCCCCCACAGAGATTGACATCTCATCAACACACAAATTGACAGCAGAGAGAATTCACTGTTGGAGAAATCAAGCTCAGCTGAAGTTGATGGAGAGAATAAAGAGGCGAGTGTGAGTGAGTGGAGCTGTGCAGGAGTGCAGATAGCTCACTCATCTAATCCTGCTGAGAGCCAGCAGCCAAGAGAACTTAAGACTAGCACACCAACACACCACAGCAAAGAGAGTGAGCTGCCGGGAAATTACAGTGCTGCGGAAACACTTTCATTATGCCCTTTAATGGCATTTAATTATTGTCTAATAGATGAGCTAAAAGGATTTGTTAACAATTTTCACCTCAGCTCAACAAGAGCAATATTTTATTATTATTATTATTATTATAAATAATAATAATAATACTTTTAAAACAATAACATTATACACTACTGTTTAAAAGTTTGGGGATTTTTTTAATTAATAGTCTTATTCAGCAATAATGCATTAAATTGATCAAAAAGTACAGTAAATACATTTATAATGTAAAAAAAGATTTCCATTTTAAATAAACGTTGTTCTTTTAAACTTTCTATTCATCATAGAATCCTGAAAAAAAGTATCATTATTTCCACAAAAATAGTAAGCAGCACTAGTGTTTTCAACATTTATAATATTAAGAAATGTTTCTTGAGCACCAAATCAGCATATTTCCTAAATATTTAGCTTTGCCATCACAGGGAAAATGTCAAATATATTAAAATTAAAGTTAATTATTTTAAATTGTAATAATATTTCACATTAATTATTGTTTTCACTGTATTTTTGAGCAAATAAATGTAGCTTTTGTAAGTACAAGGAGTTTTCTTTTAAAAAAACATTACAAAAATCTTACTACTTCTTCTTAATAATAATAATAATAATAATAACAATAATAAATAGTGAAAAACAACAGTGGCAACAACAATAATAATAATTATTATTATTGTTGTTGTTTTGTTTTTGCAGCTGTTTTTTTTATTATTGAAAGTAACTCAAACGAACACTGTTTATAATTCAAGGCTAAATTATTAAGTCAACATAAAATCAATATTAGCTCTGTTTTTAATACTAATTACACAACATTAAATATGGTTTTACCTGCAGCAAGGATAATAAAATGTTGTTGAATGCATAAAACCATCAAAATTCCATAGATCAAATTGTCAGTTTTCCTATTTAGCCTATGCCATGTTAATAATTTGGCGTATGATAAACATACGTATGAAAAAAATCTAGATCCAGCTGAGAACTGATCTACATTTCCATCCATGTAATATATGTCATATGTAGCAGGAGTTTCCTGAAATATTCCTCATCTAAAGTCGCAGCCCTATGTGTGCTGACACTCTTCCTCCCAGACAGTGCTTGTTTGCCTTCTTTTTGTGAAGGTGCTGTAAAATCAATTAAAGTCACAGTCCATCATCTGCACGTCTGAGCTTAGCTGAACCTCACGCTAAAGAAGAGGAATGAGACTCCACTGCCCTCAGCCTCTGTTACCGCGGCACCTGATATCTCTCTGTTTCAGACTGATTAACTACAAGAGCCGTGTCGCCAGCCTTGATCTTAGCCATGCTAACAGAGCGACGCAAATTAGCTCATAGTTATGGGTTAGTGAACCTGCGCAGCAGATAGCCACGCTTCGTCGCATCTATGAAGTCAGTCAGGCAACAAATTAGTGGACACGCCGTGAATTAGTGAATAATTTCATTAGGCTGTCAGCGAGCAGGAGAGGAGTTGCAGCGGGGGGTGGGTTTCAGTGTCAGCTGAAATACATCCGAAAGGGATGATTTAAAAATAAAAACAGTGGGTTTAAAAGACAAAATACAGTGTTAGCTCACCAATGATCTAGCGCTTAATGCCTAAGACTGACTTGTTTCTGTTCTAGCCAGTAGGTGGTGACATGTGACTGTCTTTATGATTGGGTCATTTACTCAATAGATTTATTCAAAACACTAATTGATTCAGAAATGTATGAAATGAGCAAGTTATTGAATCACTCACTCAACTGATTTGTTCCCAAACACTGATTCATTCAGGAACCAGTGGGTCTCATTCACTAAGTGTGTGTATGCAAGAATTTGTGTGTGAAATCTGCATGCGAACATTTCACAAAACAAATCAAGATTCACTTATAGCTTTATTATAAATTTATGAAAAAATGTAGGATCTGTAACCACAGCAGAGGTGGGGGTGAGTCACACATGTTCAAATCTCAAGCAAGTCTCAAGTCCATATCATCAAGTCCCAAATAAATCAAGTCTCAGTGCAAACAAACCAAGCAAGCCAAGTCACTGGCTTACCTCAAGCAAGTCAAGTTGAGTTACAGTACCAAACAGAAACAAGTATATTTTATTTTTGCCACAACCTTATTTATTTTTACCCCAGAAATTAACTTAAAGCTGCAGTCCGTAAGTTTTGCCTCTTTGTTGCCATCTCTGTTTGAAAACCTGGAATTGCAGCTGTGTGCGGAATTATCTAGCTTGCGTGGGTTGTGAGTCGGCACGGCTCCAGCGCAAATTAATCTAATGTTCTGATGAGTATGTGTGGCAGTCAGTCACTGCACCGGTGTGGATATTTACTGTACTTCGCAATCACAGATTCTAGCCTACGTCTTGGAATATGACCCAAATAAGAATTTTCACAGTATATTGCCATCTGAACAAGTAAGTAACAAGTCTGCCACGTTTGTTCTGACCAACTGAGGAAAAAAGCATTACCATAAATCTCGCTACCAATGATGATTAAATCTAAAGATCGGTTAGCTCATATCACATCAAACCTTTCAATTTATTATTATTGTTATACTTTATTCTCAAATGATTAATGTTAACAACATCAGCATTTGTGACTATGAGTATAGTGTGTATTAGCATGTAGATTTAAATTTCTGCACAGTCTAATCTAATTGTCATACTCTTCGAATTTCATATTAAGAAATTCTTTTAACCCAAAAAGCAAATTATGCTCCCTTCGAACTGATTTTCTTTAAAATACAAATCTTTGTAATCCCAGGCTATCTGTAATCAGAAGCACATTTATAATTGGAATATAATTTAATTTCATTCACATGTGTTTCATAAACACATAATCCTTTATGGATTACAATCCGCCATCAAAATGATACATTTAATTATTCCAGCTGCTGTGAGAAAAGGCTATAAACGATCCGTCACCTGCAGGATCCTCACATGCGATAGCCTAGTAGCCGGGACAACTTCATGTTTACAGACGTGATGTAATGATGCAATGCCATGCTCGAATTTCCAGCGAAGACCAACCCGGGCCACTCAAATTAGAAAACATTATTATAAGCTGACCGTTGTGAATCGGGCTAAAGTAAGGCGATAGTTTTGAACACTGGCTGGTTATGAACTTGCTCAAATATTGATTTTGGATCATTTTTAACCAAAAAAACCTCACATGCGATAGCCTAGTAGCCGGGACAACTTCATGTTTACAGACGTGACGTAATGATGCAATGCCATGCTCGAATTTCCAGCGAAGACCAACCCGGGCCACTCAAATTAGAAAACATTATTATACCGTTGTGAATCGGGCTAAAGTAAGGCAATAGTTTTGAACACTGGCTGGTTATGTACTTGCTCAAATATTGATTTCGGATAATTTTTAACCAGCAAAAGTTACGGACTGCAGCTTTAATTAATTATACATTCAAAATAATCATATTTTAACCCTTGTGTGACCTTTTGGACATTTTTGTCCTTTTCAGTTTTGTTTTTTTGATAATTTTGCCTATGTTATTGCCAACTGCATACATTTTGGCACAGGTGTGTATTTTTTTTTTGTTATTTTACTATTTCACTTCCATTTCCTTTAATAAATCTGTTTTGCACTAGGTACAAAAAATTGTTCCTCTCAGGACCTTAAAGGGGTCCTATTATGCTTTTTCACTTTTTTAATTTTAGTCAGTGTGTAGTGTGTATGTTTGGGCATAAAAAAAGATCTAGAAAGTTACAAATCTCAAAGTCCACTCCAAAGGGAGATATTTAGTTTTTTAAAAATCCCTTTTCAAGAACTACAAAGAACGGCTCGTTTGGACTACAGCATTTGTTTTCCGGGCTTTGTGATATCACAAAGCGGCTCATTGGAATATCATTACAAATAATTCCCGCCTACAGAAATTCAAATGGTTGGGGGGTGGGGAGGGCGAGGTTGTGGTTAGAACACTTGGTTGAGTGAGTGGTTGAGTGAGACGCTGCCCTTCTCGTTCAGTGTGCGACCACCTGAAACGCTGTTTTTTTTAAATCTCCGTGCTCAAACGTCTTTGTTTGGGCTTCCGAAAGCAGATGATGTCAGGAAACAGTGGTTGCTGAACCATCAAGCATGAGAGCATGTTCTAGTACACCCCCAAAATAAAATCAAGACTTTGTAAAAGAGCATAATAGGACCCCTATGAGGACAAAAATGTCCCCATTGAAACCCATTAAAACTGCTATTTTTAATCGCAGTGCCATTTAACTGTAAAATTATGCAATTTTTATTGATAGGCTTTCATTATATTGGCATGGTTTTAAAAATTTTTTTTTTTACTATTTTGTTACCAGATGGTGCCATTTTTTCAGGTTTGACCTATAAAGAAAATACTCGCTTTATTTCTGTTTTCTGCTTCTGCATATTATAGAGTCAATTGGATAAATAATGCAGCTATAATTGTGTGGGTGTGCTGGTATCACAAGGGTTAAACATAACATTTTGAAAATAGAAATATGAAATTTAAATGAATTAAAACTGCCAGTAGGTCATGGCAAATCTCTGTCTTGAGTGAGTGAGTTACAGAAGCGTTTATTCAAAGCAGCTGATTCATTCAGGAACTAGGCAAAAATGGGTCACTGAATCACTCAACCGATTCGTTCAAAACCTCGGATTCATTCAGTAAAAGTGTTGAACTGAACTGTTGGCAGCCGCGCTGATATTCTAGAAATATTGCTTAATATTATTATAAATATAAAAACAAACTCATACTAGGGCCATTTTGCCAATATATTTTCAATTTTGGGTGCATTTGGGTGCTACTTGGAGCGTGCTTAGAAATAGTCAGACAGAAAATCAATTTCACATCACTGATAAAAGGTTGGAAGAATGAAAAACGATCATGCTATGTCAGGGGAATAATTGAAAATGAAACAGAATGAGAATGTTTCTGTTCTAATGTTTCTGCCCCCCCCCC
>NW_015505256.1:2393391-2414096 GCF_001515645.1 Sinocyclocheilus grahami | reverse complement strand
CAGTAAAAGTGTTGAACTGAACTGTTGGCAGCCGCGCTGATATTCAAGAAATATTGCTTAATATTATTATAAATATAAAAACAAACTCATACTAGGGCCATTTTCAATTTTTCATTTCATTCAATTTTGGGTGCATTTGGGTGCAAGAGAAAAATCACTAATTGATAAAAGGGATATTTGAGATTTGCTCTCTGTATTTGGCACACTGTATTTTTCTGCTTCTGCAGCGTCATGAACAGCACCGTCTCGGGTTACTGGTGCTGCTGGTTCCATGTATTGCATTTTGTTTACCAATGTACGTCACAATTATTTATTTTTTTATAAATAATTTAATTACAGTTCTTATCAAATCAAGTCATGTCACAAGCCAAGTCCCCCCCCTCAATGTCCTGCATTATCCTATTCATCGCAACAGCTCCAGTGCTTGACAAATGAACAGTGTCACATACCTATCATTGTTTCCTCTTGAAACCTTTGAAACAAACACCTGCTAATTAGCGCCAGAGTTCCCATTTCCCTTGGCACAAACATTTACAGCTTCATGCATGCTCTCCCTGCCGCACATCTGCTGTAATAGTGTCTGAGCGTAGTGTGCTTGTGCAATAAACGAGGGCAGAGAGTGTGGGCATGTTGACAGAGGCTGGGGCACGGGAGATTAACCCCCGGGCCAGGCATGTCTGTAGTCACTGCGTACTGGGCCTATGCCAGTCCATTGTTGGCCAGAGAATGGGGTGACGGTGGGGCCACTGCAGGTTGAGGAGGGAGAACAGCCTTCTGGGTAATTATGGAGGATTGGGGGCAAAAGTTGTAGAGGGGAGGGGGCCGAAAAAAGCTGTTGAGGGGACAAAATTGAGTCCTGGCAAACGTGACTGTATATGTTTGTGTAGCTACAGGTGTGACATTCTTGCACAAGTGCAAATGCACACACATAAAAATCTTAAGACTGCACTTTTCTCATGCAGATTTTTACTTATTCCAAAAAAAACTTAAATGCATTATTTATTTCACATGCAAATGATGTACATTTCAATGTGTATTATACATATTGTACATTATATATAAAGTACTGTGCAAAAGTCTAAGTGCATTAGTATTAAAAAAAATGTTTTAAGCCAGCTATTTCTGTCTATCTTCTGTATATCTTTTGCTGTAGTGTTTACATTTCACAGAGATCTGATCCCATCATCATCCAATCTGTCTGGAATGACATGAAGAAACAGAAAAAAACTATTCCAAAAAAAACTTAAATGCATTATTTATTTCACATGCAAATGATGTACATTTCAATGTGTATTATACATATTGTACATTATATATAAAGTACTGTGCAAAAGTCTAAGTGCATTAGTATTAAAAAAAAATGTTTTAAGCCAGCTATTTCTGTCTATCTTCTGTATATCTTTTGCTGTAGTGTTTACATTTCACAGAGATCTGATCCCATCATCATCCAATCTGTCTGGAATGACATGAAGAAACAGAAAAAAACCGAAACAGAATAAATCCAGAAGAACTGTGTCAATGTCTCCAAGACACTTGAAGAAACCTTTCTGCCAAGCTACCTGAAAAACTATGCAGCTAAGCAAGTGTACCTACAGGACTAAAGTTGTTTTAAATAGAGGTCGGCCGATTAATCGGCTGATTTTTGGTGTTTTTTAATTAACCGGCATCGGCCGATTGTGCTGCAAATTAGGCCGATTTATAGGCAGGCGCACCGGCGAGCAGCTAAGCGTTGTTGTGGAACTCCCTTTGAGGCTGCGTGAGACGGAGCAGCTCACACTCTGCAGCCGCAGCTTGTTCACACACAGCTTCAGCTAATGATGGCAACAAACATTTACAGCTTCATGCATGCTCTCCCTGCCGCACATCTGCTGTAATAGTGTCTGAGCGTAGTGTGCTTGTGCAATAAACGAGGGCAGAGAGTGTGGGCATGTTGACAGAGGCTGGGGCACGGGAGATTAACCCCCGGGCCAGGCATGTCTGTAGTCACTGCGTACTGGGCCTATGCCAGTCCATTGTTGGCCAGAGAATGGGGTGACGGTGGGGCCACTGCAGGTTGAGGAGGGAGAACAGCCTTCTGGGTAATTATGGAGGATTGGGGGCAAAAGTTGTAGAGGGGAGGGGGCCGAAAAAAGCTGTTGAGGGGACAAAATTGAGTCCTGGCAAACGTGACTGTATATGTTTGTGTAGCTACAGGTGTGACATTCTTGCACAAGTGCAAATGCACACACATAAAAATCTTAAGACTGCACTTTTCTCATGCAGATTTTTACTTATTCCAAAAAAAACTTAAATGCATTATTTATTTCACATGCAAATGATGTACATTTCAATGTGTATTATACATATTGTACATTATATATAAAGTACTGTGCAAAAGTCTAAGTGCATTAGTATTAAAAAAAAATGTTTTAAGCCAGCTATTTCTGTCTATCTTCTGTATATCTTTTGCTGTAGTGTTTACATTTCACAGAGATCTGATCCCATCATCATCCAATCTGTCTGGAATGACATGAAGAAACAGAAAAAAACCGAAACAGAATAAATCCAGAAGAACTGTGTCAATGTCTCCAAGACACTTGAAGAAACCTTTCTGCCAAGCTACCTGAAAAACTATGCAGCTAAGCAAGTGTACCTACAGGACTAAAGTTGTTTTAAATAGAGGTCGGCCGATTAATCGGCTGATTTTTGGTGTTTTTTAATTAACCGGCATCGGCCGATTGTGCTGCAAATTAGGCCGATTTATAGGCAGGCGCACCGGCGAGCAGCTAAGCGTTGTTGTGGAACTCCCTTTGAGGCTGCGTGAGACGGAGCAGCTCACACTCTGCAGCCGCAGCTTGTTCACACACAGCTTCAGCTAATGATGGCAGGGCAAAACAGACAGTTTCGAAAGCGGAATTACGTTTTACCCTACTAGAAGTGATGCCGGAAAGTTATCATATTCATAAGTGCAACAAGTAATTTGCATGTGAAAGTAGAAACACGTTCAATTCAGATGAAATTTCTGGGCCGATTATATCCTGCACGTTAACTTTCCTCATGAAATCATCCACGATGTCATTGCTCGTGGCCAGCGCACTCTTAAGCAGTTATGAGCAGCAGGCTGTGTAATATGTGTGAAATCTTTTATTTTTGTTATCACTATGGCCATTTGACTTATAGCAGTGTACAGTGTTTCCTATATATTGAGTTATTTGTGGCGGCTCGTCACAATATAAAAACTGACCTTCACAAATAGATTTTCCCAAAAGGCTTATACTTCGTTGAATAAATTGAGCGCTTCACGTTTCAAAATTAAAATGCAGCGCGGATGTTTTTATATGAATGTATCTTTGAAAAGAACCGACTGTCTTCAGAAAAGCTTTGATGTCATTTTCATTTCGTCTTTCTTGTAATGCCTGATGGCAGGGATTGTAGATGGGGGTATAGCACTCTCTCCCACCTTCAATTCCACGACTGAGGTGCCCTTGAGCAAGGCACCGAACCCCCAACTGCCCACTGCTCCGGGTGTGTGTTCACGGTGTGTGTGTGTGTACTTTGGATGGGTTAAATGCAAAGCACTAATTTCAAGTATGGGTCACCGTGGCCACATGTCACTTCACTCACTCACTCACTCATTTGATTACAGCCATTACCGGGGAAACTGTTATATCTCCAGCTCCCAAAGCACCTCCTGCTGGCAGAGAATTAATTGGCAGTCTGTGGGAAACACTGGTGTCTGTCAGCAAACATAAACAAAAAGCATCCTTCAGAACTGTTTTGAGAAGGTGCTTAAGTTTTGAGTCATGTATTATTACACTAAATTGGGTTACTACTACTATTACTATCTTGTACCCTGCAATAATCATTTGCTCAAACTCACTTTTATGGATGAATGGGGGGAAAAAAGAAAATCGGCCAAAAATATCGGCATCATATATCGGCCATCGGCTGCCCTGATTTCTAAATATCGACATCGGCCAGAGAAAAACCCATTTCGGTCGACCTCTAGTTTTAAATGCAAAGGGTGGTCACAAAAATGTTGATTTGATTTAGTTAATGAAAGTTAATTGATAGATAAAAATCAATTTTTTTAATTTTTTGAAAGCATCTTCACTTTACAGCAAGTGCCTAAAACTTTTCACAGTACTGTAGATTTGCAGGAAGGTTCCTTCAAGTGTATTGGAGGACGTTGCCACAGTTCTTCTGTATTTAGTCTGTCTCACTTTTTTCTGTTTATTCATGTCATTCCAGACGGACTGGATGATGGTCTATACAAGTTTGGAACAAAGTCAGACACAAAAATTCACCAAACTAAAGCTGCATATCTATAGCAGGTGGAACAGAGGTCATTCTCATTGTGACCCGCCCCTTCACTGGTCGCCATCCAATCAGTGGAACAGAGAGTGCTGAGTGACAGCTGCTCCACGACTGGTCATCCATGAGGGTTCAAAGCAGCCATGATGGCTCTAAATTGCTTTGTGTGCTTCAGTGGCTTGACCAAACTGCCAATACACTGTGACAGCCGTCGGCTATACGGACCAATGCGCCCTCACCTGTCACCCACACCTGTGTAGGACGAGACTCGACAATACACCCAAACACACACAATTCACACAGCCGTTTTTCTAAACCTTACATACAGACCTTTGTCAGAATATACACAGACAATTTAATCCTAAGAGGAAACACGCATATTAAATCATAAAGCTTACCAATGGAGTATATCTGCTGGCAGGGGAGTCATGTATTAAATCTGTTTGGAAACTAATTTGCCAAACAACTGCTATGAAACATCACATCATTAAGGTAAGATTGTTTTAATGTCTCTAATGCTCACCCAGGCTGCAACAAAAACAATAATATTGTGAAATATTATAACTGTTTAAAATAACTGTTTGATATATGAATATATTTTAAAATGTAATTTATTCCTGTGATGCAAAGCTGAATTTTCAGCATCATTACTCCAGTCTTCAGTGTCAGATGATCCTTCAGAAATCATTCTAATATGATGATTTGCTGCTCAAGAAACTCTTTTTTATTATTATCAATGTTGAAATATTTTCGGGATTCTGCATATTTCAGGATTTTAACATTACAAATGTCTTTTTACTGTCACTTTTGATCAATGTATTGCATCCTTGCTGAATAAAAGTAACAAAATGTAATAATTTCAATCAATCAATCAATAAAATCTTACTGACCCCAAACTTTTCAACGGTAGTGTATGTTATGAATTTTTTTTTATCTTTATCTTTATCTTTTCCTCTTTGTCAGGCACAACAAACATCCACAAACTGGATCACACAAAAACAAATGTTTGTATGTATGCAAGAATGTGTCGAGTGAAACTACTAGAGCTGAAGTCCTTCAAGTATTGCAGTCATCACTATTTCAAGATGCTTGAATTAACTTTTTCATTCAGTGGAGTGTGTGTGTGTGTGTGTGTGTGTGTGTGCGTGTGTGTGTTTTGCTGGGGTTTTCACATTACCGCTAGTAGTGAGCTGGAAAATGAGAAGCTAAAGCAACCACAACTCACACACATGCAAACACAGTGTATACACACACACACACACACACACACACATTTGTTTAGTTTTTTTTTATTCATAGTGGAGGCTTTTGAGGATGTGTCGCAAAATACAAACAAATCAGTATAGTTCTGAATGGCATGCCATTGCCATGCAACGAAAATGGAGTTACATTATAGCCGTATAGTTTCCAGCTTGGTGCATTTTTTATGCAATAAAGTAAAGAAAATTTAACATTTAATGAAATAAAATATATTTTTAGCAAATATAAAAAATACAAATAATAAGATAATAAAATACATAATATATATTTATTTTAATTAAATGTTAAGTTTTCTTAAAAGTGTTTTTTTTTTTATTATTGATTGATTTTCAGGCTCTCTTCATGGCAAAAGCAGAATAAATAAAAGTCATACAATTAACAAGAATCTATGTAAGACGTTTATTTACATTAAAAACAGCTTAGTCCAGTAAAAAATGTTTAACAGTCATTATAGTTTGACAAGGAAGGCATGGTGGTGGTGGTTCTTTGGAAAATAAATGCATGCATACATTTCTGTGGAAAGCGTTAGTAGGACAAGTAAAAATCTGATCTTCTTATTAAGCTCCAGATTGATCATTTTTTACATTAGTCAGACAGTCTTTTCCTGCCAAGTGGACCGTTCTTGGCAAAATAGTTCACAAATTTTAGTCAAAATCCTCCCTATGAGAAACCTATGAGTGGAAATCCGCCACATGCTGTTAAAAGCATTCAAATTAAAACGTTATAAAATATTCACATTGTGTTTGTGCATGTGTGGATGAGACAGCAGTCTCTCCGGACCACCAGTCAACACTTATTGAAATTCTGCCCACCTCGTTCTCAGAAAAACACACCCAGATGAAAAGAGAGAGGGACTCAAACATGTGTAGCTATTATAAGAGAAAGACGAGTGCATAATCTGATGTGTATGATCGAGTGTGTGATGAGACAAACGATTTTCACGCTCACCACCACACACACACACACACACACACACACACACACACACACACACTCCATCAATGTTTAATCACCGTGAACCTACATGCACCGCTTTTGCAACCACTCTCACAATAGCAACAGGAAAGCGCTAATGTTGTGGGGACGTGGTTCGAGGGTTTGGGATATGTTCTGGGGTTTGGTGATTAAAAGATTGTGATTCCTCCAGGCTAATGCACTGCGTTATGAGAGCGTCTATGTAATGAGAATAATTTCAGAGCATTAGGAGAGACATCACAGAGTCTCGAGCGACAGCCAGACAAATTCGAGCCACACGTAAATGCATATACACAAACACACTCACATGGGAACATGCACAAAAAGAGCTGATGTTTATGCCCTCATTATAATTATGCTTTCATACAGGTGAACACACACACGCATTGATGTGCACTTCGCACATAATTTAATCTACACGTTTTCTTCTGAACTAACAAATAGATGTTAACAATAACCTGCATTACAATACAATGAGTATACTTTCACTTTCAACAAACATCTACTTCAAAAGAATGATAACATGCTGAACAGATGACTCTGTAGAGACAGACAAATGGCCATTTGACAGCACAGAGGATTTATTCAAGTCTATAGTTGACCTGAATGACTTCTATTACCGATTTAATCAAACCCCTTGAAAAGGACATGACCAGCTTTCATAGGCTTTAAGGGAACTTAATAGCGTTTTACAGAAAGCATGGACCAAAAGTAACATGGAGAGAAAATACAAAGCATGAGTGTTCAAAACAAGTCAAAGCGGGGTAGTTTAGTTGTTTACTTGCTGAGTGAATAAAGAATTCAATTAAAAACATATATATTATTTTTTGTTTTGAAACCATCAAGCTCCAGATGAAAAGAGAAAATAGTCAAATGACATGAATTAGCTTTTAAATCAGAAAATCTGTATTCACAAAGCAGAAAATACCAAACAATAGTACATGGCCTATCAGCATAAAATAAAATAAAATGAAATGAAATGAAATTAAATTAAATTAAATTAAATTAAATTAAAAATTTAAATAAAATTAAATGTATTCTGTATATGTATTCTGGAGACTTGAAAATCATTGGAGGCAACATTTAAATTGCTATAATTTCGTTATATTATAGTAGACGTTTTAACAATGTAATTTTAATTGAAATACAAATATTTATATTTACATAGACTTGAATACTGCAAACACCCCTACTAGATTTATGCTTTGAAATGGAGTCAAAGAGTCAAAGTCTTAATAGACCATTATATAAAACGGAGCAAAATGTGAAGTTGTATGTGAGAGGAATAGTCAGGGTAATATATTTAAAAGTCAAATGAAAACCAAATCATAACCTTCCATAATGAACAAACAGTCCTGAGCAAAGGTCAGATCGATTTACCACCCAATCACCAGACCATCAACCCTTCATCTACTCAACACACAGCCTTTACAGCAAACAAAATAGAAATCTTTCCTCGCTTTATATAGATGGCAAAAACCCATTTGATTCAATCTGACAAGAAAAGCTGTTTCATGGATTATATGACATAATTCAATCAATATACTCACATAACAAATGCAAAATCCAGATTAGTGACAAACACACTCAGATTTCAGATCAGAGTCTGACAGTGAAATCAAACGCTAACTCGGACGAGAGTGACAATTGAGGCCTACTTAACCCAAAAAATAAAAAAAATAAAAAACTTACCCAACTGGCACAAGCACAATATCTTACCAGATATTAATAAGCAGAAAAATACAAACCATTAATTAAACTATCTTATGTATATAATATAACTATCCATTTATGATGTCTATTTTAGTCTTTTTTTTACTCTAACTATACTATTGATTTCATCCACCTGAGCCATGAGGGAACCATGAATGTTTTGACAGTACTGAATGTCATGTCGATAGCCAATGAAGCTTTTTACAGTCACAGAGAATAGGATAGGAATTTAACAATTCTAATTCCACTGAGCAATTCTTGTTCTTTAATGATTCCATCAACAATTCTTTTAGTAATTTTGAGGATGAACAAATGGAATTATCTTTGGAAATTGTCAAATGATGGGATTATTTCAGAATTCAACAGAACAGAAACAACAAATGGGAAATAAACAGTTCTTGGAAATGTGGTTCATATTCCACAGTTATTGCATTTAACAACCTTTCAGTTCTCATTGTCATTTCTAATCCCATACCAACGATTGAGCATGCTTGAGGCATTTCATCTGTGAAAAAAGTCAAAAGGCATCTTTGCACAGCAAACACACAGAAGCAGCGCATACATAGTCCACTACAAAAGATGCATTTACACAGCTGCTTGAAAGGTGATCATTCATTCGTCTGCACAGTGGACAGAAAATAAGATGCTGATCACGATATCAGTAAAGTTTAAGGTGACTCTGATGCATATACTGTATATTTCATGCATATTTACAGTGTTCAATCCACATCAGTGGAAGAATGCAGATTTTTCCAGAACCGTCAATTGAACAGAACATCATGGAAATCATTTGGTTTCAATATTTTTTAAAAAAGGATCCATTCTCAAATTAGAACAGGCTCTTATCTTACCAGATATTAATAAGCAGAAAAATACAAACCATTAATTAAACTATCTTATGTATATAATATAACTATCCATTTATGATGTCTATTTTAGTCTTTTTTTTACTCTAACTATACTATTGATTTCATCCACCTGAACCATGAGGGAACCATGAATGTTTTGACAGAACTGAATGTCATGTCGATAGCCAATGAAGCTTTTTACAGTCACAGAGAATAGGATAGGAATTTAACAATTCTAATTCCACTGAGCAATTCTTGTTCTTTAATGATTCCATCAACAATTCTTTTAGTAATTTTGAGGATGAACAAATGGAATTATCTTTGGAAATTGTCAAATGATGGGATTATTTCAGAATTCAACAGAACAGAAACAACAAATGGGAAATAAACAGTTCTTGGAAATGTGGTTCATATTCCACAGTTATTGCATTTAACAACCTTTCAGTTCTCATTGTCACTTCTAATCCCATACCAACGATTGAGCATGCTTGAGGCATTTCATCTGTGAAAAAAGTCAAAAGGCATCTTTGCACAGCAAACACACAGAAGCAGCGCATACATAGTCCACTACAAAAGATGCATTTACACAGCTGCTTGAAAGGTGATCATTCATTCGTCTGCACAGTGGACAGAAAATAAGATGCTGATCACGATATCAGTAAAGTTTAAGGTGACTCTGATGCATATACTGCATATTTCATGCATATTTACAGTGTTCAATCCACATCAGTGGAAGAATGCAGATTTTCCAGAACCGTCAATTGAACAGAACATCATGGAAATCATTTGGTTTCAATATTTTTTAAAAAAGGATCCATTCTCAAATTAGAACAGGCTCTAAAGGGCAAAGTGTCCAGCTTTCAGGACATTGTGGCAATAAATGAATAAAGAATAAAAGGTGTTTGGTGTCTGTATACTATAGGCCAGAGGAGCGACCCATCTGACAACTTGTCAGCCATCTCACACGCACGCATGCACACACACACACACGCACGCACACACACACACACACACACACACACACACACACACCCACACACACATACACGCACACACACACATACAATATACACACCACCATCCTCATCTGAAATTAAAGACCCCTCTCACACATATACACACAGATATTTCATTATCAACTAGAGCTTATTGTAACCCAGGTCACAGGGTTGACTATCGATTGAAGAGCTCAGGCCTCAAGGAGAATAATCAAACCCAGAGAGATAGATTGGAAACGTTGATCTCTCTGCTCAAAGTGTCAAGCACATTCTTTAAACAAGATCCACAGATGATTGAGCTCATTGAACTTTTCGGTTTGGTCGCGTGTGCGCATAAATGTGAGGATATAAGGACTAGGCAATGGTTTTTGTAATATAAAAGGCAGGAAATACGTGAAATAATTGTGATTATATAGTAAACTTGATATGCATGACCTGCTGTCTTGATTTCAGCCGATGTGTGGGTAATAAATGCAGGAAAATGCAACATGCAAAAAGAGATGAAGGAGAAGATACTATGCAAATGTTCCAATGACATCATGAACATTCTATCAATGCAAGTCAACTTCACTTCTTAATAAAGTATACAAAATACATTTACAAAAAAACTGCATTTTAGTTGCAATAGAATAATGGGACACGCTGATGACGTATCATGTCTGCACGAACAGGGTGTGCAGAAGTATGCAAATGCATATGTTGACAGGCAGGTAGGACAGCCCATCGTAGCCCTCGGACTGAGGGATATGATTGGACAAACATTTCATGGTCCTACGCCTTTCACAGACTATATAAATTCATGTAAATACATTTAGACCACTTAACTGAGTGATTGTTATCGGGATGTGAAGTGAATTTCAACCAGCAGGACAAAAATGTTTTTGAACCAAATCACCCACCCTGCCTTTAAGCAGTTTGCATTGAATTGCAGAAGTGTAATAATTAAAATGTGCAGCTTTGTACGCACTGAAATATTGCTTGTGGATCTCAATTCTGTTGAGAAGATCTCTGCATTGTGTAAGTACTATGAACTTCAGCAGACGACATTAAGCCGTTCATCTGAAATGAAACTGTGACATGATAAGATCTTATTAAAGATCAGACTTAGATGGCAAAATAAAAGAATGTAAGCTGATCTTCATGTCTTCATCACATATCACGTCTTTACAGGTGGATTTCACAGGTCACGCTGTTGTGAGCAGACTTGTGCGGGAACAGGTAATGGCTTTTTAAGTACTCTACGCAGACAGTGAGTGAGTGTGTTTCAGTGCGCGTGTGTGTGTGTGTGTGAGAGAGAGACAGAGATTATCACAGGAACGAGTGCATAATTGGAAAGCTGAAGAGAGTGTTATTGTTCCAGTGATAAACATGTACACTGTATATAGTAGTGCGTATGTGTTAAAAAACAACATTTTTTTAAAGAAATTAATATTTTTAATCAGCAAGGATACATTAAATTGATCCAAAGTGTTGATATAAATATCATATAAACATAATATTAATAAATTACCCATAACAGGAATTTATAATTTATGGACAAATTCCAATCAGTTCCAGTGGTTCCAATTAGTTTTGTTCTGAAACAGTCCTAATGCCAAATGAAATAAATGTGTTAATGCTGATAAAAGTAACAGCATTACACATATTTAATAGCATGTGTTATCCTGTTAAGTTTGACAGCCCTTATAACAGTGAGCAGACATGCAAGCCCTGACCTAGTGTGTGCATGCATGATCTAGTCACATCTACTCTATAAATATGTGGAAACTGGAAACAATAAATATCTAGATATTTGAGTGTCTAAATATCATCTTGCTTAATCAACTTGGTGAAAATGGCAGGATGGGGCTGCAAGCTGTCCGGTGTCCCCTGAGTACGACACAGTGGTCCAGTGTGTGTGTGTGTGTGTCTGGTTATATTTCTTGAAGTTTATGAGATGCTCCTAAACTGGCATCTGCACACATCAACAGAATTTCTCCAGGTGGAACCTCAGCGTTGGTGAGCGTCCAGTTCCTTGCATAAAAAAAAGTGTAAATCAATGAGAACTGGTCTCCATAAAGCCGGACAACTTTCCATGAGGTTTCCATGGTAACATTTAGCTTCAGTGTCACAGGAATAGCGGGGCTATGTTGATCTGTACCTTTTGGGAGCTCTGAATCCAAAGCAGCTCACATCTGCTTCTGAAAGAGCAGGGCGATTTAATGAGGCTTTAACTTTGGCCCTTTAAAGCCACCGTAGCTGCAGGGGCTGTTAGCCATATCTGTGAGCGCTGTGGTTCATGAACCCTGCTGGGCTAAAGCTCAGGACAGTGTTCTCCTAGGGCACTTTATAATGGATTCTACAGGCATAAGAGCATGCTGAAGACCTTCACAAGTCCCTCTGTCTCTCTCTCACACACACACACTCGCTTCAGTAGTCACAGTTGTACCAACTTGTCCTGGAGTTGTGCTGGAGTTCAGATACACACACACACTTAAAACTTCCACATCAATCCTTCTGATTTATAAAACTAAGTGCTCCAGCTCTAAAATCTGATCTCATTTAATCACACACATTCAATTCTATATTATTGTAGCAACCATAAAACCACTCAGAATAGCTTGGCAACTGCATAGCAACAACCTGGCAACCACCCATAATCACTCTAGTAACTAGAAATGTGTTTAAAACTACTCAGAATAACTTGGCAAGTGCATAACACCCTGGCAACCACCCACAAACACACTGGTAAGTAGAAATGTTTTTAAAACTACTCAGAATAACTTGCCAACTGCATAGAAACACCTTGGCAACCACTCACAACACCTTGGCAACCACCTATCAACATTCTTAAAACTACTCAAAATAACTTGGTAACTGCACTGCAACATCCTGGCAACCACCCCCAAATAGTCTAATAACTACAAATGTTTTTTTTTTTTAATCTATTTAGAATAGCTTGGCAACTGCATAACAACACCCTGGCAACAATCCACAAACACTCTAGAAACTAGAAATGTTTTAAAACCACTCAGAATAACTTAGCAACCGCATAGCAACCACCTACAACCACCTTACAGCAGCATTCTTACAACAACTCTGAAAAACTTAGCATAGCAACACCCTAGCAATTACTTAGCCATGGCAGCAACTATAAAGCTATTCAACTTAGCAACCACCTAGCAACGTTCTTAAAACCACTCTGAATAACTTAGCAGCTGCATAGTAACACCCTGGCACCCTTATATTCTTTCAAATCTGACTTTATATGCTCAATGGTTTGTAGTAACAATTTGTAGTAACAATACATTAAACTTAGCAAATGCATAGCAACACCCTGGCAACCGCCTACTAGCGTTCTTAAAACCATTTAGAATAACTTGCTAACTGCATAGCAATCTTCAAGGGTTCTCACGATTTTTTAAAGAAAAAATTCTGCAAAGAAAATTCTGTCAAAAATGTCTACACAATTTATCGGAGTGCATAGCACCACCCTGGTAACGGTCAAGAACCACTCATATTTTTCTATAGAAAACAATGTTCAACATTTATCATATTGCTGTTGGTGCTGTTTTATAAAAGCATCAGCTACTCAAGGCAGTCATTTTACCATGGTGACTTTGTGTCATGGACGCAACTGAATAATACAATCTGAAATATAAACGTAGTGCTTGACTAGTATATACCTTCTCTTTGTTTTCACATTCAGGTACTGTTTTGACTTCAGAAGATCATATAATGACATTCCAGGTCAAGTTGCAGGATTAGAGAGGAAGTTTGAGGCCTGAGGAACAGCGCAGTAATTTGGCAGTAAATAATAACATCAACAGCACTGTCATCACACACCTCTGGGAGAAAATGAATGAGAGAGAGAAAGAGAGAGAGACTACAGGAGAGTGTGATCTCTAGTCTCTAGATCATTAACACACATCACCCAGCAATTTAAAACTCACTTATCTTAATTACTCAACTAATGGGACGAGTCCCTGCAAACATGCACTCACACACACACACACACACACACCCTCAAAGGACAGCTACAATAACATATACATACATCCACACGCGCATTTAGGAGTGAAAAACCAACATTAATGCTCAGAGTGAAGCCTAAAGCCACAAACACTCATACTACAAATACACAATCCACACGTCAGCCTGTCTGTCTCTGCTGCACACTCTCTTCAGTTCTGATGTGCCATGTCGTTACTGATTCCTGAGATGTTCATTCATTAGATGTTGATGAATTTAACAGTGAATCTGCGCTAATGAGATTCTGTGTGTGTAAAGGTTGTTCTAAAGGTTGTTTCTGTAATGAACACTAAAACAATTAACATCAAATCAGAAAGGGGAAGTTTGTCTGTCTTTGTCGTTCTATCTGTCCTAGGGATGTTCATTTTAACCGTTTAACCGGTTAACCGACGGTAAGAATTTTGACCGATTAATACAATCGGTTTACTGCATGGTTAAAATATGCTACTCGTATAAAAAATGTGTGTTTTAGGGGGGAAAAAACATAAGTCGCGTATAAGTCACATTTTATGATTTCATTCAGAAATAGGCCTAATGCCGATGAAAAATGTTTACAAACATTATAATAAACACTGTAAACATAGCAAGGCTATTTTAGTTTCCGTCATGCCACAACAAATCCTTTCAATTAACAGTATTTAGAAAAGAACAAGAATTAAAAATATAAGAAGCTATAGCAATATAAATGACAAGCCAAAACGAATTCATTTAGGTTCAAACGAAACTGAAACCAAATCTCTCATTCCACACAAAATTAAATGTTTCCGTATTCATGATGTATTTGAATGGCAAATTATTATTTATCATGTACTTCACTTCCAATATCCACGTAAAACAAAATGTTTTGCATAACATCAAGGCGGTACAGTGATAACACTTAACCTTAACGGCTTAACAGATTTTACTACATATTTTTTTTCCATATGTTTGACTGACTGTATTTTATTATGATAATGAACAGGCTGCATTGTCAAGGTAGCAATGTGGCGCCGGCGCAATCACTTGAATTAGTTTCCTTCTAACAGTGGAAGAAACTACTCCTTTTAGTCCTAAAGATAATTGGAATTGTAAAAGGTTTGCCTTTATTTGTGTACAGTCACAATAAAAACAAATCTTTGTGCTTTTGTAAAATAAGCCTAAAGAAAAACAGGATGGCGCTTTCTGCCGTTTGTTTCCTTTCGTGCAGCACAAAAATGAACCGAAACTCTGCACATTGATATGAATATCTAAATGATATAAAAGATACGTAAATATTTTTACGTTTTTTAGCTAAAAATACGTAGCAATTTGTACGTTTTAAACGTTGAAATACGTCTAAATTGTACGTTTTAGCATGACTAAAAACGTACAAAAGTGTACGTTTTGTGCTTGTAAATGTTACGTATTTATACCTATGTATAAACATGAGACCAGGCTGGATATGACTCATGTTCTGTTGTTTGCTGCTTTTTGCGCATGTAAAATTCATCCCCGGGAAACAAATGTTAGTATTTTTAACGGGTCACAGACACTTATCCTTTCTAAAATAAATCTTATCGGTTAACGGTTAACAATCGGTTAACGAGCGTCGGTTAGGAAAAATAACCAAAATGAACAACCCTAATCTGTCCATCCATTCGTCATCCATCCATCCAACCATCTGTCAGTCTATCTATCTATCTATCTATCTATCTATCTATCTATCTATCTATCTGGGCTATAAAATATTAAACTATTTTGAAAACTCAATCTAACTCAATCTAAAAATTAGTTATTTGAATTTAAAGGGATAGTTCACCCAAAAATGAAAATTACCCCATGATTTACTCACCCCTCAAGGCATCCTAGGTGTATATGACTTTCTTCTTTCAGACAGATACAATCAGAGTTATATAAAAAAATGTTCTGGCTCTTCCAAGCCTTAAAATGGCAGTGAATGGGTGTTATTTTTCAATAGTCCAAAAGAAGTTCAATAAAGTCCATACAGCCATCATAAAAAGTGTCCCACACGGCTCCGGGAGGTGAATAAAAGCCTCCTGAAGCGAATCGATGCGTTTTTGTAAGAAAACAATCCATATTTAAAACTATAAACAGTAATCTCTAGCTTCCGCTAACTTTCGTAGTCACCGTTCACCTCCTGGAGCCGTGTGGGACACTTTTTTTTATGATGGATGCGCTTTATTGGACTTCTATTGGACTATTGAAAAATAACACCCATTCCCTGCCATTTTAAAGCTTGGAAGAGCCAGGACATTTTTTTATATAACTCTGATTGTATTTGTCTGAAAGAAGAAAATCATATACACTCTTAAAAATAAAGGTGCTTCAAAAGGTTCTTCAAGCGATGCCACAGAAGAACCATTTTTGGTTCCACAAAGAACCATTCAGTCAAAGGTTCTTTAAAGAACCATCTCTTTCTTACCTTTTTATAATCTGAAGAACCTTCTTTCGCCACAAAGAACCTTTTGGGAAACAGAAAGGTTCTTCAGATGTTAAAGGTTCTTTATGGAACCATTTAGAAAAAAAGGTTCTTCTATGGCATCGTGAAGCACCTTTATTTTTAAGAGTGTACACTTAGGATGCCTTGAGGGTGAGTAAATCATTGGGTAATTTTCAGTTCATAAAAAGTTCATTTTAATACTTCCTATATTCAAATTTGAATTGAAATTCTGCCCCTTGTTTGCCACTTTAATTCAAATTAAATTCAAATTCAAGAATCGCGCTGGAATTTAAAAAGCATTTGTAATTCAGTTCTGTTTGCAGTTCAGTTTATTTCCTGTTAACAAAGGAAAGAAAGTGTGCTCATCAAATGATTTCATAAGATCTTGAACTCAACCTGAGTTTCCTGAAAAGAGCGATCTTCCTCTACCCATTTTCCCCTGCTTCTTTGATTGTCCCCTTTAGATTCACACACAACGGCTTTGAGAGAGCATGCAATATGAATTCTAATAGAGCAATTACCATTATGAATGATAACTAGGGACATTCCGCTGATCTAGGGTCAGGGCCTGTGCAATAGCTCTTATGATTACAGAGTATGGAATCAGGTTTAGGAAATAGCAGTGCTCCGCTAGCCAGCGGGAATGTTTAACCTACATCACGGATCCCTGTCCTATTGATTAGACCATTAGACTTGAACTCTCGCAGGAAATTGACACAATTCTCTTTCCATATGAAATCTTTGCATTATTGCTCCACAATTTAATGGCAAAGCTATCCGTTTTCTTCAGAATATTCTGTCTATATATCTGTCCACTTCCAGCTTTCCTCTATAAACTGAATAATATGTAATTTTGTGTGTGATTTGGATGGCTACACTGCTGATGTTTCGATTTTCAAAAATAATGTCCTCAAGCCTCTTCACTCAACAGTTACTTTAAGAGGCTATTTTGTGATCATTGCCATTAGCTGATAACCATTGATATGCTTGGAAGACTAACCGAAGTCTGAACTATCAAAGACACATTTTTATTTGGTAATTTTTGATTAAATACTATGCACAAAAGACATAACAGTACTATTATTTGACATCTGCCACCCGGCTCTATAGATATTGGCTATATGCCAAACCCCAAACAAACCCATATCAGTTACCAATAAATTATGTTTTAATACATAAATAAATAAAATTAATAAATAAATAATTTAAAATTATATAAAAGTAAATATATTTGTAAAAAAAAAAAAAAAAAAGTGAGTTTCCAGCATTTGATCCTTTCCTGGACTGTTTCTCTTTCTCCTCTCCCTAAACTGTCCTATCAAATAAATGCAAAAAAAAATTTAAATCCTGAAAATACCAAATTGTTTATGAGCTATTTCATGGCTGCTGTAATGAGAGCAACATGATAGAGGCCTGATCAACTTTTGTCACAGCTGCATTTACCACTTGCAGTGAAAACTATATGAGCCTGTGAAGATCTCAGGACAACAAACTGAGCTGCAAAACAAAATAAAAAAAAAGTAAATTAAAGGAGTATTTATTTTGTAATTTTGGGGATGTTTTTGTACTTTCACCCACAATTTTACATTCAGAGGTAACTATAAATCATTCATAGATTGAATTCCCTCAAAATGGCGCTATCAAAACACGGAACTGCATGTTTAAACATCACAATCAATGTTGAACAACACATGCTCAACCAATGGCAGGAGTTTGGGGGTGACCAATGGCAGAAGTTCAGGAAATATGTTTTGTCCTTTAACATAACTTAATCAGAAAACATTAACAACTTTTTCAACAACATTTGCATATGTAAACATGGTTGAATTTTTTTCTATTAGTTTAAAGCATGTCAAACATGAACACATGATTTAGAGGTAGGGTAGGCAATTTCTGAGACAGCTAGCAACAGAAAGCTAGCTTTGAAAGCATAAGATCCCACCCTCCCTGCAAATCACTCTCCAAAGCCCCGCCTCCTCCAAAACACATGAACGCGCACAGGCAGACCAAAGACTAACCAGCGACACGATGAGAGACGTTTGTGAAGGTTTGAATGCAATGCTGTCAGATTACCTCATGTCTCATTCACCGGTGAGAAAACATTACAGTACAAAGCGCATATTATTACAATAATAACAACTTCCATTCTCTCGTGGTCTGCAATAGCATAATGGGACACCCTGATGACGTATCATGTCTGCACGAACAGGGTGCACCGAGGTATGCAAATACATACGTTGATAGGCAGGTAGGACAGCCTATCGTAGCCCTCGGACCGAGGGATATGATTGGACAAACATTTTTTGGTCCTACACCTTCCACAGACAATATAAATACATATAAATACAGTTAGACCACTTAACTTAGTGAATGCTATTGGGATGTGAAGAGACTTTCAACCAGCATAACAAAAAATGTTTTGAACGTTTTTGAATTTTTTTATATATATAAATCTTTGAAGCAAACTGTTAGAATGAACCAGTTTGCAAAAAGGAGTCAGCTTTCTTAACACTATTCTTAAAACATCCCATTAAAAGCAGCCTACCTTTACTATATTCAAATACAATCTCTCTCTCTCTGCGAGTGGTTTGATATTATATACATAATGCAGTGCCATTCAGACACTCGTAGTCATTTAAGTGTCAATATATATATATATATATATACAGTATATATATACACATATACACAGGCTACAAAAACCCATTCAACACACACTAACACAAAACTGAGCCACTGAAGGTTCTCAATGTACATCTGAAATATATCAAAGAAACACATGGTGTAACCCCCTCTCTCTCTCTCTCTCTCTCTCTCTCTCTCGCTGTCCATTCTGTTCCTCCCTTTGCTCCGTCTGTCTCATGCTGATAGCAATGAAAGTGATCTACGGGGGAGGCCGTACACACACAAGTACACCGCTACAGTGAGCGTGTGTGTGTTTGTTGCACTGTGGGGAGGTTTGTCTTGCTGTGTTAAGCTCATGTATGGACTAAATCGACAAAGGCTTTCAGTCACACACACACATTATCCCACATCCTAAGAGACTTACACCACAGCAGCACTAATGTGACGCATATAGGCCACTGTCCTTCAGACTGGTGCATGAAAAAACATACTACACTCAACACTGAAATTACTATATATCAAATTACGTATAATGACATTAGTCATTATATAATTGTCTGATTATGAGTATTTGCTCTAATTGGAATGTTTTGAGATAACAATGATCACTGCATATTTTAAATTCCATTTACATACTGTCATCCAAATAAGTAGGGCTGAAAGATTAATTGCATTTGCGATAATATCGCGATATGAAATAACAAGATTTTTCAATCGAAGAGGCTGCGATTACACGGTCACGTGACACGCGAGAGTAAAGAGGTGTGTTCGACTTGAAGATCGATCGGTGTACGACATCAAAGTAAGGTGAGAGAAAGCATAAGGAGATGTCCGCGCTCTCTTATAGCTCTCGCAGTGCTTTGATGACACACACACCCATCGGTCTAAGCAGCGCTGCTTCAAGTCGAGCGTGGGCCATCAGCAGAAAAAGAAAAGAAATAAAACGGTAAACAGCCAAAGGACGTAACTTAGAATGGGAGATCGGTTTGTGAAAGGGAAGAGAAAAGACATAGATGAAGTCGCACAGACCCAGGCAGGTGCTGGTCATTCAAAAGCTAAATACAGAAAATATGACGAGGCATATCTCACTCTCGGCTTTACTCATCGTGTCTATACCGGACGCTACAGTTGACGCGCCGCAACAGCTCTACACTGGACACGACAAAGAGACCAGTGCAAATCATTTTAACTTTGTGTCAGTACATCATAAATAGAACAAGGCATCAGTTTAATGTCGGGTTTTGTCTTGTCACGTCGCATCCAGTGTACACAGCGTCACTGATTATAATAGTATTTTGCCGCTCACGTCCGGTGCAGACACGTGTTTAATGTCGTTGGTGAGGAAAGCCTGTGTGTCCTATGCCTTAGCGGACAGCATGAAACCCACAAAAAAATAAAAATAAATAAATAACAGCGAGAGAATAATAATAATAAGTTATTCTCTCTATGCTATTTTTCAATGTTTCAAGTGATGCAGGTGTTTTTTCCCCTGTAGTTTTTTTTAATTAAAAAAGTATAAATTTTTCATAATGTTTAGTGAAATTATTTGGTAGTCTGAGGTGG
>NW_015505256.1:2383519-2392469 GCF_001515645.1 Sinocyclocheilus grahami | reverse complement strand
CTCTCTCTCTCTCTCTCTCTCTCTCTCTCGCTGTCCATTCTGTTCCTCCCTTTGCTCCGTCTGTCTCATGCTGATAGCAATGAAAGTGATCTACGGGGGAGGCCGTACACACACAAGTACACCGCTACAGTGAGCGTGTGTGTGTTTGTTGCACTGTGGGGAGGTTTGTCTTGCTGTGTTAAGCTCATGTATGGACTAAATCGACAAAGGCTTTCAGTCACACACACACATTATCCCACATCCTAAGAGACTTACACCACAGCAGCACTAATGTGACGCATATAGGCCACTGTCCTTCAGACTGGTGCATGAAAAAACATACTACACTCAACACTCAAATTACTATATATCAAATTACGTATAATGACATTAGTCATTATATAATTGTCTGATTATGAGTATTTGCTCTAATTGGAATGTTTTGAGATAACAATGATCACTGCATATTTTAAATTCCATTTACATACTGTCATCCAAATAAGTAGGGCTGAACGATTAATTGCATTTGCGATAATATCGCGATATGAAATAACACGATTTTTCAATCGAAGAGGCTGCGATTACACGGTCACGTGACACGCGAGAGTAAAGAGGTGTGTTCGACTTGAAGATCGATCGGTGTACGACATCAAAGTAAGGTGAGAGAAAGCATAAGGAGATGTCCGCGCTCTCTTATAGCTCTCGCAGTGCTTTGATGACACACACACCCATCGGTCTAAGCAGCGCTGCTTCAAGTCGAGCGTGGGCCATCAGCAGAAAAAGAAAAGAAATAAAACGGTAAACAGCCAAAGGACGTAACTTAGAATGGGAGATCGGTTTGTGAAAGGGAAGAGAAAAGACATAGATGAAGTCGCACAGACCCGTTTCTACTGTATTTTGCCGCTCGTGTAAAACAGCATGAAACCTACAAAAAATAAATAAATAACAGGGAGAGAATAATAATAAGTTATTCTCTCTATGCTATTTTTCAATGTTTCAAGTGATGCAGGTGTTTTTTTCGCTGTAGTTTTTTTTAATTAAAAAAGTATAAATTTTTCATAATGTTTAGTGAAATTATTTGGTAGTCTGAGGTGGAATGGGGATTCGGGAAAGGGGGGCAGATTTTTTTTATAGGTTTAAAGGGGGGCTTGACCAAAAATGTTTGAGGACCACTGGTCTAAAGAGACCACAAGTACAGTGCACATGTTTACATATGTTTATTACAGTGACTGTGAATTACCTAAAGTAGTGTGGTAAAGCAACAGATTTGTTTTTATATTTCTGCAATCTACTTTAGTTTGTGTGATTTGTTACTGACTTTCATATTAATGTTTACACCAGGCTTATGTAAACATAATTATTACATGCTTACAAGGTTGGAAGTTCAACAAATCAGTCAATGTACAGTGATTGTAGTTGTTAAATAAAAATGTCATTCGTATCAATTTATGCATCACCTAATTTCATCGTAACATATAGGCCTGGCCTACAGAATAGAACATTTATGTTTAATCTATCTAATAGTGTGTTGGGCATACTATACAATGATTTATAGCTTGTCTTTGTTGAATAATACAGAACATAAAGAGCTTTAAAAAAATAATTGCATATTAAATCGCAATCGCAATATTGGTAAAAAAAAACGCAATTAGATTATTTTCCAAAATTGTTCAGCCCAACAAATAAGTGATTTGGAAGTGAGTATTAGAAATGCCATGAAATGCACATTTTCATATGTCTCTTTTCGCTGCACTGAGAGTGGTCGGCTTTACATTCTCTGTGCAATTCGCTTTAAACATGTATGACAAATGCGCTCTGAGTTCACTTTATATTCAGATTCATGCAAATCTAAATGTTTATGGTCATTCCAGGTTATCATTGAAGGAAATGTTATGCAACAACACAGAGGAGATGACAGTATATTTCCAGATTTTGAATCAGGAGGATATAAAAACATTTTTATTAAATTAAATTTAACAAAAATTTTGAAGTATAAAACCTATATTATTATTATCTAAAATTACATCATTCTATCCTTTGAAATATTTGTTAACAGCCTAAAACACTTAACAATTAAATACAACAATGTAAAAAAAAGAAAAATTTTAAAATACTTTAAAATATAAAAAGAATATATTATTATACTGTATATATTATTGTTATTATTACTATTATTTAATATCATGTCATTCTACCCTGTGAATTTGTTTCTATTTGTTTAGAAAGTCAGAGAGTCGGACTCGTAACCCAAAGGTTGTGGGTTCGAGTCTCATACCGGCAGGGATTGTAGGTGGGGGGAGTGAATGTACAGCGCTTCAATACCACGACTGAGCTGCCCTTGAGCAAGGCACCGAACCCCCAAATGCTCCCTGGGCACCGCAGCATAAATGGTTGCCCACTGCTCCGGGTGTGTGTTCACTGCTGTGTGTGTGTGTGCACTTTGGATGGGATAATGCAGAGCACTAATTCCGAGTATGGGTCACCATACTTGGTCACATGTCACTGTCAAAGTGAATAAATTAAATGTTCTTAAGTTTATACAATTAAATGCGTGATAATTATGATGGATGTGACTGACCTGATATGAACGTATATCCAATTCCACGTGGTCGACCTAAGTCTTGATCGATCGCTGTGATCTTACGGACTTCATAACCCTACAGACACATAGACGACAAGCATTTAATGAGAAAAATAAAAAAAAACATGAAAATTTTGCATACATAAATAATCAATAAATAATTTGTCTTTAGTTTGAACAGTATATCTATTGCTTTATAGTTAGTTTTTAAAATGCTTTGCATGAAAAGTGTGCTTGTGCTATAATTTTAAAATAAATGCCACTTTTTATTTTGTCTAATGCGATGACAAACAGACATTTTAAGTGTTCAAATGCTTTTGTGTGCAACTGTTCAGGAAAGGACCTGGTGAGGGATGTTACAGGGACATCAGCTTCAAAAACAAATGCATCAAATGAGACATGAAATACAACAAATGGAGAAATATTCTGAATTTGAGGACTCTTTGATCCTGAATGAGAAACAGTACAGATGCTTAAAGAGAAAAGTGAGAGAGCTTCTGGTCATTGATCCAGCTAATAGTGTCTGAGAGCTGTTTATGCTTCATTTCTGCCAACACTCCACCGTTATTACAGCACACAATCAATTACAAGCACGTTTAGAGCAGGAATATGAGCAGGAGCGAGGGAGAAATGGATGACAAAAGCGGCTGAACAGAGGATGAAGTGTGGCTGAAGTAATTCGCAAGCCATTCTCTTGCCGTCCGCAAAAGTGGAATGTTCAATCATGCACACGTCTTTCTTCTTCTCTTTCCTGTCCTCTCATCCTTAAACATTCTCCCTGCACCTTCTTGTCCACTTCTCCATCCTCCCTCCATCCGAGTCTCTTCTCTTGCACCATTTCAGATCAAGCGCTTGACAGCCAAATTGTGTTTGCCCCTAAAAAGCCTTTAAATGCTACCCTGACAAAAGAAAACGGCAAATAGCGGTGCAAAAAACGTAATTTTTCTCTGCGTTTTAGCTGTTGTCAAACTTTGGTCCATTTGGCAGGTGGATTCAGCTTACTACAGTATGAGCATGAACCGCAGAGCTGTGTTTGTGCCAGAGGGTCAGGTTTGATGGGTTTGCTGTAGGCCTATTCCACATAATAATATGCAATAAAACAATATACAATATGATTCGTTAACACGTAGGCTACCTAGGAGCTTGCTGCATGAATCCGTGAGTACAGTTTACAAACCAGAGGGAACGGATTGCGAAAGCATGGGCACGGATTATGAATTTGGGGGTACGGATTTCAAAAACCGAAGGTACGGTTTACAAAATCTGAGCGCACGGATTGGAAATTCGTAAGTACGGTTTATTAATCTGTGGGCACAATTTGTTAAACCGAGGGAACAGTTTAAAAATTTGTGAGTGCGGTTAAAAAACTGAGGGGATGGATTGCAAAACCGTCGCCACGGATTGTTTTTTTTTCTCCTACAGGTGACCTCCCTAAAAAGTAAAAAGTAGCTGTGTATTCAGAAAAAAAAATATTTAAAAAAAAAAGGACTCATTAAAATGATCAGAAGTGTCAGCTTCTCTCACACATTTCAACATTGATATTAATAAGAAATGTTTCTTGAGCAGCAAATCAGATTATCAGAATGATTTCTGAAGGATCATGTGACACTGAAGATGGGAATAATGATGCTGAAAATTCAGCTTTGCATAACAGGAATAAATTACATATTAAAATACATTTAAATAGAAAACAGTTATTTTAAATTGTAATAATATTTGAAGAGTTCATTTGCAAAAACCGACGTTTCAGCTTTTATTTTCCTTTTTCGCCCTGAAGAAGATATCACAGGTTCATCAAGTTCGTCGAAATTATCCATCCTCGATCACTTTTAGTCAGCTTTGACGAAACTCCTCTCTCTCAGCTAGCACGTCTTTTCAAAGTGAAAGTAGCCTTGTCACCTGACCTGAATACAGCACGCTGATTCGCTAAAATGGATTTATCGGCTTCTGTTCAAAAAACAATAAGGGCGCTTGTCGGCTTCTGCAGTAAAACGTGAACTCACGATGCCTTGAAAGTGGACAAAACCGGCTTTTTTGACAAAACATGTTTAGGTTTCAGATTCTATATGTGGAGAATAATGCACGGCAATCAGCTCTCTCTTTTTAAGTGCCGTTTATCGCTTTTTGCAAATGAACTCTTCGTTTTACCTTCATCACTGCTTTTACTGTATTTTTGATCAAATAAATGAAGGCTTGTTGAGCATACCGACTTTGTTAAAAAAAATCAAATTCAACAAACTTTTGCATGATAGTGTACAGTTTAAAATAAGAAATAATGTCACAATTACGAGAAACAAAGACTCAATTGTAAGATTCACACAATTATGAGAAATAAAGTTGCAATTCTCCCGCAATTACATTGTTTTGTTTTTGTTTTTTTTTATTTAATTATAAGGCATGAACAGGCATCCATATATATAGTGGATATTTCACCATATTTCAAGCATTAAGGTGAATCTTAAATGAATAATTCCCCCAGAAATTTTAATTATGCCATTATTTACTCAAACAAATAAATTATACATTTTGAAGAACCTTCAAACTAATCTTTCAATACAACAACCACATGGTGGTGCCTGTCGAGCTCCACGAAATCTAAATCATCATAGTTATTATTATAGTAAATTCAAAAATCATCATAGTTATTATGAAAATCATCATTTCACATGAAAAATATGGAAAACATGTGAAAACATTTTTGGATGTGAACATATGCTAAATGCGACCTTCAAAGACATGGTCACTATAAACCGTCCTTGCATGTAAACAGCTAAGCAAAAAATATATCTAGGTGGAGAAAAAATAAATATAATAGATCATACTAAATTAGGACAAAGTAAGGCTGAACAAATAATGACAGAATTAAGAATTTTGGGCGGACTATTGCTTTAAAAGTGTTTCTCTAATGTACAAAAGCAATTGAGATGAGAGGGAAAGCTAAGGGATCTCTCTCTCTCCAGGTGTCTGAGCGAGAGCGACGCACCTGAGATGGAGCGGGGGTTAAGAGTTGTGTTTTGACAGATGACCCACGACAGCTCTGTGTGTTTGATATCTGTTTGTGTGTGTCAGTAGCCTTGAGAACTCTCCACACACTCCGTACAAGCGTGTGAATGTGAGTGTGAGGGAAGATAAGCTTTAAGCTCTCTGTGTGTGGCTAAGTGTATGTGTCAACATCGTTTTATACGAACATGCAAGTGTGACGTGTGCCCTTATTGAGGGCGTACATGTTTAGACTGTCTAATTCTCATCACAAAAGCCTCTTGTCTTTTTTAATAGTGTTTCCACAACTTTAGGAAATAAGAAATGATATGCCAAAATCAATCGCGTCCACTTGGAGCTTGATGCTGACCGCCACATTTAGACAGGACAACTGGTCTAAAGTCATCACTGTCTTCTTATTCATGACCTTCCCGAGACGACTGATAGATCCGTGTCACCACACTTCACTTCTGACACGCTCACGAGTTAATATGCATAAAAATGGACACCAGAGAGAGAGATAAAAGGAGGGAGAGAGAAAATATGAGGCATGAAAGAAAGAGAAATAGGTCAAAAAGACAGAGACTGAGAGACTGAAGAGTTGGTTGAGAAGTGGAGTGATACAAACGGTGAAATATGTACATTTTGTAATATAGTAAAAATATATTAAAATAGAAAACAGTTATTTTAAATTTCACAATAATACTGTTTTACTGTATTTTTTATCAAATAAATGCAGCTTTGGAGAGCACAAGAGACTTCAAAGATAATAAAAAAAAAACGAATTATTCAAAACTTTTGACCATTAGTGTGTGCATTAAATATGTACATTAAATGTGTATATCAAATTATAAAACGGATAGTTCCGTTCCTTGATTCTGATTGGCTGAGCCACGTTTGAAGCTGTTTTACTCTACGAACATGCACCTTTGTTTGCTCGGCAACCACTTCTAATTCTGAGGAGCTACATTGTTTGGTGGGAGAATACTGTTTTTATTAATATCATTACACTTTATTTGCTCTGTTTTATTTTGTGAAACTTTACTACGTATATGGAATAACCGTTTTATAAAAGCAATAAACCCGTGAAGCCGTGGTTTACAGTGAATTTATAACAGCTAACTCTGCTTCGCGTCGTGCGTAACAACGCCCCTTAGCTGTTATAAATTCACTGTAAACCACAGCTTCTTGGGACTTATTGCTTTAATAAAGCAATTTTTTCTATAGATATATCAAAATATAGTTCTTTTTGCTAATAAGACAGCAATGTATTGATTTTCCTCAAATAATTTTATATTATATTATATTGTATTACACACATTTCTGCAAGTTTACAGGCTTAAACTTTGGTTTTGCACATCATTTCATTCTTAGGAGAGATTTCTGTTTTTAGTTTGTTTAAATTTTATAGTTTTAAATATATTTTAGATTACATTTTGATTAATTGTAGCTGAATCTGCTTTGGTTTATTTTGGAACAATTTTCTTTAGTTGAGAAAAAATTACTGTAACTAGCAATTTTGTGTCTAAAATATAACTTAGAATATTAACTTCCCGTTTATTTATTTACAGTATAAAATCGATACAGCAGTTCAGCAAGTGTAAATCTCCATTGTAAATATATGATTTCTGGTCTATGGTCTATTTTAAAGGCGGCTTTAACGTAGCTACTTCCACTTTCAATTTTACACAGACAGAAACACATATCCTCAGAGCCTGCGGCGGTGTGTTTCACACAGTAAACTGACACAGGACCAAACGGCCAGCAGTGAATCTCGCATTTAATGACCTTTTGTGGACTCTCACACTGAGCAGGTCACATTATAAATCTATCACTGTAATTACAGGAATATTCCAGCGAGAGTTCACAGGTGTAATGACTACTTCTCTCATAATTATTGTCTAATTACTCAACACACACATTATATCACTCTTTGTCAGCCAAACTCTCTCTCTCTCTCTCTTTCTGTCTGTCTGTCTGTCTCTCATTCCCTGGAATTTTTTCTGTTTGTACAAATCCTTACTTTACTTTTACATTTTTACTTCCACATTTATTCCTGTTTTATGGTTTTCATATAAATATTATCTGGACTCAAAACCTTGTAAAATGACATCCTATTTAAAATTCTTATGAGGCCCAAATATGCTGTCTATGTAGCCAGCTCACTAGGTTTTGTGCCAATGCATTTGGATGAATCTCACGAAAAAATGTCCAGGACATGTCCATGTTTGCAATTGAGAATAATGGAAATTACAAACACATTAAAGTTATTAGAGAATTTGAGAGGGACCTTTCCTTAATTGTCATGAAAATAATGCTATAATGAAAAAAAAAAGTCAGTGTATATATTTAAATTAAAATAATGCCACAATGCAATAAATAAATAAATAAAACACTGTAAATAAATAATTTAAAATATATTTAAAAATGAATTTGTAAAATAATAAAATAAAATGAATCAGAAAATGTCAAATAAAAATATTAATTGTAATGTCATGTCATTTTGTGACATTCACCCATCTAAATACTGCTGAACTAAGTACAAAGCAAGACTAAATATATGTGTGTGTTTACTGACTGGTGGTGCGTCCTCCATTATATTAGTGCTGTACGGAAGGTTGGTGAAGATGGGGTCCATGTCTTGAACATCAGTGATGGTAATCGCCAAATTAGTCAGACTCGAGAGCGGACGCCTCTTATCCTGGTCCTATCACAGAGATCAACAAGTACACATGTTTTATTTGGCTTTGGAATTGACAAAGTTCCACTCAATAATTTCACAATGCAGAGCTCTACAGTGTGTGTTTTCTAACCGTGGCATTAACAGTGAGCTGATAGGCGGTTGTCGTCTCATAGTCCAGCGCTCTCGTCACAGTAACGATTCCCCTGGCCCCATCAATGGAGAAGAACGGAGAGGGAGGCTGGAAGGAGAAGAGCACACTGCCGCCCACGCCCTGATCCGGGTCTGTCGCGTTCACCATGAACACGGACGTTCCCACTGGAGTGTTCTACACACACAGAGACAGTAATGAGACATTCTATTAAATGTATACAATGTTGTGCTGTTCAAATGAGAAAGAAAGAACTTGCATAATGAGCACTATTTAATACTGTGGTTAAGCATATTTCAGATGAGTGACAGCTTTGTCTCTGTCATTTCACCTGTCAGTAAGTGACACACGTCAGAGACGATCTGCTGTCACTGAGACATGATGCAGTCAGTCAGCAACAGAGAGAACACACCCAGACTAAAATGCTGGAGGAGCATTTTCAAAATGCTCCCTAAGTTTTAAGCAAGTATTTATACAGTAACTTCAGGGATGGGACTATAGGGGTGAATCTGATTAAAACAGGTGAAATAAATTTTTTTACAAAAGTACATATGACAAAAATGTTTCTTAATATATATAC
>NW_015505256.1:2382221-2383479 GCF_001515645.1 Sinocyclocheilus grahami | reverse complement strand
TATATATAATATATATATATATATATATATATATATATATATATATATATATATATATATATATATATATATATATAAATCTAAATAAATGGGGATCTACATCAACATTAAAGGAATACTACCATGATATATAATTTACAATATAATAATAATAATAATAATAATTTTCACATTGTTTCACATTGCAGTAATATATTTATTATTATTATTATGTTTTTGCATAATGGTAATGAGAATTTTGGGAAATGTGAAAAAAAATCTTAATGGTCGTAAATGGGTTCCATTTTCTTTATGGAAAATAAAAAATTGTATTTCTTTCTTTTGATTTGGGGGTGAAATATGACCCAGACATATTCTTGACATTTCTTTAAATTCACCCATGCATTTATCTAAAAATCAGGTGCACTCTATCTATACATTTACACATACCTACACTAGACAAAAGCAAGTCTACAGTATATGGAACAGGAAAGGCAACTTGATAAACTCCTGCTGTGAGTCATAGCTGATGTTAAACAGCCAGCTGCATTATTCAAGCTTATATATTCTGTTTATATATAATATATATATATTTATATATGGCATTTACAAAAAGCTGAATGCCGCCGCATTACTCCCACAATCCCTAGGCCACAGAAAGAGAAAGCAAAAGAGGAAAATAGACACTTCCAATTTCAAAACAGTAAACCAGATCCTTCACGAGAGAAAGAAGTTGTACTTCAGCAAGCACTCCCTCTTTATCTCTTTCAATAAAACAGGAGATATCCATCCTTTGAAAAGAAAGGATTAGAAAAGATTCAGATAAACTATCGGAGAGAAAGAAACATGAGGTACAAAGGACAAAGATAAAAGAGAGAGAAAAGAGGATTAGAAAAAAGAGGAATCATACGAAGGAATGAAGATAGATGTGGACAGTGAATTCTAACTTGCTGTCTTGCCTCGACCTGATAACGTCCTCTCACACTCTCACTGCTCAGCTGCGCCACGCTAAAGTTCATGCACCTTAAAACAAACCACTTTAGGTCAACTGAGGAAACTGGAACACTTATTTTATTGCTCAGTTTAATAACTGCAATTATGCTTATGTAAATACAGACTGTGATTTTTAGGTATTAAAGCAAATCCGTGACATTTTTTATTAGTCAATTTTAATTATATGTCATATACATTGCAAAAAAAAAAGAAGAAATTATATATATATATATATATATATATATATATTCTATATATATATATATATATATATATATATATTTTC
>NW_015505256.1:2357029-2382194 GCF_001515645.1 Sinocyclocheilus grahami | reverse complement strand
ACAGATCAAGCACCATTTAAAAGCGAAAAACAGTCCAAAACATTTCTAAACAAATATGCAGCTGGAATATTGATGTGAGAGGACAACAAGGATGGATTTTCACATTATTATAGACTGTAGACAAGTATTTTGGCCTGAAGCAATGGTTTAAATGTAAAAAATCTTAAAGTGCCCATTATGCCATTTCGAATATTGCCTTTCATGCAGTGTGTAATGCAGCTGTATGAGTATAAACGATCTGGAAAGTTGTAAAGCCGAAAGTACACGATAAATAAAGTTACTGTCTTCCAAAATGAAGAATCGACTTTGTACAGCCTAAACTAGTCATTAGTAATTCCAATCCCACTTTCATGACGGCTACATGTCACGAGGTAACACATTTGCATAATTCCCGCTTATGTTCTACGTTGGCCGGCCGCAAACAACTTGACCCCGCCAACAAACACGTCATTTACTGATGACTGCTTCTATAATCTCGGGGATTTTAACACGGGATTCACAAAACACTTGCTCTTGAAAGATGGCTCAGTACTCAGTTTATTTGGACCAGCTGGCTTCACTGAATCACAACCTGTAAGCATGATAATTAATAGATGTTTATATTTTCTGTCGAGTGTTCAAAATACGGAACTATGGCAATGGGTGTATCCTTTCCGACACGTGCTCTATGCGGTAGACCAATCACAACAGACTGGGCCATCTGACCAATCAGAGCAGAATAGGCTCACGGAAAGGAGGGGCTTAGAGAGACTGAATCTTAGAACTGCTCCGACCGAATCATTTGAGAATTAGGTGGCATTAAATTAATATTTTGAGAAAACTAAAGCTTTTTTTTTTACCTTGCATGCATTTAATCCTATTGTAGGAGACTCCCAAAACATTATTAGGAACCTTAAAAATGGCATAATAGGGACACTTTAATGATGGATCTGTTTCTTACAAACCAGCTTTTCAATTCAAAAGCTCTTAACCCTTTCATTAAACCTTTATAAATGCAGTTCAGAGAGTCCTGTCAGTTGGATTTACAGCACGTAAAATACATGTGGGTTACTTGTGGATTATTGTGATGTTTTTATCAGCTGTTTGGACTCTCATTCTGACGGCACCCATTCACTGCAGGGGATCCATTGGTGAGCAGGTGATAATACTAGTAATGCTACATTTCTCCAAATCTGTTTTGATGAAGAAACAAACTCATCTGCATCTTGGATGGCCTGAGGGTAAGTATATTTTCAGCAAATTTACATTTTTGGGGTAAACTATTCATTCAAAGTGAGATTCAGAGTGAGATGTGCAGTAAAATTCACATTGAGACTTGAACAACAAACACTAAACGGAACAGCAACACATTACACTGAAGATCACTGTACAGACACACACAGTTTAACAACACACCCATGTTCTTAAGCTCTATAATTACTATTATCATATTTCTAAATGATCACAAGCCCCTTATCAGCTCATTAACCCATCAGAAGTTATTCCAGAGACTCTCTGAGGAGACAAATTAACTACTGTAGAAATGTTTAGGATCACAGGGATTCCTCCATCATCCTCAGTCTGTTCTTTTTTCTGTAATAATATTCAAATCTCTCTTTATCATCAAGAGTTCAGTAGCAAATCAGCATAAATTATATCTTCCACAGAGAGAAGACAATTATTTTCAGCGCTTTTCTGAAAATGTTAAAATTATAGCAGTCTATAAGCTGGGATCTCAGGTACAACTGTATCAGATATTGTCTGTCTTTGTGTCTCTATCTCGGGCTTTTCATTTAAAGAAATTAATACTTTTATTCAGTAAGGATGCATTAAATTAAACAAAAATTATGGTAAAACATTTACAATTTTACAAAAGATTTCTATTTGAAATAAATGTAGTTTTTTTATTTTCTATTAATTAAAGAATCCTGAAAAAAAGTATCATATTTCCACAAAAATATTAAGCAGCATAACTGTTTTCAACATTGATAATAATAAGAAATGTTTCCTGAGCAGAAATCAGCATATCAGAATAATTTCTGAAGGATCATGTGACACTGAAGACTGGAGTAATGATGCTGAAAATTCAGTTTCCCCTTCTAGGGAACTCGCTTTGCGTCCTCTAGCAGACACTATGGGGACTGCCGCAAGCAGGACCGGTGTCTGAAGCACATGTGAAACAACTCCAATCTCATTGCCCCACGTAGCCCGTGGCATCACAGGCGGGCACCCGGAAGTATTAGAGGACACCTGCCGAACAGTTTTCATTTAAAGAAATTAATACTTTTATTCAGTAAGGATGCATTAAATTAAACAAAAATGATGGTAAAACATTTATCAACTTTTTTATCAATATCAACTTTTGTTGTCTTCAGGAGCCATTTGTTTGACAGTGCGTGTGAAAGCGGTATGGAGAAACCAAGGCAAGTGAGCATTTTAGAAAGTGTGTGCCTCCGTGTCCAAGGTTTCTGACACCCGAGGACACACTCGATCTATGGGTTATGTGTCTTGGTGAGGAGCACATGCGTTTGGTGCTCGAGGGCTCTGAATGTGCTCATTGTGAGAATTTCAAATAAGAAAGCTCCATTCGTGTTTGTCCCTCTTCTCGAGGGATGAGGGACAAGCATCTGCATCTCGTAGTTCAGGTTCAGCTGCTGCCAAGGCACGGCGAAGTCTTAGATTGCAGGGTTTGCAGGTTGAGCTTGCAGAAAACTTTGAGAAGGGTATGAACCTTTCGAAAGCTTCTGCTGTGAGCTCGGGCGCTTGGCGGGATCCAGACTAGGGCTGGGACAATAAATCGATGCATCACGATTCGTGGATTGATTCTGAGATTTTCGGAATGCATCGTGATTCTCTCTCGAATCGATTCTGAGCTTAGTTTTTAACAGCAGATGGCTCTCTAGGCTAGTTTTTAACCACACACTCAAATGCTAACGAAGAAGAGCGCTTGTGCGTTCGGCTGAGTAATGCAAGTGGTTAAATGTACTTGCACATCGGCTTTTATGATGTGAGATTAATGTAAACACAGCCCACTGTGAACATCCTTGTAATTTGCTTCAACCTTTTTGAACTTTATGAATGATTATTTTAGGTTCAAGTGGTGCGTGTGTAAGGAACTGGAAGCAAGCAGAATACGGCTATTTCTACAGCACGCCGTGCCATCTGCTGTTAAAAACTAAGCTCAGAATCGATTCAAGAGAGAAACGCGATGCCTTTGTAAAATCTCAGGATCGATGCAGAATCATTTCTCGATTCGCGATGCATTGATTTATTATCCCAGCCCTAATCCAGACGCTCTTTATCTTGGGTTATCGGATCCTGCGGATAGCACTATATTGGGCTCATCTAGTGAGAGTGAGGACATGGATGTGATTGGCAATGGCGATGATAGTGTGAGCACTGAATCATCCCAACCTAACTCCAGCTCCGCATACGGGGAAATGCTGGGAGTAATGGTGCACGCCACTAAGAGGCTTGATTTAGTCAGAAGCATGCCCGTGGCAGATTACACAAGCACTTTCTGGCCAGTCATGACCTCCCCTCCCCCAGGAGTCTCCCCTTTCCTCCAAACCACCACACGGAGTTAGTGAGATTGTGGGACAGTCCATATTCAGCTCGGCATGTTTTTCAGGATGCAGATTACGCTTATCTTGAGGGTATGAATGAGCGTGGATACGCGGAGATGTCTACTGTGGAGGAAATGCTTGAAGGCTTTCTCTCCTAGGGTGGGTCAGCTCTGCCATCCAGACCACCTCGCATCTGAATGGCAGGGGGTATGGGACAGCAGGTCAGGCTGTCAGAGCCTTGCACATAGCGGCTGTGTTACAAGCTTACCAAGCTGTCTTGCTTAAAGATCTAGATGAGGGCAAGGGTTTGTCACCTGAAACAGTTGAGGAACTGCGCCGCCTCACAGACCTGGCTCTTCACACCACTAAGCAGACTGCTTCTGCCAATGGTTGTGTGATGGCAGCAATGGTGGCTACGTAGATGCATTTGTGGTTAAATCTCGAGGACATAGGGAGGAAGGAGAAAGCCTTTTGGTGCTCCGCGATCGCCTTCCGAGCTTTTTGTCACCTCCGCTGAGGCGGTGGTCGAGAAGTTCAAGGAGGTGAAGTTGCAGTCCGCTGCCTTCAGGAAGCTCATTCCCTGCCATCCCAAGTCTTCCTCTAAAACGTCTGAGGGGGCTGGTCTATCTCGATCTGAGGATCATAGAATCAGAAGAGTAATGTGGCCACTCATGCCCCTCTTCCCTCTAGGAGTCGGGCGAGTGCTAAGAGCAAGAGAGCGGATCTCAGGAAGGTGTTGGATTAGAAGCATTATGGTTCTAAATCGTGCTCTGATTCTAACATGTCTTGATGCTTCCTTAGTGGTCGGGCTGTCCCCTTTATCTGGGTTTTTCAAGTAGGCAGCCCGCTGAGCCTCTTTCAAGCCTTTTTCCCTTATTAGGGTTTTAAATAGATGGTCTACTTCCCTTACCCCTTAAGCTTAGTCAGGTAGTAGGCTGTTTTTTTAAGTGGGCTGTCCCCCTGGGCCCTGCATGCTGCTTTGGCTCATTGTAACATAGCCTTCTGAGGATAGCTGTGTTCTTAGCTTGGTTTATGGGATGTCCCGATTGGCTGGGTTCCCCATTTTTCCGAGTTATGTTAGAGGCCCCAGGTGTCAGTGGCTTGACCCCTTTCTGAGGGAAGGTTTGGTGTATGTCTGTTGCTTCCCTTGGTGATCTCTCACCTGGTGAACAGGCATGTGCAGCGGCATGGCTGAGTGGGCATTTCGTTCCCCATAGTGTCCGTAGAGGATGCAGTGCGAGTTCCCTAGAAGGAGAACATCTCTGGTTCCCATGGTAACCACGGTTCCTTGAGAGGGAATGAGACATTGCATCCCCTCGCCATACTTAGGGCTTGCCTGTTTTCACGTCTCCTTCAGACAACCAAGTTGGTAATGTGTTCGGCAAGCACCCGCTTATACTTCCGGGTGCCCGCCTGTGGCGTCACAGCCTACGTGGGCCAATGGGATTGGAATTGTTTCACACGTGCTTCAGACAACGGTTCTGCTGGCAGCAGTCCCCATAGTGTCCGCAAGAGGATGCAGCGTCTCATTCCCTCTTGGGGAACAATGGTTACATGCGTAACCAGTGAAGTCTGCATCACAGAAATAAATTAAAATTTTAAATATATTGAAACAGAAATCAGTTATTTAAATTTGCAATACTATTTCATAATAAGCATAAGATAACTGTTTTTAAAAAGAATATATGAGCAAATTAGATGTAAATTCAATAAATATTTAAGAAAAACAAATTCAGTTCAACATCTGTAAAATCAAGGACACTCCGTTGCTCAGTAATTGGTTTAGTATCACAATGAGAGAGTAAAATGAAGGCAAATTCATCACTCATTTTGTGGTAAATTGTGTTTTCACAGTCAAGCTTTTAACATCTGCTGCTAAATAGATCGCATGCAGTTTGAAGTTTGAATATGCAGCAGATGTCCTGTTCCTCTGCACCAATGAGTGATGACAGTATTTGCATATCCTAATGTTTTGCTTCACAAGTATTAAAAGGGAAATTTGACACATTTTGTTAAATAATCTGATTATTCTAATTGGTCTATCTTAAACCTTACCATTCTCACATCAGTGTGCATCTCGTTTTCTATGAGCTGTGCATGAAAATCAACAATCAAGTTTCCCACAATTTGTCTGTGTAAACCCATCTTGTACTGTATATACAGTACAGTATGCCACTTTCAGTAGCTTCCATGTATACCATTTTTGCCTGGCAAGCACAAAAGTGAAACTCTGCAAGGGGACAAATATTGCTCACAACATAATGCAGGTGTCAGTTAAATGTATAAAATCCACACAACAGACCATTTAGTCCAGTTTCTGGTCTAAATCCAGTGGCCCTCAGAGGTCTGCATTGCGGTTCACTGACCATTAGCCTGTGCATTAAACAATCTCCACAGGAGATTGTTTAATTACCCATACACTACAGAGAGACATAGGCAAATGAAGCCATTAAGCACCCACTGTGCTACATCTCTAACTCAATAACACAGACAGTGATTAATTCACTGGAGGCTGACGAGTCTCTGTCAAGGAGGTCTATAGAGACTTTCGCACCGGGTAGTAATAGGAACTCAGTTATAAGAACTAGCCACCAAGGCGATCCCTTGAGAGATCTAAATTTACCCCTAGGGCAATTTTTCTGGTTGCATCCACACCGCGAGTAGGAATTTTGAAGTGATGTAGCGTAATATTTGGTAAGTGCATGGGCTTCGGTGTTGGTCCATGTATCACTGCTTTCCCAGTTTGTGGAGTTATTTCATGGAGTAAGCATTGTAAACTCTGTGTTAATACGGCTTTAAAAAATGGCAGGTGCCGGTGTTTTGTATGCCATGCATTTGGCCAATCAACATACACTTACATCACATGTAGTTCGTAATATGCTGGGTTAGACCCTGCTCTGAAGTAAGAACTAATTTAGTCCCCCTAAAAGACATTCCTATAACCTAAATCATTCCCAGTTCCTGCAGTGCAAAGATAATAAAATAAAATAGTGTTTATTGAAAAATAAATGTCATATTTGTCATAAATGTTCAAAATTACTTTCAAAGTTGCTTCCTTTATGATATTTTAATGTTAAAAGGTTAAAAATTGGTGTTTAAAAACCATTGAAAATAAAATAAAATAAAAACTAAATAAAAATTATAAAGTATTGTAAATTGTAGTCCATGGTTCTTTTCAAAGTTCCTTTCTTTGTCATATTTTAATTTTAATAGGCAAATTAGGAAATAAAAAAAAATGCAAAACTTAATAAAATAACGTTCAATAATAAGTCATAAAAATAAATAAATACAATTACATTTTTCGTGCTTAAACATGCTAAACTTTATCACGTGACCTTCATCGTCTGCACTGCCATTGGTAGTTGCTCATGCCACTGGAAATCACAAACTCTCACTGAAAATAACAGACATATGCTAAACAGATTTTAAGAGACTTTGTTGCTGCAAATCATTTTATGCCTGAATTTCTTAACAATCCACCACTCAAACAAGTAAATCATACTCTCTTGTTCGCTGAATTTCTGTTAAACACTATAAAAACCTTTGTGGATAGCCAGCTATTGTTTTACATTTAATACAACAGAAGCGGTATTTTAGCCGCTTAGCATGGCTCTCAGCGTGTCCTGTCGTTAGCTCTTTCCTGCCTAGCTTTGGCAAGGGAAGGGTGCTGATTAAAGTTACACTGTGAAAAACATGAAAAGCTGGCCTTTTCAGAGTTAAGGGTGAACGGGGGAGTGAATACCGGTTTGGAAGAACATTCAAGTTTAGCTAGGTTGAGCAAGAGTGGATGGCTGAGAGCAGCTGGCGCACTGAAGGTTTTCATTGATTGGGAGGGTTAATAGAGACATTGTGTGATAGAGGAAGTGAGGACCACGGCGAGTACGTTCTCAAAGTGAGGCTGGCTCCAGCCATAAAGGGCTCATTTACAGGGCTGACGTGGCGCGATGGCAGGATCACGCAGTGCGCTAGCCTAAAGCCGTAAAACCCCTGCAGGGTACAAGCAGAGCCGGCCGACCACTGCCAACAATACTGCACTGATTACAGCTACGCCCGCTTAAAGACTCCAACGCCCACTCTACACCAGATACAGGCCTCATGATTATACCTCTCTTTCCCTCCGCTTTTTCCATCTCTTTCTTTTTCTCTTTGTAATGTCACTTTCCTCATTGACTTTCACACTATAACTAATTCTCCTATTCTCCTTCACTTGTGCTGCCAACTGTCCCGCATAACACAGAACCATCATGTGTTTTAGGGAATATATTTGCATTTTCATATAAGATCCATACATGAGGGCGCCCTCCTGCGGCCTCCACCTCCGCTCCGGCGCGGCCACATCAGCAGCCTTCACAACGGCCGCAGCGTAGAGCTGGCCGCAGGAAACCGGCGCAGCCCGCCTCTGCCCCTGCCAAGCCCGTGAAGCACCAAAGCAGGCAACGTCCCTGAGACGGGCGACCCGGAGCCCTCGTTCCCTGAAGGAGGGAACGGAGACGTTACGTTCCGTTGCCACAGTTGCTGTACCACCGCTGTACGGCCGGGGCACGTAGTCTCGGCTCCTCAGCGAAAAACTGATGTGCGTTTGCACGCGCTCTCCTTTTATACCCGCGCTGCGGGGCGGGGTGCGCGTGGCGAAACACGCACGCCAACTGTCATTGGCTTGTTTAGTTAACACTCGAAGGTGATTGGGCTCTCGGGCGAGATCCCAATTCGTCAGTCACTGACGTAACGTCTCCGTTCCCTCCTTCAGGGAACGAGGGTTACACAAGTAACCTAGACGTTTTACACTCAAACCATTAAAATATAGAATATAATGGAAAAACATCAAAAATGAGAAAAGAACAGACACTTTTCACATGATAACACTGGCAGTTGCTACACTGAAACAAAAACTTGTGTAGAAACAATTTCACTCACAATTGCAAGAAAATTAATAAAGAAACAGCAACACATTGAATTAAACATGAAATTTAGAAGTAGAAAGACTGAAATTGTATTTTCTTGTAAAGCGCACTCTAATAATTATTGTTTTATTTACAACTTATTTACAACAAATAATTTTTACATTATACAATTGCAGTTACACACGTTTGTACTGTTCATCACTATTTCTATATGTCTGACATTAAGGCAAAGTATCCAACAAAAGTGTTTTTTCCCAGGCTAGCATTTTTTCAGTTGTTTTCAATGGGAGCGCTGTGATGAGGCGCTGAGTGTTTACTTCATGCTGCGCGCTCGCCACTTTTTTTTTCTCCACGTCGCAAGCTGAAGAATGTTCAACTTTGGGTAAAACGCAGCACTCATTACTGTCAAGTTTTAATCAGCTAACCAATCACAGTGGAGGAGGGGCAGGACTAATACCACACGACCAACCATCACACCCTGCTTGTACTACGACTGAACAACAATGGAGAATTTCATATTGCTTGTCTCCGAGTATTCATGTCTTCACCAGATGGAATTCCCGGACTACCACAATATTGTTATGAAAAATAATGCTTGGAGAATCATTTCATTTACAATGCATCTGTCATATCACTTTAGCGGATAATCCGTATCATAGCAACCAGATCGTCTGAAAACGCTGATCGTCTGATCGTCTGAAAACACTGCACTGCAGAAGCACTCTCATGCACTCACAGCTGGGCGTTTTCAGCTGGCTAAGAATGCTTTGGTGGACACACGGCCTAATTAAATAATTTGCTTTTATTTTGTACTATATGTTGGTATAAAAGGTACAATTCTTTGTTTAATAGAAAGTTCAAAAGAACAGCATGCATTAGAAATATTCTCTAACTTTATACGGTAAATGTCTTTATTGTCACTTTTGACCAATTTAATGTGTCCTTAAATAAAATAAAAACATTTTGTTTTTCTTCTTTAAACATTTATGTATATATACAAATGGAGAGTGTTACTACTGATACTTATTTTCCTAAAAAAAAAGAAAACCCTTAAAGAGTGCACTGTTTCTCTCTGTTGAAGTTGGGATCCCCATCACTCGCTCTCTAATGCTGCACAGTTGTGTGAGTTTCACTGCAAACTGTCAGAGAACTGACAGAGAGACAGACAGCAGGTTGCCCTTCAAACGACCTGAGGAGGGATGGGAAGATGCGTTCTACCAAATGATGCAAATTATAATGCAACGATATATGTTTTAATTTGACGCCTACATCAGCCAGGGGAATTATGCAAGTGATTACATTATCCTCCCCTTTGTTCACAATCTGCTCATTTTGTATTATGAAAATAACACAATGAAATAAACATCTGTGGAATTTCATCCTGACAGCAACAAACGGTGATGATATAAGACAGTTTTAATGCATCCCAGTAGCTCTTTTTCACAGCTAGCACACACCGATTCATCCCCCTCTATTTCTCCCTGAAAAATGGAATAATTTACCAAACTCCATACTTGTATTTTTCATCAGTATCTTTCTTACGTCCTGCTCTTCACCGTCATCCATCAGAGAGAGATACCTCATATATCAGTGCTGAAATGAGCGAATCAATTATTTAACACCGTATCCAACCTGAACACAAGCACAACGCCCTTCACACCAACAGTACAGTCATACAGACGTGTGCGCGCGTGTATGTGTGTGTTTTAACGAGCCAAAAAATTACTAATAAAGTTAAGAATTATTCTTACTACAGTTGTAACACTTTACGATAAGGTTAAATTAGGTAATTATTTGGATATCATGTACTAACAATAATCAATAATCTTACAGCATTTATTAATCTAAGTTATATCTAACCTAAACTAGATATATTGGTGTTTTTATTACTGTGTGTGTGTCTGTATTAAAATGAATTTATTATGTAATATTATAACAATAAAATAATATTAATTAATTGTAATTGTATGTGTATTAAGTTCATATAGTAAATTAGAAATAAATTAGCATATAGTAATTATAACTATTTAACTATATAATTATTATTATTATATACTATGTATAACTGTTATTTATTTTTATAATAATATATATTTTAAATATTATTACAATTTATAACATTTTATATTACAATAATTAAATATATTAACATTAACCTAGAACTATTAAATGCTGTAAAATAAAATCCCTGATTAGTGTCCAGCGAAGTGTCTAATGGACTCCAGCCCTGTGGCACTCACTGATATCACTATGAAGTGCTTTAGGGTGTGTTCACACTTGTAGTTTGGTTCTTTTGGTTCGTTTGGTCCAGACCAAAAAAAAAACGATACATTTGGTCCTGGTCCGCTTGGCGCTTTCATTGGCATTTTTGACAGCAAACTTAAAGATACCGAACCTAAAGGCATAGTGATACGTTCACAACCTGGTTGGTCGGGTTGAATGACGTATATTTCGTGATGAAACTCACCGAACACCCCCCCAAAAAAAGCTGTGTTCGGTCGGTGTATGACATCAAAGTAACTATTCACAGATCGCTCTGGTCAGCGCTGCTTTAAGTCGAGCACACCTAATGCCGTCTGCTGGACTATGCACGCTCATTGCTGCGTGTACTTATGATTTTATTTTCACCACCTGCGAACTCACGAAGAGCTCATAAAAAGCACTATACCTCCTCGTTGCTCCACGTTTGCGCTCATTTTGTTTTGGATACACCGCTCGTTCCGCGTCGCCAAATCATGTCACATAGCGTCGCATCTTGACATTACTTCCTGTTTTTGGTTCGTTTAGAAGTATTTGGTCTGTGTTGCGTTCACATTTCATCCGAACCGCACCAGAGTTCGTTTGGAAGCAGACCGAGACCCATCTTTTCAGCTTGTTTGGTGCACACCAGGGTTCGGATGGCAGTGTTCGCCCATGCTCAAATGAACCGCACTAACAGAGCAATCGCACCAGGGTTTGTTTTAATCAAACCAAACATGACAAGTGTGAACGCACCCTTAAACATCTAGTGATGACATACAAACCCTCACCTGTACAGCTACAGACATATCTGCTCAACAGAGATGCCATAACAACTGCTTTCACCTGATCTTCTGGCACCTTCAAAATAAGGAGCCGTCCATCAGAATGTTGTTCATTGATTTCAGTTCAGGGTTCAATATGTTCATTCTCCACTCCCTTATTATTAAGTGTCTTCTCTTGAACTGACCGCATCAGTCCTGTTCTTTCTGAACAAGAAGGCTGTCAAAAATCCGAACTATAACTTTTCATCCACTTTTTCACTTTTAGCACCATTGTGCCTCCTGCTGACCTACGACTGCGTTGGCAAACACGGGAACAATCATATCATTTAGTTTCACTGATGACACTACAGTTGTGGGGCTCATCAACAACAATCAAGGGTCGGTGTGTGGACAACAATCTCTTAACATCAGCAAAACAAGGGAGTTGATTGTCAACTACAGACGACACAAAGCAGCTTGCCCTCCTGCGCATCAGCGGTTAGACTGTAGAAACAACACTTAGCTTCACATGGACCTCAAGTGAAGTGACATGTGGTCAAGTATGTGCACACACACAGCAGTGAACACACACAAACCGTGAACACACACCCGGAGCAGTGGGCAGCCCTTTATGCTGCGGCACCCGGGGAGCAGTTGGGGGTTCGGTGCCTTGCTCAAGGGCACCTCAGTCGTGGTATTGAAGGTGGGAGAGAGCGCTGTACATTCACTCCCCCCACCTACAATCCCTGCCGGTACGAGACTCGAACCCACAACCTTTGGGTTATGAGTCCGACTCTCTAACCATTAGGCCATGACTTCCCCTCAAACACCTCCTCTTATTGATAAGGAAGGCACAACAAACTACAAGAGTCTGGGGGCACATACATATGCCCCCAGATATGCACTGCATCATATATATATATATATATATATATATATACAGTAAAACCTGTGTTTGAAAAGCATGCAGAGGGTGTGAGAAATTATTAAAGTAGTATTCACATTCTCATTCACATTGCATCTAAAATGCCTGAGATCTGATTTTCAATTTTCTTGTTCGTACTCTCCTATTTCATGTTCCTCCTGTTTTTGTTTTTTTTTGTCCTCATCCACTTTCCAGAACATGACAAGAACGGAGCAGAAAGAGAAAGTGAGAGAGTGGAAGATCAGTAATGAAGCAGAAGAACAGCTCTCCTCCTCTTCTACCCGATGGAAATAGCTGTTAACGGGAGGGGCTGCACATGTCCACCCTCCTTTAATCCATCTCTCTCATCCCTCTCTCCTGCATCTACTAATCAAAACTTACACTGAACACACATGCAACGGTATGCCACAATTCATAGGTGCCCCAGTGAAGCTCCACCCACAATAAGTGATGTCGTACATAAGTATTTGTATCACTTCTGGAGATACTGCTGTAAAACAATGATTACACATATAAAAATTATTGCAGGCACACATTTATTAAAGAAGGACAAGTGACATTTCCATTGCCAAAAATGACAATAGATTATCATAAAAATATAGTATCTATGATTAATGTGTAAGTCTTCTTAAAGCATACAATAGCTGTGTACGAGAAACACACCACATGTTTTTCAAATCTTAAAAAGATCTCCTTCTTGCTTTTGTTTATTAAAAAAATGCTACCTTTAGATGCATAGCACCAGGTTTGACATCACTGACACTAAATAGCTTTTTTTTGTGTGTGTGTTACATGACTGTTTGCAGTGTTGGGAAGGTTACTTTGGAAATGTGATAGGTTACAGATTACAAGTTACCCTATTTAAAATGTAATAGTAGTGTAACTTGAAAGTCTGATACTGTCAGACTTTCAAAATCCTTCATCACTTGAATTAAGAGTATCAAATTTGAACGCATCCACCACAAAATCTTTAGTACCGCCTTTTATTTTGAGATTGTTCTGAAGTTCAATGCAGATTTAAAATCATAAGAAATAGTTTACTGATACTGTTTTTGAAACCAAAACTACAGGAAACACTGCATCTAACAATGCTTTGGATTTTTTTTTTACAAATTCAATGGTTAAACTATGGTTAGTGTAGCCAAAACCATGGTTAATAATTTGTGGTTACCATGGTTAGGTAAAATTGTTAATTTCCGTAAGGGTTGTGTTGTTGTCTGCCCTAGCTCCCCCTAAACCTATTATAAACGATATGATTATTTGTCTGCTAAATTACTACTGTACCTTTACAGTAGATAATAATGATGTCCATTAGTATACAGTATTTTGAGTGATGATTGATGAGCAATGGGCTGCTGCTGCTTAACTAAGTAAACAAAGACAAAACTACAATAGCATATTTACAGATGAAACTGACCGCACTTGAAATCCTGAACAGTAATTTTGCTTCTCTGCTCCACCTGTGTGCTTATACATTCCACTCGAATCTCTTGCATTGATTACTCTGATCTAAAACGTTTGGCGGAGGCGCAGAGCGCGTCGAAGTGCATTCCCAATCACGACTAACTGATTCATGATTTATTAGAGATTTATTATCGAATGTCGAATTCGGAAACAATCGCTTTAGTACATTCGGCAGGCAATTATATAATAACAATAATATTAAAAAAGCGGGCAAAATCAGCTGCCAGGCCACCGGGAATTGTCCCGGTTCTCCCGATGATCAGTCCGCGCCTGATTTCCACAGAGACACACAGTACGTGCAGGATTCATATATTGTCTTTTTGCTGCTGAATATTTACAGACCCTAGTCCATATCGCGTTTTGATTCAAGTGTACTGACCTACTTTTGATTTATTCATCCAAATGTTGCATATTCTGTGACATTCCACGGTATAGGAGTTCCAACCAGTCCATGTTTTCCGCATCGCGGAAATCATAGGGCCGTATGTCTCATATTTTAGAGTAGTCAGAGCAGTTTGGGAAAGAAATCAATTAAATCTGTATGTTGATGTGTGTAAATTAGGGCTGTGAATCGTTGGGTAGACAGCGAATCGATTCATAGGTTTTTGATTCGATTCAAGAACGATTTTTGCAAATTCAGAACGATTCGATTCGATTCACAATTAAATTTGATTTGATTTGATTCGATTCGATTCGATTAACAAATCGATTCTGCATTCACAGGATTATTTAAATGCTTCCCCTATATTTTTTAAATGCTTAATCAGGGGGCAAATTACACAGCAGCCTTTATGGTTACAGAACCATAGGTTAGAGAAAAAAAACAAAACAAAACACTTTTGTCCATTGTTAGATGCTAGTTTAATGATGCTATGGCATGACATGGCATATGTAGAAACGTATGTAAGCCAAGAGTTTAAAAAAGAGCTTTAAAAGTATTATGTATAGGCTAACATTTTGTCACACCAGGGGCGTAGCCATAATTTCAAAAGTGACAAATGTCAAATACAATAATTTTATGTATGTATTATTATTTTATTTTTTTTTCCAAGGAATTATTTTCTTATCTCATACTTTGAATTAGCTATAAGAAATCAAATGCACAGCTGGACAATAATCAGTCATTTGTAATCTATATTTTTTTCCTAATGGCAATTTTTACAATTGTTTTATATACTAAAAACAATTATTACAAGTTTCTGCAAAGAATAAGGAAGAAACTATACTTCATATTTTCTGTACTGTAATAAATGATATGTCAATTAGCACTGCATCATTCATAAATTATTTATTTATCGTGTTTATTGTCTTAACGTTTCAGTTCATTCTGCTTTTTATACAGCTGCAGATATATACAGTATAACTAATTTCCATAAAATAAATGCTATAGTATTTCACTTTTCCTCTCCATCGGTGAATGATGATTATGAAAGAAAATGCCCGAAGTCTGTTTGCTATAGCAACAAACTACTTTCATGCATCTGATTAGCAGATAAACCTTGCGCTCTTATTTCAAGGTTGTTGTTAATGCTGTGGTTATTTGAACAGTTTCTTTCGTACATTCGGTTTTATGACATTGTTAAAACATTTATCATTCAATGGAACTGTGCGTATGCTTTAGACACTTACATTTTTGCTCTGTCCATGCAATAAATGCGCAGCCTTCGACTGCTCAGGTAATGTTGTCGGTATGACCGAGAGCCATTGAAAAACTACAGAAAAGCAAAACTACTTCACTTTAGCATTACTGGCACGAGTACTAAGGAGAGATCACACATCAGCTGCTCAAAAAATGTGTCAGTGAGACGAACGGAGCGTGAGCTCAATCCTGTGACAGTCACTGCAGGCGGTAAATAGTGGAGTGCGTGAAGGAGAGATGCGAGGGCACGAACACTGTTCAAGGTCTCCATTAATTCGTGCTTGTAGTAATTTAATGTGTATATATTTTGAAAGCATTGAATCGCTATAGAAATCGCGATTCATTTGATTCTTAGAGTTTTAAATCGATTACTGTCCAAAATCGGCGATTCACGATTCAAAAATCCATGTTTCAAGATCGATGCATTGCATCGTCAGGGTTTGTAATCGAAGCATGGAGAAAACGAGTGAATCGTTACCCCCCTAGTGTAAATATTCAAATGTAACCCCCTTTGTAATCGTTAACATTTTCATAAGTAACTGTAATTTAATTTAAAAAAAAATTCTTAGTAACTGTAACTGATTACGGTTACATTTATTTTGTAATTCAATTATGTAACGCCGTTACATGTAACTAGTTACTCCCCAACACTGACTGTTTGCAATGTGGAAAGTCTGATAAATGCACAACAAACCACAAATAAGATAATTTTATTTAAAAAAAAGGGAAATCTATTTTATATTATATTATTAATTTATAATATATATAGTTATTTAATTTAATTTATCTTATTTTTATTAAATTTATTTAAAATGATTTAAATGCAAGTTATAAGAATGCACACATAGCCAACATCCAACACGCGCGCACACACACAGTCTGATGTTTAGCTACATGATGTCAAAATAATGTATAGCTTTCAGTCACTCAGTCGTACAAAATGATCTTACACTTTTGACCTTGTACTCTGACAACCAAAGACTGTGTATTTGTGCAAATGAACACTGAGCTTGTAACATGCACGGATGCACTGGCATATGCCAGCTTAAAGAGCAACCCATGTACAGTAAATGGAGTATATCTCAATCTGTAGAGGTGTGTATGAAGAAATATACAATATCTAATCGGTTCACACTCCACACACAAACACACACAGTTCACGGCTGACTGGTCGCCAAAGGTCTGTGCTGTGTATTTAAGAATAAAGATAATCAAGAAAGAGTCTGGAAGGCCGAGAGACAAATAGAGAGAAAAAAGGAAGAGTGAGAGAGAGAACAAAATGCACAAAGAGAAAAACTGATGGTATTTGGGTACCTCATGGCGAGAACACAAGGACACCACAAAAAAAAAAACCTCCATCTCCCATTCCTCTGCCTCAATCATTCAAACTCTTTCATTCTCTCATTCATCCTATTTTTTGTGTCTCAGCAGGAGACAGCCAGGGTCAGACGCACACATGGGATGAACACGCTGCAGAAAAACTACGGATAAGACAGGGAAAGGATGATAATGAAAATTTTGTCATGATTTACTCACCCTTGAGTTTCTTTCTTCCAAAAAAAAAAAGCAGAAAGTTTTAGCAGAATGTCTCAGCTCTTTTCCATACAATGACAACAGACACTGCCAAGCTCCAAAAATGCACCATAAAGCAACAATAAAGTGGTTTATATGATTTGTGACATATCCCAAGTTCAGTAGTCATTCAGCTGAAAATCGCTTCCAAATCTCATTCATATTTCAGCATATTCAAATTATGATTACATGGCATTACTGATATCAAACCTGATAAAATGTGTATTTACATGTCAAGTTATAAGTAGTCTATATGACAGAAGTACTTTCATGATACTTTTTTGCCCTTTTTGGAGCTTGACAATATTTTTTTTTCTTCATTGTATTGAAAATAAGCATGGGAAAAATATGCAAATTAGAAAGAAAATTCATGAAAAAAGCATGCAAAATAATAAAAAAAAAATTAAAATAATAATAATATGGGTTTGGAAGAAAGAATAAATAATGACAATTTTTATTTTGGGCCGAAACAATCCTTTAAAAAGTCACACGATCCGATAAAACAGCTTTGAAAGCATCAACCGCCAGAAATAAAAAATTACCACATAAACACGGTTTTCCCATTCGGTGTGTCTCATATCTCTCGTTCTCATTTCTCAACCTCTATCCATTTCATTCAGGTGAATTGTGTTTTTAATATAATTAAATGCAAATAGGCAGGGAGCTGATTATCATACAAAAGGTGCATTGCACATAGAGACGCGGCATTCCAGCTTAATTTATTTCTTTGATTCTATTGCATTTGTCCAAAATAAAACACTGCAATTATTAACGCATGTGTGCAAACTGTGCATGCATGTTTATTTGATTCTATAATCGCTAATTTGATCAGCGTGTACATGCACAGTTAGAGAGAGACCGCTGTGTGTGTGAGAAAGCATTTGTTTACTGCATTATAAATCAGTCCTTTCAAATCACATCAGCTGGGGACAGTAGAAGAAGAGGAGTGTTTATCTCTGTTACGGCTGCTCTTAGGGGTGATGTCTATTTCCTGTGTATTAGACGAGGGTCCTGTCAGAGGAGCTGTATTATCAGCGGCTGATTAAACTCAGGTGGAGACCCAGTGTGGCCATGGAGAAAATCGCTAATTATAGGGCCAGTCTTCACTTTTCACTGCTGCTTTTACCCTTGATAATAAACCACTTTGGATTTAATTGCTGTGAACAATAAAAAAAAATGGCAGTATCGTAATGTTTACTCTACGCTGCTGCAAAGTTATCAGCGCAGTGAGGGTTTTCTGTGTTTTTGTGACCTCATATTTACGAAGGCAGACTAAAGCTTTCAATATGTCATTTTCAGTCAGGGATGAAAAATTCATATTTATTCAAAGAAAAGGCACATCCACTTGCACCTCGAGAGAAAGTTTGAGCAAAAAGCGTAGGGTTTCTAAATAGCAATGAGATAAAATGGAGAGCAAATTGAAAGTGAAAAAAGTGTCTGATATCAATAGTCAAAAATTTCATTAAGAACTCAACATTTTTTCATTAAATTCTTTAAGTCAGTAAGTTTATGCTCTTTCTGAATGTCAACAACTGTCTCATTTGTTTACATTTTATTTTTGGAGGAACATCTAGTTGATACTGAAATGAAAGATAACTGAGAAATCCATTAAAGTCAACATCATCTTCAGTAATGTGAATACATGAAACAGGATATTTAACATGGAAAATGAATGGTGGGACTCGGTTTATCCATTTCATGTAAAATGTTTGGATCACATCATTTTAGGGACAGTGGAAATAAATTAAATAAATAAATATATATATATATATATAATTGTAGCAAAAGAGCAATAAAAAGAGACTAGGAGATAATAACAGTGTAAAATGAAAAATTGATTGATATAAAGATGAAACAGGGTATGAGAAATGATCACCACAAATAATCAAGTGCAAGAGGGATACACCAGAATCACACAGTATGGCACATGAAATACATTTCACAGTGTACAAATGCACTTGTCAAATAAACATACTCACATGCATCACTATTTCCACTTCAAATGCACAACCAAACCTCTATATGCAAGCTCAAGCACACATATACCAGAACACACATGCCAGTTTGACACATCAAACAGTTGATTATAGCTGCAGTGAGAACAGATAGATACTAATGTTCTCATATCATCTAACATTATAATTATAAAGAGCTGAGGACAGGTGAGTATTTGTGTTTGTTTGTTTGTGTGTGTGTGTGTGTGTGTGTGTGTGTGTGTGTGTGTGTGTGTGTGTGCGCACTGTGCAGCCAAGCGGCCGTTTGCAATCACTCCATGTAGCTTTGCAGCAGATAGAGGCACTCTGTGAATATTTAACATACAAGATTTATGAGTGAAACAAAAGCAAAGACTCATTTAATATTCAAGCTAAACTAAATGCAACCTTCCCTCATTTATAAAGACAATTCGAGGCATGAGAGAGCGATAACAGGGATTAAGTGAGAGAAAAGGAGAGAACTGGGAATGAGAATAAAACCAGGATGTTTTTCCACAACAACTTCTCCATTTGATTCTGTTGTTTTTGTGTAAATCTTTAGGCTATCAAGTATTTATCCAACATTTTTAGACCAAATTTACAACAGTGTGAAATGCATTTCACAATCTAATGTATTTCAGAGTGACAAGCAGGCAGGCAGGCAGGCAGGCAGGCAGGCAGGCAGGCAGGCAGGCAGGCAGGCAGGCAGGCAGATAGATAGATAGATAGATAGATAGATAGATAGATAGATAGATAGATAGATAGATAGATAGATAGATAGATAGATAGATAGATAGATAGTTGTGTGCGTGTGCATCACAGTCCCACTATCTCTCTCTCTCCATCTCCAGGGAAAGAGAGGAAAGACAGAGTGAAAAAAGGAAAAGAGGGATGGGGTGCAGGACTCAATTATACATCAAAGAGGCTGTGCTGGGAATATGAGGAAAAAGAGAGAGAGGCAGACTAAAATACAGACAGAGAGGAAGAATGAAACAATAACAGGTAGGACAAGAAAACATGCTAGATTACCTGATATGATTAACTGACCATCATTTACTCAGTTTCAGTCACTAATGACTTTAAATTTCACTCTGTTCTTCACGCAAACCTATGATATGAGTTGTAACACTTGTTGGCACTTTTTGTACTTCCTCAAAGTCTGACAGCTCTTGATCGCGGTATACTTTTTTTTTATTTGTGAAAAATGTTCCCTTTTGTATTCCTTGCCAGAAAGAAAACCATACAAGTGACGGAGATGAGGATGAGAAAATCATTACTGAGTGATTAAACTAGAGAATTTAAACATTTACAAACTCTGTAACTAATATCCACATAAATATAACAATTATAAACCACACAGTCATCATAAATCATACTCAATAATCAGAATGAATTATGCAATCAATACCAGAAATAACACTTTACAATAAGGTTCCATTAGTTAATGTTAGTTAATGTATTTACTAACATGAACAAACAATGAAAAATACATTTATTACAGTATTTATTAATCTTTGTTAATGTTAGTTAATGAAAATACAGTTGTTCATAGTTAGTTCATGTTAATTCACAGCGCATTAACTAATGTTAACAAGCACAACCTTTGATTTTAATAATGCAGTAGTAACTGTTGAAATTAACATTAACTAAGATTAATAAATGCTGTAGAAGTATTGTTCATGCTTAGTTCGTGTTAACTAAAGTAGTTAACTAATGTTAACTAATGAACCTTATTGTAAAGTGTTACCAGAGCATCTAAAAATTTAAGGGGTCATATGATGCATTTTCAAGTTTTCAAGTCTCAAACCCAGAGATATTCTTTATAAAAGTTAAGACTGGTCCACGCCCTCCTAAAACGCCTCATTTAAACACGCCCCCACATGTCTACGTCACTGTGTGGGAAGATTTGCATAGCACTGCTTAAATGTTCACGCAAAGAAAGAAAGCGTAACTTTATTGTTGCTGCCACCGCCGCCGCCATGTCGTGGAGATGCTGTGTGTTTCGTTGTGAAAGCGAAACTACTTTGTTTGGTCTTCCAAAAGAGGACACAACTAGAAATCAGTGGTTAAGTTGTATTTACAACACTGTTCCAGAACACTTCAACCCAAATATTCAGATGTGTGCAGCGCATTGTACGGAGGACTGTTTCCTGAACCAGAGAAAGTTGTTTCTACAAAGTGGGGCAATTCCAACTTTGCAAGGACAGTCTGACGCTTCTCACAGTCTGTAAGTACCTTTTCATATTTAAAGAATTTGCCACTGATGATTCAAACGCAAGTTTTGAGCAGTGTAGAGTAGCATTTGTTGTTTCACCGATCACAAATGCAGACATGGTTTTATGTTTACGCGGCGCAATATGCAACGCAACGCTTAAAAATACAGTATAAGTCATTATAATCTGTAATTATTTCCCCACTGGATGCTACAAATGCCTCGTTTGTAATGGGTTTTATTGGTTTTGTCTCGTCACACCAGGACACGGCATCACAGTATGGTAAGGGGCGTAACATTCCCGTCACATGCTTGAGGAATTCGGCCAATAGCAACGCACTAGATAGCTGGCCAATCAGAGCACACCTCGCTTTTCAGAACGATTTTTCAGTGTGTGAAAGAATAATGAATTGATTAAAATGTCAAATTCTATTTTGTGCAATTGCTGTATAATTCCTAAGCCCTACCCTGAACCAAACCTCACCATCAGTAATGAACTTGAAAAATCCACTGTATACAACTACACTATCATTAAAACTTTTAAAGTTATTTTTTTTATATAAGAAATTAATATTTATATTCAGCAATGATGCATTATATTGATCAAAATTGACAATAAAGGCTTTAATATTGTTACAAACAATTTTAATTTCAAATAAATACTGCTCTTTTGAACTTTCCTAAATACTACTACTACTACTATTACTACTACAACTAATAATAATTATAATAATAAATGTATCATGTTTTCCACAAAACTATAGCAGCAACTGTTTTCAACACTGCTAATAATAAGAAATGTTTCATGAGCATCAAATCAGCATATTAGAATGATTTCTGAAGGATCATGTGACACTGAAAACTGGAGTAATGATGCTGAAAATTCAGCTTTGCATTACAGGAATAAATTACATTTTAAAATATGTGGAAGTAGAAATCAGTTATTTTAAATTGTAATAATATTTCACAATATTTCTGTTTTTACTGTATTTTTGATCAATTAGATGAAGCCTTGGTGAGGAAAAACCTTAAAGAATCCTACCGATCCCAAACTTCTGTACAGTAGTGTACCTGTTTAAAACAGCTTGAATGCTTCTAAAATATTAAACATTACAACACACTATTTTTGGAATTTCACTTTATAGTCTTTTCTTGCACAATGGATCAGATTCTTGAAATCATACCGCTTCCCACATAAATGAGCAGTCTGCGATTATAGCATAATTCTGCTCTGACTAATCTACATTTCACATGTGCTACAGGAATGAATGTAAATGTGTGATTCTGTGGTTTGGTTGATTCAAGCAGTACAGGCATGGAAGACTTTCTATCTCTCTCTCTGGTATGACAGGTGAGATTAGACTCCAAAAACCGCAAACACAAATCAAAGGTGCTCTTCATGCTCAAGCAGATACAGAACATAGAAAGAGGGAGAGAGAGTTTGACGGACAGGACGCAGGCGTTGTTAGTATTAGCCACTGAAGTGTAAATGATGTGTGCTAAACTGCAGTGAGATGACTCTGCATCTGTGATATCTCACTAAATAGCCATCAACACACATGCGGACACGCAAACATAGACAGAAACACACATACAGAATCATAAATGCTCACAAACCTCACAGATACCCTTAAAGCACTTACAAACAACCTGAAAAACACACAAAAGTTCTGTTCTCGACATTGGCGGCATTTTAGACATCACAGATGCATTCCAACATGAAGGTTGAGCTTAATTATATGGGGCCTTCTGAGATCAAACTCAGAAAATACGTTCACGTATAAAGCAATTTGCAGCGACAAAGCAACCAAAAGACATTCATTTTCGATGAGAGTTGGCAGTTTGAGGCGACAAAAACCAAAGACGCCACTAGTGATGTGACATTGTTAACTGTTTTTACTAATTACTGCATCACTTGCATTGGTTTTGCCACATTTGTTGTTCAATTTGACTTGCACTATCCATTATATATTCAAAGGTTTGGGGTCAATGGTCCCCACTGACTTCTATACAGAAAAAAATACTATGGAAGTCATTGGGGACCATCAACTGTCTGGTTACACACATTTTTCAAAATATATTCTTTTGGGTTCAGAGGAAAAAATTCATTCAAAATCAAAACCTGAGGTTTGGTAAATTATGACAATTTTTGGTTGAACATCATTTTACTACAAATGTAAAATAATAAGTAGGCCTGGGCGATAAAACGGTATCAATATGTATCGATGATACACCTTCTCCGATATCGATAGAAAAAATGTTTGATATAGCGCACGATATAGGCACGTGCTATGAGTGACGGAGACAGCACACACAAACACGAACACATGCTGAAATGAGTGCAGTGCCTGCCTGTGATGAGGAGATTGTGAATAAAGAATGAATATTAGTCGAATTTAAAATAAACATTTGGATTTGAATGTTAGGTGTGCATCAGGGAGCGTCATCAGTGGTGCACGAGATGCGGTGATGATGATGTAAGTGACGTTGTTGCATTTTAATGTTATGTTAAGTCTAGCCCACGAGATGCACCGCTGCTGCATTATTCATTCAAAATATTAGAGAAATATAGAAGCTCAATTCGGAGAAGATCTTGAATGGATTAAAACCGAAACCAAGCCATTCACACAGCACGCATATTCAGTGCATTTTTTAGACGGACAAATATGACTCCTGCACTCGCGTCTCACACAAGAGATGTATAGAAAGCCATGCAAAGTTAAAACAGTTTAAACTTTTAGAAAACATCATGAATTTGTGGAGGTTTATTCTTTATTTTATTCGTTTATTATTTTGTTTATTCCTTCGTCTGTGTGAATGGCGCTTCGGCTCTTTGGATTAAGCAATGCATAAATACATAATGCTGTTTTGTTCATAATTGTTTATACAATTTACGAAATTATATTTGATTTTTATGAGTTAATTTAGATGTAATGCCCGTTTTTATAGAGTTACTTCATTGCGTTAACAATTTAAATGCACTGCATTATTTTGCTCATTGTGCCCTCCTGTGGCCTTGGGAGACAATTAGACCTATACAATAAAGACCTATAAAACCTGCATATAAAACATTAGAAATTTGATATTTGTAAAATTTTTATTGTGTTTGATTGTTAAAACAAAATTATAATATATAATTAATAAATTGTGTTAATTATAAATACAGTGGTTAAATAATAATAAAAAAATTATATTGCTTTATGTTTTAAAAAAGGTTATAAAAAATGTCAATAATTATCGATACCGAACGATATGAAACATTATATCGTTGATAAATTGTTTTGCAATATCGCGCAGCCCTAATAATAAGATATGTTTCTTGAGCAGCAAATCAGCATTTTAAAATGATTTCTGAAGGATCATGTGACACTAAAGACTGGAGTAATGATGCTGAAAATGCAGCTGTGCATCACAGGAATTTATTACATTTTAAAATATATTCAAATAGAAAACAGTTCTTTTAAATTGTAATAATATTTTACAATATTACTATTTTTTTCTGCATTTTTCATTTAATAAATACAGCCTTGGGGAGCACAAGAGACTCAAAAACACAAAAAAATATTGACAATCTCAAACTTTCGAACAATAGTGTATCATTCCAAGAGGACATTTGACATCCAGATATGAGGAAAATCGACATTTCCACAATAGACTAATAAATAAAAGAAGTAATATTGATCTCTCAACATTTCTACAATAAACAAATAAAATAGGTAATATTGATCTCTCTTGAATGCCAATTATTGCCCCAGGGTTGCCAAACCTGATCTATTGTATGAACACAAATGCTAAATAGTAAAATGCATGTCTTCCTGTCTCCCTTCCCCTGTCTCTTATTCACTCATAGAGATGCAGGGAAAGTGCTCTCTATTCTGTGTTTGTTTGTTTGTTTGTGTGTGTGTGTGTGTGTGTGTGTGTGTGTGTGTGTG
>NW_015505256.1:2344378-2356703 GCF_001515645.1 Sinocyclocheilus grahami | reverse complement strand
TGTGTGTGTGTGTGTGTGTTTGTGTGTGTTTGTGTGTGTGTGTGTTTGTGTGTGTTTGTAATAGGTTTCAGTGAGAGTGATGGGAATAAAGCCTCCAGTTTACCGCTCCAGCAGTGAATTCCGTAATGACTGGCCGGGGAGAGCAATTCCCTTCCCTAAACATCCGCTGCTTTACATTTGGCAGGCAGTTTACAAACAGATCAAGAGGCCATATCATCACTGTCCACCACAAATCTCCATTTCCCGCAACTCCATTTTTCTTTGAACGCAAATTGAATGCCGCCACACTCGCTCTTTGTCTTCTGGATGTTTGGCAGGTTTGGGAGTGAAAGTAGTCAGTTTGGAAATATCATATTTTTTGTTCTGACAGGGCTGAGCTCACCCTTCAAAATATTTATTAATACCATACGCTGCCTCCCGAAACAGTGGTTACGCTTGCCACTGTATGACATGCAGAACTGGTCTCTATCATTACTAACAGCCTTTGATTATATCTTGGTTATATTGCAAATGCATAATGTTCACAAATATTCCTTATTTATCTCATTCAGTGATCCAAACCCTAGTGGCCTAGCTAGACAGCAGTTTTGGGCATTATACACTCTTGACACAAAAATAGGTCAAAACACTCTTAAAAATAAAGGTTCTTTATCGGCATCTTTGGTTCTATAAAGAACCTTTCCATTCCACAAAAGGTAGTTTATAGTGGAAAAAGGTTTTTTTTAGATTATTAAAATGTTCTGCACACTGTTCTCTTTAAGAACTACTCACTGGAAGGAACCAAAAATGGTTCTTCTATAGTTTCCACCTTTATTTTTCATTTTCAAAATCTAAGACTGCATTGTACAGTACACTACATGTCATTCACAGATTAATTGCAGATTAATCATAGAATGCATTGTGACAATGAAATCACAAATTAACATCAGAATGCATTGTGACAATGAAAACTTTTTGCTGCCTTCAAGTCCTTCTGGGAAGTTTCTATGTACAACCTTGGTGATGTGAAAAAATAGGAGAGAAAAAAAAAGCGAATGATTTGTAATTTGTGTGATATGTGTATCTGTGTATTTTATCATTCTTGTGTTGCCATTCATCAACACTAGGCATGGGCCGATTACCGGTTTCAAGGTATACCACGATTTTAAAATTTCACGGTTTCAAAACCACTAATATTTTCCGTTACACCGTTTCTGCGGTATGCGCTGTTTTTCATGTCTCCTCAAAGACTGAAAGTGTAGGAGTCCCTCAGGTTGATTGCAGTGTAGCGAGTAACACGACCCTCCTCCTCCTGTTGGTGCGAGCAAGCGGTCAGTCACGTGTGTAGGATGGACGAAATTAAGGAGCTTCCCCTGGAACTTACGCGATCGGCAAGCGGCCGTTTTTTGTCTTATTGCAGCTCGTCTCTGTTCTGGACTTGCACAAACTGCGTTGCAATGCAATCATTTTCCAAAATGTAATTTATGTGAAAATATGAAGTCTGTAAACGCCCGTTAACACGGGCCAGAGATGCTGAAGACGGACAAAGAAAAAAATACTGTAGCAGGCAGATCACTCACTGTTCATGATGCACAAACTATTGGAAGAAAATCCTCAATATTGATTTGGGGGTTTATATGTATGTGTTTCTGAGGGGAACTGACTGTCTTCAGAAAAGTTTACGTGGTATTTTCTTTTAATCTCGTCTCTGTATAGTTCATATTAAAGCAGTGTTTCAGCGCAGTGCTGCTTTTTTTTACGCGGTAACCAAGGAAATGCTGTATCTGGTGTTCCAGAAGCACCTCCTGCTGCCAGAGAGTGAATCTGCGTCTCATTCAGAGCTTCTGCTGTTTGCTTCTTTCAGGCATGTAGTATAATTTCACAAAGCTAGTAAGAACATTCTGTTTTTGCTTCAAATTGGGTTATTATTAAATCAAATTATGTATATGAAATGATATAACTAAATTCTATGAAATTATATAAATGATATGTACCGTATTGACCCGAATATAAGACGATGTTTTTTTCTTGGAAATACGAAGCAGAAAAGCTTACAGCTGCATGAGTCGTGACTGTCACGTTAGTCTGATGGGACCAAACTCTCTTTGTGATTTTAAAACGTAAGACAGTACCCAGATTTGAAGACTACAGTAAGATTTAACTTCTACTGTTAATAAGATTTTGGTAGGCTACTATTAGATGGATAGCCTAAATGTCCTAATTCAGATGGGCTACCTGTTTTTTTTTTTTATATGGTATATCAAAAAGTGTATATTTTTTAAATGTGATTGTTGATACATTTTTCCAGTTTTTACCATACTTTCAAAACAAACATTAAAATAGGAAAAATATGTAATATGAAAATAATTGAAGACAAAATGTGTTTTACTGAGAAAAAACAAGATTTGGTTTTTAAAAAGCCTTTTTCCAAAAGGTACATCTGGAAAAAGGGGGGTCGTCTTATATTCGGGCCAATACGGTATATGAATTATAACTAAAATTAAATAACTGTAATTACAGATTTAGGTTAAATAAAGATGTCAGTCTTTATTGTTCTTCTTTTTAGGATACAAATCAAAGAAAAAATAAACAAATTCTACTCTTCCTAATATTCTGTATGTTGCTCAAAAAACTAAATATATTGTGTTCAGCGGGAAAAATGTTTTTACCCAGTCATTTAAAAGTAACACATTTTAGAGCTGTAACGACAATATCGTGATACCGTGAAACTGTGATATTGTTGTTTAAGGTTATCATACCGGCCCATGCCTAATTAACACCACATAAAAATAAACATACAAACTGAATTGTACAGCCTGAGCTAACATTTACAATTAAAAACATAATTATGATGAAAATTTGTTCAAAACTAACACACCTCCAACTCAGAATAAAAATAAAAAAAAACTGGTAAATACAACATTGTAATAACATTTGTCAAATAAATGCAATCATTACGATGTGACATGAAAGTAGCAATAATCCAAGATGGCAGACCAAGTAAAAATAAAAAAAAAGCTTGGATTGAAAAAAAATTAGAAAAGTATTCTAATCTATTCATCACTGAAAATTTTGTTAAAATGTAATGTACATTTTGTAAAATTGTAATCGGCAATGAAAAGTTAAAAATTATATATTACTAAAATTATAATTTAAAAAATCTTAAGAAGCCTAAATCTCCAAACATCTTTTGGAGTGAACATGTGGAAAAGCTTTTCCACATACTACAAACAGCAGATGAACTCCTAGCACACTGCCTGAATGTTGAAAACCTGAAGACTACAAGGAGAACGACCGATCTGAGGCTGCTCACTGCCACAGGAGGATCTCAACACTCTCTCTCTGAAGTCAAACTGCAAATGCAAAGTCTGTTTGCGTGTTTCTGCACATGAACAAGTGCCAATACGTTCAAATTTGTGTGAACTAAAGCCAAAAATCAACCAGTCAATCTAATATCAGAGTGATTCCACTACAAACACTCACAAAAACAAACCCATTCATACAAATCTTTCATTAGCATTCCTGTAGCTAAACTGTAAAGCAAGGTTTCGATTCTCCAGGAATGCAAGAACTGAGAAAATGTATACCTTCAATGCCATGCATGTCACTTTGTATAAAAGCTCCGCTAAATGCATAAAATGTAAGTCAAAACAAAACCAAAACCTCATTATTTGAAATGTACAGCATATCTAAAGAGAAATCATACTGGGTCTTACACAGCTGAAGGTGCCCATCCTAACAATGGCACTGTCACTTCCACAGAGAAACACCCTTTCAAGGTGTAATGCCCTGCATTTACATAAATGTGAATGGATTTTCAATGAAGACACACACACACACACACACACACACAAGTTGTGTGGCTCTTTGGGTGATGATAAACTCTCAGGCACCTGCTCACTTTCACATGCAGGGCATGATGTGTTCAGTCTATAACACATAGCAGCCTATTAATGAGTGTTATTCATCATCTCTAGATCGATTTCTTACAGGATCAGGTCACTTTTCAGCATATACAATCAGCCTTGCAGTTCAGGGTTGGCAAAATATTCAGAAAACATTTTAATAGTTTATTTTTTGTGAAAACAATAACATTTATTAATTCCCTAATAGAAAGTTCAAATAAATATGTCTCTTCTAAAATATGTAGTTTCAATACTATCAAAATATTTAACAGCCATCAAAGCATATTTTAATTTTGCCATGCAGCACCACAAAATGTTCAATTAATATAAAAACTTGAAAGAATAAATACGGATATTAAAGGTGGGGTAAGCGATTTCTAGTAGCCAATGTTGACATTTGAAATCACCAAAACAAACACGCCCCTACCCCAAAAGGGTCTCGCCCCTATTTTGATAGCTCCGCCCCACATATACGTACGCAACCCAGGCAACGATTAGTTCTGTGAAACAAAGCAAAACCAATGTTACACCGTGTCTACACCAGACGCAAGTGGCGCGGCGCGACAAAATAATATAGAACTCATTATAATCAGTGATGCTGTCTACACCATAGATATATATACATATCTATGGTCTACACTGAATGTGGTGTGGCACGACACAACAAATCCCCAACAGAAAACTGCTGCTGCGTTCTATTCATGACATATTGACACAAATTTCAAATGATTTTCAACGATCGCTTTGTCCAGTGTACTAGACAGACTTTCGAGATCCGCTCCTTGAGTTCTCTCCAGCGCTGGAAAGCTGATCCGATATTTACACGGGTCCTACTTCTTGCCTTAAGCCTTCGTTTGTTCCGCAGACGTTTTCCTCTTTTGTTTTTTATCCGCCATCTCTATCTTTCTGTCGCTCGGCTAATGTCTGTCCTGTGCACTGAACTCTCTCTTCTCCACATCATGAGTAGACACGCCCCTTACTGCTGATTGGCTACAAGTTTGTTCTGCTATTCTGCCCGAATCAGTTTTCTAAAGCGTTTTTGAAAAATCGCTTACCCCACCTTTAAATGCCTACTGATTATATATTTTAGTCCATCTTTTTTAGTGTTTTTGTAAGAAGTTTCTTATGCTCACAAAGGCTGCACTTATTTGATCAAAAATACAGTAAAAATAGTAATATTGTAGGAAACAGCAAAACCGAATCAGTCTTCAGTGTCACACGAACCTTCAGAAATCATTATAATACATTGATTTGCTGCTCAAGAAACATTTCTTATTATTACCAATGTTGTAAACAGCTGATTAATATTTTTGTGGAACCCAGAATGGAAAGTTCAAATGAACAGTATTTATTTTAAATAGAAACCTTATCAATATATTTACTGTCCACTTCTGATCAATTGAATGCATCTTTGCCAAATAAATGTGTTAATTTATAAAATAAATAAAAATTAGTAGTGTATTCCTCAAAAAAATGCACATAAATTTACATTTAACTCGGCAAACTGAACAGGATTGTAAGCGATTCTCAACTCAGTTCTCAATAACATACAACCAGTGCTTTTCCTCATCACATTCAAATCAGTCTCTCACACAATATTATTCTCTTGCTGTCGCGCTGTAGAGTGCCATCACAGAATAACAGTGCAGTAAACACTGACACACACGACTGCATACTAACATACCCACACACACACGGCTGTAAATTTAAGCAGCTTTATAACTGTCAGACGCAATACTGTTCACCTGCTTCTCTTCCATAAGAAACCTCCCACAGTTACTGCCCAACAAATTACACTGCCAATTACCAGCCCATTCACACACACACACACACACACACACACACAGTTCCTTCCTTCAGCCTGCTATGATACTCAACCTATTCACACATCATTCTATAGATGTTGTTCTAGCAAAAACATTTTAATCTTATTGAGGTTTTTGAAAGATTCCTTCTTAAAGCTACTTTAAAAAAGGTCTTATCATACATTTTTTGCTTCTTGTCTTCTGATTTGTTCCAGAAAGTGCAAACTATCCCCTAAATCACTTTCACTAGTCAAAGAGACAAAAACATTTGCTTAAAGCACCTTTAAGGTACAGTCTTGAAACCTTTTTGAAAAAAATAATCTAAATGTACAGCTCTTCCTACCATTTTACACTATTCCTCACCTCTCCCTCTGAGTGGTGATGTCAGGATAATCCCTGACTGGTGGAATTCAGTTTGAGTGACAGATTGATGCAGTGTTTTCACAGCACAAGAGAGGTCAGTGGAGGTAATGAGGCCATCAAAATGCAGAAACAGAGAGACTTAAACAGGAAAAGTTGGTTGGAGTGAAGCTGGGGCGGTTTTTTCTTGCTCTAAACAGGGAAAAAAGACAGTTTGCCCCAAAATTAAAATCTTCCTTCCTGCTATCACTCTCAAATTAAATTCTGCCAGGCATCAACGATGTGTAGTCATGAAGCATGTGAGAACCAACGATGTTTGATTATGTCATTGGTGTCACTGGCATCGCTGACGCTATTACTTGTTTTAAAAGCTACAGCAGAGGTCTAAATGTTCAGTGAAAACAACTTTACAATCCTTTTACTGTGATTTTTTTGTTCTGTTAGTAAAATGGAAGTGAACATAGAGACAAATTTCACCAAACCTGTCAAAAACATTTCCTGGTTATTATTAACCGCTGTAAATCTGCTGAGGCTTCTCTGACCCATCTCTTTTGGACACGCCCTACTAAAATAAATTTTCTGACATGTAGAGTGAAGGAAAAAGATACTATTTTTAACTACTTACAGAAAAATATACTATTATATTTAATCAGCATAAATAAACACAATGCAACACATTTTACCATGATCGTTATGGTCCAACAGAGAAACAGAATATCCAAATAATGTAGTCTCTTTATCAGATTTAAACACACAACCATACAGTGGGGAAAATATTTATTTGATCCCCTGCTGATTTTGTAAGTTTGCCCACTTACAAAGAAATGAAGGGTCTGTAATTTCTATGGTAGGTTTATTTTAACAGATAGAGACAGAATATCAACCAGAAAATCCAGAAAAAACACATTATATAAAGGTTAGAAATTTATTTGAATTTCAGTGAGTGAAATAAGTATTTGATCCCCTATCAATCAGCAAGAATTCTAGCTCCCACAGATTGTGCCCATGTGGAACACAGATTAGTCCTGTCACTTTGGGGCTGTTTACACCTGGTCACTTCATGCGGTTTGTCTGATCGGATAGCTATCCGATCGTGAAAAGATCAGGTGTAAATGCCCTTCGAAACGCATTCGAGATGGATATAAATCCGATTGCTCAAACCACTTCAGGAGGTGGTCTGGGCCGCATTCCAGATGAAACTGGACAAGTGTAAACGCATCTGGTTTTTGAAACCCATATGTAAATTTTTACTCCTTCCAAAATGTTAAAATAATAAACGTGTGAGAGCATGTTATAGGCTATATGACATTATAGTCAGATATAACTGCGCTAATGAAACTTGCATCGCCGTGGACGAGTAGCTGAGTATCTCTTCAGCAAGCCGAATAAAACAAACTGCCGCGAATTAAACAAAGATGCAGATGGTCAACACACAATCATCTTCATTAAAAGTAGTAAGACAAACTTATCTTTCCAGGGCTGATGCCGCGCGCTCTCCTATGTTGCGGTCTTTCATGTTGAAATGAGCTGATAATTAATCAAATGCAGCGCTTATCTTTTGATTTCGTTGACATGAACTTAAATTTAAATATAGCGCGGGAATTGAAGATCGGATTTAAATCCGTTTTGCAACAACATATTTATGTGGCCAAGTGTAAATTGAAGCGTTTGAACAAATCAGGAAGATATCCGATCAGCGAAAATGCATGAAATGACCAGGTGTAAACAGGCCCCTAATGTCAGCTCATTAAGTGTATAAGACACCTGTCCACACAATCTGTATCTCCCACCACCATGGGCAAGACCAAAGAGCTGTCAAAGGATGTCAGAGACAAGATTGTAGGTCTGCACAAGGCTGGAATGGGCTACAAGACCATCAGCAAGAAGCTTGGTTAGAAGGAGACAACTGTTGGTGGGATTATTCGGAAATGGAAGAAATACAAAACAACCATCAATCGGCCTTGGTCTGGAGCTCCGTGCAAGATCTTGCCTCATGAGGTAAGAATGATCATGAGAAAGGTGAGGGATCAGCCCAGAACTACACGGGAGGAGCTTGTTAAGGCAGTTGGGACCACAGTCACCAAGCAAACCATTGGTAACACACTACGCCGCAATGGACTAAAATCCTGCAGCGCCCGCAAGGTCCCACTGCTCAAGAAGGCACATGTACTGGCCCGTTTGAAGTTTGCCAAAAACATCTAAATGATTCAGAGAAGGCTTGGGAGATAGTGCTGTGGTCAGATGAGACCAAAATTTAGCTCTTTGGCATTAACTCAACTCGCCATGTTTGGAGGGAGAGAAATGCTGACTGTGACCCCAAGAACACTGTTGGGCTGTTTTTCTGCTAAGGGTACAGGATGACTTCACCGCATTGAGGGGCAAATGGGCGAGGCCATGTACTGTAAAATCTTGGATGAGAACCTCCTTCCCTCAGCCAGAACACTGAAGATGGGTCATAGATAAGCCTTCAAGGATTACAATGACCCAAAACATACTGCCAAGGCAACAAAGGAGTGGCTCAAGAAGAAGCACATTAAGGTCATGGAGGGGCCTAGTCATTCTGCAGACCTCAATCCTATAGAAAATCTGTGGAGGGATCTGAAACTTCGAGTTGCCAAACGACAGAATCCCAAATCAAAATCCCTCCTGAGCTGTGTGCAAACCTGGTGACCAACTACAAGAAAAGTCTTATCTGTGTGCTTGCCAACAAGGGTTTCTGCACTTAAGTACTAAGTCATATTTTGCTTGGGGATCAAATACTTACTTCATTCACTGAAATGCAAATCAATTTCTAACCTTTATATAATGTGTTTTTTTCTGGTTGATATTCTGTCTCTATACGTTAAAATAAACCTATCATAAAAATTACAGACCCTTAATTTCTTTGTAAGTGGGCAAACTAACAAAATCAGCAGGGGATCAAATAAATATTTTCCCCACTGTATGGTTGTGTGTTTAAATCTGATAAAGAGACTACATTATTTGGATATTCTGTTTCTCTGTTGGACCATAACGATCATGGTAAAATGTGTTGCATGATGTTTATTTATGCTGATTAAATATAATAGTATATTTTTCTGTAAGACACTAATGAAAATCACCATGTAGAATAATCGGAATTACAAATAAATTAAATGCATTGTAAAATATTCATAAAACATGGTAAAATGTGTTGTACATTGTGTATTTATACTGATTAAATAAAAAAAACATCTGTAAATATCCTAATGAAAATCACCATTTAGAAAAATTTGTAATATATATATATATATTTATAATTACAAAAAATTGTGGTGAAATATGACCTGGACATGTTTCAAAAGAAATGATACAAGCTGCAACCTAAAAGATTATTTAGTGATCCTAAAAGGTAAGAGACAGTCAGAGAGACTCTACACTGAACAATCCAAATCTCTTTGAGTTTTCCACAGGTCTGATGAAGAGCGAGAATTATGGGTAAGTGGCCAAACATGTCGGTCCTCCTCTGTCCTCCTAAGTGCAGACAGCTTAATCATCAAGCCTCAGTAAATAGCATCAGCTAAATACAGCTCTCTCGCTCACACTCGCTCACTCTCACCCTACTTTTATTTACTCAGAATGACAGATTGAAAAGAGAAAAAAAATAACTGTGGCTTTGAAGATTTGCTGTGGGGAGGAGTGTGGGATGTATATAGACACACAATATAAAAACATCAGCTGAGGTGTGTGTGTGTGCTGCAGAGAGAGAGAGAGAGAGAGAGAGAGAGAGAGAGAGAGAAATGTCTACTTTACTCTACCAAATTACCTCATGTCAGGGATTAAAAGGGGATGGGCCAGACGGATGATGGGAAAAGGAGTGAGGGATAAGTTGAAGTTGGAAGAGTGTTGATTGACAGAACAGGAGAGTGAGAGAAGGGGAAGTCTGTTGATCTTAGTCGGGGGTGACGAATATGACGGAAAAAAGAAATGGCTGCAATATAACAAAGAGTGAAAAATTTAAGGGGGTCTGAATACTTTCCGTACCCACTGTATATAGAAATAAAGAAAATTCAAAAACATTCTCCACATTCCAAACATATTTGGAATTCAAACTTTGAATGAGTCTTATCATAAGACATCATGAAATCTTTCAAATCATTGGTGAACATTGTTTCAAGAAAAAAGTTTAACTTAAAAATGAATTAAAATAAAACAACAAAATATAATATTTATTGTAAAATATATAAAATATTTCAAAATAAAAAAAATAAATATTTAAAATAAATGCACTAATTAAAAACAAAATAAATCCAAATAAACAACTTAAAAAAATTAAATAACATATAAAAATAAAATAAAATAAAATGTCTCACCCAACATATTTCCATATCAAACAGGATATTACAGTAATGAGAAGATAAATCACATTATCGAAGCAAAATAGGATGTGAATGCCACTGCAGCTTGATTTTGAGAAGTGAAGTGTTGTACATTACCTCTGGTATTTGAACAGCATAGGGCTGGTTGAAAAAGGATGGCGCATTGTCATTTACATCTCCGATCTGAATGTTCACTGTATCCTTGACGACCTAAAAACCAATTAAATCAAATAACACATACAATTAAATTAAATAATAAATAACATTCTATTAACTCTACATTGGATTTCATAGATTAAAAAAGAAAAAAAAGAAATTCAAGGTAGTCTATAGTAATTGACACTATAAAAGAAAAGTTCAACAAGACAATTTTTTAATGGTTTTAAATAAGAAATTGCAGTCAGTAAAAGTCTCTTGTGCTCACCAAGTCTTAATTTATTTGATCCAAAATACAGTAAAAACAGCAATATTGTGAAATATTATTTGGGACGGCAGAAAGCTGAGTAATGCATTTTAATTTTGAAGAAAATATTCCTTTAAACAAATTCAATGTTCAAAAATTTAGGTTCTGCTCAACAAGCTTAATTTATTTGATCCAAAATACAGTAAAAACAGCAATATTGTGAAATATTATTAACATTTAAAAAAATGTATTTGAAAATATTTTAAAATGTAATTTATTCCTGTAATGCAAAGCTGAATTTAGCTATTACTTCAGTCTTCAGTGTCACATGATTCTTCAGAAATCATTCTAATATGCTGATATGGTGCTCAGGAAACATTTCTTAATATTATGAGTGCTGGAAACAGTTAAGTGCTGCTTAATATCTTTGAGGAAACTGTGATACCTTTATTATTATTTTTATGGGGGGGGGGGGTTAATTAATAATTTTTTTTAGGAAAGTTCAAAAGAGCAGCATTTATTTAAAAAATATTTTTTGTAATTATTATCAATATTGAAAACAGTTGTGCTGCTTAATATTTTTGTGGAAACTGTGAAATTTTGTTTCAAGATTGTTTGACGAATAGAAAGTTTAAAAGAACGTGTCGGTTACGTATGGTAACCCTCGTTCCCTGAAGGAGGGAACGGAGATGTCACGTCGTGACCGACGAATTGGAATGAGGGATATCGCTTTGATAGACCAATCTACTTAGAGTGTAAACTAAACGAGCCAATGCACATTGGCATGCAATTATTACATCCAGCTGCCGCTGATCACAGCGTGATTATAATAAGGCAGCAGATAGAGGGGGGCCGGGTAGGATTCAACCTCCTGGCCCCTCTAAGGAACTTGATGACGAGGTCATGCTTACCTATGGACTTCCCATTCCCCGGGTCATGGTACGCAGCAATAGCAGCAACCTGGACTTTGAGGGTGGAGGGAGACAGCCTTTGCTACAGCCCTTGCTGCAGAAAGGAAAGCACGACTGCAATCGGGCATCTCCGGGGGTATTCTCGACGAGAAGAACACCACTCGACGAACAGATTCCACTTCAAGGCGTAAGCGTGTTGTAGATGGTGCTCTTGCCGAAGTGATAGTGTTCACTACCTCCTGGGGTAGGTTACGGTTGAGCAGGCCCAGAATGTGAACAGCACGAAGTGACCTCAGAACCTTCCGACTCCAAAGGAGGAGATGGCGGGCGAGTTGTGACATGCGACGGGAGCGCAGACCACCCTGTCGGTTGATGTACGCAGTGGTCGCTGTGTTGTCCGTTCGGACCAGTACATGCTTGCCTCGTAAGCGCCCTTTGAAACGGTTCAAGGCCAGGCACACTGCTAACAAGTCTAGGCAATTGATGTGCCAATGCAGCTGCGGGCCCGTCTAAACCCCTGAGACTGCAAGCCCGTTGTACGTGGCACCCCACCCGGTGGTGGAGGCATCCGTGTAGACCACAGCATGCCTGGAGATCTGCTCTAGGGGCACCCCTGCCCGGAGGA
>NW_015505256.1:2327945-2344179 GCF_001515645.1 Sinocyclocheilus grahami | reverse complement strand
AAGACACGGGGAGACAGGGACAGCCCGAAGGGCAGGACCTTGTACTGATATGCCCGTCCTTCGAACGCAAACCGCAGAAATGGTCTGTGGCTTGGAAGGATCGACACATGAAAGTACGCGTCCTTCAGGTCGATCGCTGCAAACCAATCTTGGGGACGGACGCACCCGAAGATGCATTTCTGCATCAACATCTTGAACGGTAGCCGATGAAGGGCCCAGTTCAAAACTCGCAGGTCCAAGATTGGCCGTAACCCACCGTCTTTCTTGGGTGCAATGAATTAAGGGCTGTAAAACCCCGACCTCATATCGGCTCGAGGGGCCAGCTCTATCGCATCATGCGCCAGTAGGACTGCGATCTCTGCCCGTAGAACAGGGGCATCGGCCGCCTTCACTGTAGTGAAGCGGATACCGCTGAACTTGGACAGGCGCCGGACGAACTGAATCGCATAGCCGATGGTTCGCAGAAGCCAGCGAGACGGGCTGGTTAGCGCTGACCAAGTGCCCAGAAACCGTACAAGCGGGACCAGCGGGACCATAGCTGTACCCGCAGTGGGGCAGCGAGGTGGAACCCAGGGACCCAGCTCGGGCGGCTTGTGAGCGGGCCAGAGAGGGGTGTGAGTGTGGGGTGCAAGGCTCACCTGGTTCCACGGGTTGGCAGAAGGTGCGTGAGTAGGGCCTTTGTTGACGCTCTCGAACCGCCCGATGCTGCCGTCTGGCGAAGGAGGAGGATGAGTGAGGTCCGGCGTTAGTCCGCCCGCAACTCTCCGTGCCCTCCTGGGACCCAGAGATAAAGGAAACTGCTCTTTTGTCGAGAATTTTTGTACCGTCGGCCGTGAGGCCAACGGCGGGAAAAAATGAAACAAAAGATTCTCCGCCCGGCCCTCCTCCGGGGGAGGGAGTGGTGCGTTCACCATCTCCCGAAGAGCAGATCCTTCCATCCCTGGGTCTCAGGGCCGCTTGCTTTTCTGCTTGCCGGCAGGTTTGCCGGGAGCTTGGACAGGCGGGGCGGCCCGCCCACGCCCGGCTCGACGACACCGCTTTGCTGAAGGCTGCTGCGGATGTGGCGCGGGAGCGGGAGCGGGGGCGGACGCGGGGGCCCGCCCTCGGCGACGAACATGCTGGGGCGCTGCAGCCAGCGGACGGATGGAGGCAGCAGCTGCCCGCTGGGGCAGGATGTGTCGGATCGCCACAGTCTGCTTCTGGGCAGCCGAGAACTGCTGGGCAAAGCTCTCTACTGCGTCGCCGAAGAGGTCGGTCTGGGACACAGGGGAATTGAGGAACCGAACCTTGTCTCGGAGTGCGAGGTCAGTGGCGGTTCGGAGCTCTTTCAGAACTTCCGGATTGTGACCACCCTCGTGCAGGTCCTTCAGTGCCTTAGCCTGGTGCACCTGCAGTAACGCCATAGCGTGTAAGGCGGAAGCAGCTTCCCCGCAAGCCGTATAGGCACTGCCGGTTAGACCAGACGAATGCCTACAGGCCCGGGAAGGAAGTACCGGGTCTCCCCGCCAGGAGGAGGCGGACTTAGGACACAATTGCATTGCTAACGCCCGCTCCACCGGGGGGATCGCCGTCTGCCTTCCGCCAGAACGAGCCCCAGATCGTGGCAGCGGCAACGGGACTCCGCCCCCTTGCGAGTAGCGGAGCCTGGTTCGCAGCTCCGAGATGGTCATCTTCCCGCAATGAGAACATGACTCATCCATGAAGGCCACCTCAGCGTGCTTAATGCCCAGACATGTGAGGCAACGATCGTGACCATCACCCGGTGCCAGGTAACGACCGCACCCAGAAATGCACGGGTGAAACGGCATCCTTATAAGGACGATCCGTCGTCTTTATAAAGATGCACCCGTGTAGCTCTTTTAGAGAAATTTGCTCTTTTTAGGAAATGCTCTTTTAGTGCTGAGGCGCACAGGGGAGATGGCCGCTTTGCAACACTACAGGGGGTAGTGCAGCCTGAAGTGCGCAACCCACTCGACACTGGAACGACCACCGCTGAAGCGCCGTCCCGCCAACACAGAAAGCTTCCGAGAGTGTGCTGAACTCGTAGTTCTCGAAATAAACATAGAGCAGAACGATGTTGTTGCTCGGCTCCGAAGCGAAAAGCTGCTATATGCATTGCACCTGCTGCCTTATTATACTCACGCTGTGATCAGCGGCAGCTGGATGCAATAATTGCATGCCAGTGGGCATTGGCTCGTTTAGTTTACACTCGAAGTAGATTGGTCTATCGAAGCGATATCCCTAATTCCAATTCGTCGGTCACGACTGAAAGGGAACAGCAGTTATTTGAAATATTTTGTAACATTATAAATATCTTTACTGCACACCTCTGATCAATTTAATGCATCCTTGCTGAATTTAAGCATCCATTTCTTTAAAAAAAAAATTTTTTGTACAAACCTCAAAATTGTGAACGGTAGTAGAAAGTAAAACGCAAAGGTTGCAGAGACCTTAGAGACAGATGGGTGGGAAAAATGGATAGATCGATGATCTCTAACTCACCCCTTGACTGTCACTGACTGAGAACTCCACCTGCATCTCTGACTTGGTCTGAAGACACAAAAACACGAACAGACAAACAAACAGCAGCATTACATCACTAGCATCAGCTCCAGCTGGACAGTCATTCAATTCATTCACCATCTGATCATGGTTTCCGCACCTCCCTGTCAAGCGGCTGTCTCAGCCACACTACCCCAGTCGTCTCCTGCACAGCGAAGTACCGCATGGCCTCTTCCCCGACCACACCGAAAATCAACGGCTCACCGTCTGGATCAACCGCCTGCAGCTGGGTAATGGATGTACCTGAATACACACAGACAGACAACAAACTACATCTTAAACAAACAACATTACATCTTAAAGGGGTCATGAAAAGTAGAATTTTCTTTGATCTTTAAGACAAAAGACTTGTTGCTCTATGAAAATATAAAGTCACTGCCAGAGCCTGAAAAAACAAATTTATTGCAACTACACTACAATGAAAGCTCATCACAAACAGACATTTTCTTAAAGGTCACATATTGTACACCTTTCTGGAGTTTTATTTTAGGTTTTGATGTCCTTAAGAATATATATTTGCGGTATAAGTACCAAAAACCATCTCTCTATATTTTTACAGCTCCTCTCTCAGGAGCTCTGCTGAGAACAGGTCGATTTTGGCCTGTCTAATTAATATTCATGAGCCTCTATTCTGATTGGCCTGTTGTTTTCTGAGTGAGGCATGGCCAAGCCAACCACAGATAACTAGGGTCAGCCGCCGTCACAGCGCTAGCTGGAGGCAGCAAAACAAAGGGAAAACTGGAGGCGGCCCATTCAAACCAGCGCAGATTTGGCTACATAAGGATCTTAAAATATCATCTTGTTGTGATGTTGGGTGCCAGAATCGACGTAATACAGCCTCAAATTAGAAATTTGATCGCATATCTGCTGTCACTGCCAGACAAAAAAAACGACGACAGCTGTGGTTAAATGCGATAAAACGAGCAGACTGAACAGAAACGATCATTAAAAATGCTTGTGTTTGCAGCGCACACTTCTTATCAGAAAAGGTTCAATAAAGTATTGTCTTCTGTTGTTATGGGCGCGTCTACAGATTTCTTGCCATATGTCTGTGTTTCTTGCATCTCACGACTATTGTGTATGAAATCATGTCTGTGTGCATGTGTGTAAAACAGCAAACTGACGATTTATATATAATCATTTGTAATTGTATATACATTGTTGTGATTAATTGTGGCTGGAACAATAATGTAGCTGTAAAAATAGTTGCCTGCTGAAATTGAAATGTATATACATCTTCATCATGACTAGATAGACACGGTGAGTTTGTCTTTACTATAGTTAGATGTGATCCACCTCATAGTAACAATCCTGTCAGATCGTCCATCCTTTGAGTGAGAGTGTAACGTTACAGGTCGGCCGATCTGGTTTCGTGGTTAAAGTTAACCTTTTCGACATGTTTCCGTGTTGTCGTTGCTCAGCAATGGCATGGACGCGATGCTGTCTGGGGGTTCGGCAAAAGGAGAGTGGGACGGTGGGCGGTGCTCGGGGTGGTGACTGAAGGCGGTGACTGTGTAGTTCTGACGTCAACTTTTTACGGAAGTCACAGCGGTTCGTGAAAAATCACAGCTACTTTATGCAGGCTGTGTGCAGTTTACTGTGGACTGACTGTTTTGAAACTTATTTGGTAGTTAAATAGACCCTTGACCTCAGTTATCGTGAAAAAAGCCAGGAAATTTCAGTTTTGACAATTTGGGACCTTTAAAGTTGACATATCATGAAAATCTGACTTTTCCAGGTTTTAAGTGCTATAATCAGGTCCCCGGTGCATCTACCAACCAAGGAAACGTGAAAAAGATTAACCCAGTAACTTTGTTTTGGTAAGCCTTTTTCTGCAAGCGTCTGAGAAAACGAGCGAGTCTGATTTCACTCCCTTGGTGACGTGGCAAAGGGATCTCATTATAATATTACCGGCCCTTAATCTGTAAGTTTCCACCCACGGCGCCATCATTTTGATTTCGCAAGCAACAACGGTGTAACAGTTCTAATGCCATGGCGAAAGTTTGAGCAAGACATGCCAACTGTTCTGTCTTTGACTGCACAGACGAGCACAGAACACTGTTTAGAGTCCCAGCCTCAGAGGAGACAACAGAGCAGTGGATTTATTGATTTATTTACTGTATAATGCTGCTGCCACACAAATCTAAATTAAACATGCGATTTATTTCCCTGCTGTTTACCTTCACAGACATAACCAACTCGTGTGTTTTTAATGTAAACTTGTGTGTGAATGAGAACTTAGTTTAGTACTCACATGCTGTGACAGCCGCTTTCTGTCCGTTTGCTTCGGATGTGTGCGCTCAGAAAACCGTATATCAGAAGTTTAAACTCATATGGTTTAAAATGCATGATTTTAGCGCGATAAACATGATAATCAGAACCATAACAGATGTTTTTTAGCAGGTCTGAGCTGTAATGGCACAGCTATTTTCTGGAAAAGGGGGCGGGGAGCAGCAGCTCATTTGCATTTAAACAGACAGGCCCGAAAAACAGCGTGTTTCTGCTTCCACTCAAAATTGGCATTTTCAAAATTATATAATAAATGATCTGATAAGATGATGAGTATTTTGAGCTGAAATGTCACAGACACATTCTGGGGACACCAGAGACTTATATTACATATTGTAAAAAGGGGCATAATATGTCTCCTTTGATATGTACTTTTGTCTTGTTTTCTAGTAGGAAAGACACCCTTTAAACTAGATAAATTTACTTGAGAAGCAACAATATTTGCCAACTGAGTAATATAATTTATGATACAGTTATACAACTGGATACAAACATTGCAAGTGGATATGACCTAATTAAGGGATGTTGGCAAATATGAAACACATTTACACATATTAAGTAAACTAAACAGCCCAGCTTAGGTATAAATATATCCAACAGCACAGGAGGCCACAAAGGATAAGTCACAGTTAGAGGTGAAGTGTGTAATTTTTCTGATACTTTTAAAATATCCCAGTTTAATATGCAGAGACAACTATAAGCTATTCGCAGGTTGGCAAGAGTGTAAACTCTGTGATTTGTGTTTTGTTTTTAATTGGCATGTCGACTTCTGCAGGAACCAGTGATGTGAGTTTGGGAACACTGGTTGACAGGATTTTGAAAGCTAAAATTTAGGCTGGAATATACAGCATTTACACTGGGCATACACTAAACATCTCCGGATCACTCACTACCAAACTTATTCAAATATTTTTTAATTATTCTTAACAATTTTAGCGATACTTTCTGCTATTAAATTAATTACAATTATGTTAAATAAATAAATAAAAAAATTATCGGATTTATACTTCTCATAAATTATACTTCTAAACACGCATTATCTGCAAATAATTTGTTCAAAAATAAAAAGTACCTCAGAAGGCAACATAATCACCCTACTTAGTATTCAGAAGAGTCATTAGCATTAGAAGATTGAGATTGAGAGATTAGAGATTGTATGTTGGTATGTAATGAGAGTGTGTACATGTGTTTATATGCGAGTGTGTGTGTAAAGTAGAGGCCAAGTTTCAAGTCAGTCCAAACACAACAAACTCACAGCAGATGCATGACAAATGAGAACAATATGCAGTCTAAAACTGGCTCAAAAAAATGAATCATGTTTGATTTCCTCTGGCTAAATGGAATTATAGTTCGTAGCTAAAAAATTGGAATTTGTGCTTATCAAACAATATTTGCCAATTTGGTAGTGTAATTTAAGATACAGCTAAGTGGATACAAACATTGCAAGTGGAATTGACCTCAGGGACATTGATAAATATGAGAGATTTATGCATATAAACTTGTGCAAATTGGGCCAAAAATCTAGGCAGATATAATGCATTTCAGCCTTTAAATTGCAAAGGTAAATTGGACATTCCCAAAATATCTCACATTGTGGAAAGAACTGCTCCTTTAAGTAAGACTTCCTCCAGATATTTTTTATTTGATGCAAAGTTCTAACCTTGAGAAGCAGTTATTTTAATATTTCATTCTTTTTTCATCTCTCATTAATCAAAATCTAAACAAAATAACCCTTTTAAATGAGGGTTTTCACCCTTTGTTCTCGCATTCCTTCTTTTGAAGTCTCAATATGCCAAAACCTGCTACAATATAGTCAAACTAACAAAGACATCCTCGGAGCTCTTTATACATCACACACATGGAAGTCTGTGTGTTTCTGGTAACAGGTGTTTGTTTATGAAGACACCTGGCGAGGGGGTCCCTGACTCATTGCAGCTTTAGTTCTGCTGACGGTGCCAGACGCCTAATGCTGCAAATCCTATATTAATGAGAAAGACCAACAAACAGATCAGACTCAATCCCTTCCACAGCCATAAACACACACACAGACTCAGATTCAGACTCATGCATACAAAAGCACTCACATACTGTACATATGGTGCTAGCAACACCAAGGCCTTGGGTTCAGTTCCCAGGGACGAAAAGTATACTTTGGATAACAACCTCTGCCAAATGCTCGAATGTATGCATAAATAAATGAAATATCCCATAGCAATCAATACACACATTTATGATATATCGGGTCAAAATATACAACCTCTTTCATATCTAGTCACATCCAGCAACTTCAAAGGTCAATAAGGTAAACCACATGCACATACACGTTTATTAATACACAACGCTGTATGAAAGGGAGGTGAAAACACCTCTAATTAATGGGAGGATTTATGAACTGTGCTCTCTGTTTATAATGAGATTTATGCAAATTCTGCTGCACACTTTCAGTGTGAATTATAATTTGGTTGAAGACGGTGCAAATTAAGCGTTTTATGTTACACTCATTAATAATAAAGATTTCCCCCTCTCTTTTCTCCTGTTTTTAGAGATGGAGGAATCCATTGTGTGTGGTCAGGAGGGGGAATGCTGAGTAACAAATGGCTGTTCTGGGTCATTGATGTGTGTCTGAACACAAAGGGATTGTGGGACATGTTCAGAGGAAACTAAAATGTGTGTAAATGTCAGCTCTGCTTCAGAACCTAATGAGCTGCCTCACCAAATGATTTCAGCAGCATATACTGTGTGTGTGTGTGTATATATATTATTCTGACATTTTTTTAACCATACTTTTATTACATGAATTATCTAAAACAGTAAATAATACTTAATAAATATAATTTTTATAAATTATTACAAATATATTTTATTTATATTTCTAATGATTATTAATTATATTTCTAAACAGTTTTGACTTCGTTCTCCATCTTTGATGTATGTTTTCCTCTTGTGCAAATGCACAATGGGATTGTGTTATATGCAACAAAACACTGTAAGCAGAAAATACATAATACAAATAAATATTTTGTAAAAAATAATTCAAAAATATTTTAATCATACTTTTTGGTATTAAATGAATTATAATAAATTAAATATAATACAAGCAAATTATATTAAATAAATATGATTATAAATTATCACATATTTTTTATTTTATTTACATTTTTAATAATTCTAAATTATATTTATAAACATTTCTCAATTCGCCCAGATGGATTTTTTCACTTGTTGCATTGTGGGATTGTATAATCTGCAATCCTAAACACCAAAATACATAATACAAATAAACATTTATATTATTCTAAATAATTTTAAACATATTTGTTGGTATTAAATGTTGCGTATTTATAATATGTTTTAAATATTTCATATAATTGATTGTTATATTTATATTTAAATTCTATTTAATTTAAATTCTATTTCTCACTTTGTTCCTGTCTTTGATGGATTATTGATTATCAGTTGTCACAAATGAATATAATATATATAAATATATATATAAAATATAATATTATAATATAACCTGAAAACAGTTCCTCAGAAAGCAAAAAGGAAAAAAGTTCCTCAGTAGGCAACATAAGCATGCTGCTTAGCATTTACAGTTGTCCCATCAGAAGCACACTATGAAGGCAGCTCATTGGGTATTGAAATAGAGTCGTTCTGTAATGGTATGTAACGTGTTTATATGCAAGTATGTGTAAAGCAGTGACACTCACGTTCTCCCTGTTTCTCTCTGGCTCGAGCTGATAGATGACGCTATTTAGGCCACAGTGAGCCCAGTGTTATGCTTATGACTGATACACTGCACATTAACACACCACACAGCCGAGAAGAACTGACAAGAGCAATGTGCCTGCGGGCTCATCTATCTCTCTCTCTCTCTCTCTCTCTCGCTCTGTTGCAGTCACATGCCCGTCTCAGCAAGTGTGTAGAATGTTTTATTTCAGTGAATGTAACTCATCTTGATGGCACAACACTGTCCGGACAACACAAATGGAAACTCCTGGACAAAACAACATTAAATCTGACTGCCACAGGTGATTAGAATGACGCACAAACAGAATGTCTTAATGTCATCTCAGACCTGTACACTTCCTTTCACAGAACACAAAAAGCAAGATGTTCAGCAGAATGTGCAAGCTGCTCTTCTCCATAACACAGAAGCAGATATCAGCCAAAGACTGCCAAGCTCCAAAAAATAACAAAAAAGCACCATAAAAGTAGTACATATGACTCATGAGCTATATTTCGAGTCTTCTGATGCCACATGATAGCTTTGTGTGAGGAACGTCATTCAGTGATAATCGTTATGGTTTCAGAAGACTTGGAATACAGTGCATGAGTCACATGGACTACTTATGATACTGAATAACTATTTATAATCTGAAGCCAATATACACAAAAAAAAAAGATTTCGGTAAAAAGAGTAATTTTGTGAAATATTATTATTTTAATATATTTTAAAATGTAATTTATTCTTGTGAAGCAAAGTTAAATTTTCAGCATCATTACTCCAGTCTTCAGTGTCCCTTCAGAAATCATTCTAATATGCTGATTTGCTTCTCAATTATTATCGGTGCTCAATTATTAATATGGTTCTTATTATTCTAAAAGTTGAAAATTGTTTTTGCTTTAACATTACATTTTTTTAGAATCCTTTGATGAACAGAAAGTTCAAAAGAGCAGCATTTATTTGAACATTTATTTTGTAACATTATAAATGTTTTCACTGTCACTTTTGATGTATCTGTGCTGAATTAATAAGTTTAATTATTTGTTTAATCTCACTAACCCCAAACTTTTGAATAGTATATGTATTATAGTTTCCACAAAAAGGTTAAGTAGCAAAAAACTTTTTAACACTGATAATAATAAGAAAGGTTTCTCGACCATCAAATCAGCATATTAGAATGAGGCTTCTTTCAAAAACATTAAAACATCTTAATAATTCCACATTTTTGAATGGTAGTGTATGTACTATAGCACTGATTGATTACCAAATTCATAAATCAAGGTGTTTTACATGGTTCTCCAATGCCACGGTATTGCTGTACCATGATACCTGTCCAAAAATTTTACTGGTTAGTGCATACAGCATATGAAATACACATTAACTTCCAGATTATAATGGAAGACATGTATAGGTGGCTAGCATGTGTGTGTGGGTAAAAAAACAAGAAGGGAATGAAAGATAGAGAGAGGGCGAGTGTTAGATGTGATTGTATAGAGATGCTGGCAGTCAAGTGTTTTATTTAGCTCCTGGTCTGTTGGAGAGGAGGCCCCTGGGGCCAGTAAATCAGCTCAGAGAGGGCATCCATCCCTGGGTAGATCAATAGACTTTCAGCCCCTGTGACTACACAAAAGCTCCTCTGGGGGCCCACAGGGGCCTGGGGTCACCACTCCACCATCACACTGCCAACTTTATTACTATCATCTCAACTGTAATGTTGTACTGCAATACGGAGACTTTCACACAAACAAACAAACACACACACACACACAAACACACACTTCAGAGAAACACATTTGAGAACGATGAAAAGCTGCATCCTAAACTGAACCCACAGTGACACAGAGACTAACAGTGGGATCGGCCATAGCAAGGAAATATCACAAAAGAGATCTCGCTAAAATCTCAGTCGTTTCTCCTACACAGTGATGACAATAAATAGAGAGTAAATCGAGACTTTTGTGATTCCCAGAAAAAGGCCATCGCATGCGTCCTCTCTAGTGTTTTAGAACAGATTTCCAGTGTCCTCAGATTTGCCAAGATACCAAAGTCTGCAATTAGAGGTCATGTATCTCAATACGTTTCTTATCTAGTCTGAAGGCCAAATGATCGAAGCTATGCTAAACACATTATTTTTATTGTTCTATACTCTGCCAACAATTCTCATTTGTTTCTTTTTTTTCTTAATCTTATTATTCCAAAAAGAAATTTTAGAAGAAACATCTAAGACAAAATGTATACATAAAACGCCGCACAGATAACTTCATTAAGTCTCATGAGCTCTGAAAGAGCAGTGTCTGAGCATTAACATCAATAATTAATTAATATAAACAATTCATAAATTATTCAGAGGTGTTATATTTAACACCACCAGGACACGTTGCTGTTTTCAAAAAATTTAAAATTAAATAAAATAAACAGAATGTACTGTTACAGAATGCATGGGTCTTGAAACATGTATTTAAAAACTATTTTTAACTAGACATGCTGCCTTAAAATGCAACACTTATGCTGCGAGACGCTGAAAAATGACAAGATGTGATGCAAAGATTTCCATTTGACATATATTTAACATACCAACATTAAGAAAAAAAGAAAACAATCAGAGCATCCTGACATCTGAGTAAAAATGGGGGGAGCTTTGAACTTTGAAAATTTACTTTGAAAATACATTGACATTTTGTTTGTTTTAAGTAAAATAATACTTTTATTCAGTAAGGATGCATTAAATTGATTTAAAAAAGTGACGGCATAGACATGTTTAAAGTTACAAAAGATTTTAATTTCAAATAAATCCTGTGATTCTAATAATAATCTAAATAATTCGAAAACTTTTTGGAAAAACATTAAAAACCTTATTGGAAATAAATCAAATTCAGATTTTCCATCATGTATTATTAAGGATTCATGTAAAATTGCAGATAGCGCTAAAATAATAGATTGTTTAAATAAACATTTTGTGGCCTCTGGTACATTTCCTGAGTCAAATAATTCGACCTGTGATAACTTTTCAACAGTTTATTCCAGTGTAAATCCTTTTAAGGTAGATCAAGTATTTGATTTCAGCCAAATAACAGTTTTAGAGGTTAAAAAGGCACTTAAATCTTTAAATAGTAGGAAACAGGCTGGTCTAGATAAGTTGGATTCATATTTTTTAAAGTTAGCAGGTGATTTTATTACACCACCACTAACTTATCTTTTTAATATTTCCCTATCTATAAATGAAATTCCTTTTATCTGGAAAACTGTTTATGTTCGGCCATTATTTAAAGGGGGTGATCCGACTGTATTGAATAATTATAGGCCTATTTCAAAACTGTCTATTTTGGCTAAGGTTCTGGAATCGCTTGTGAATGATCAATTATCAGATTTCCAATCCGGTTTCAGGAAAAAACATAGTACATCCACAGCAATTTTAAAAGTATTCAATGATTTAATGGTTTCATTGGATAATAAAAACCATAGTGCCGCTCTTTTTATTGATTTATCTAAAGCTTTTGATTCTGTAGATCACGAAATTCTGAAGCAGAGGCTACTTAGCGTAGGTTTATCAGTAAATGCTGTTGGATGGTTTGTTAATTACTTATCGGATAGATCTCAATGTATAAATATAGAGGGGCTCACTTCTAGTACTCTGAATGAAAATATCGGTGTACCACAGGGATCAGTCCTTGGGCCATTATTACTTTTTTTCTATATTAATAATATTGGGAATAATCTTACACATTCATGTTTTCATTTATACGCTGATGATATGGTGATTTACTCCTCTGCAGCAACGCTGGATCAGGCACTAAGTCATCTTCAATTTGATTTTGATGCAGTTCAGCATACACTGAGCAATTTAAAACTTGTTTACAAAAAGAAAGTCTGCACTTTCAAATTCATGCCCAATTACTACTCTTCAAGGTTTAGAGACTGACGTAGTATCTGAGTATAAATATCTGGGATTTTTAATTGATGATTCTCTTTTCTTATGTTCAGCACCTTGTGAGAAAACTAAAGTCGAAACTGGGCCTTTTCTTAGAGTAAAGTCTTGTCTTTCTTTTGAAGACTGGAAGCAGCTACTTTTTTGTCAGTGTTGGATTATTGTGATATCATTTATATGCAGGCACCTAAGCATTGTTTACAGGCGTTGGGTTCAGTTTATCATGAAGAATTAAGGTTTATAACAAATTCAAAAGCCCTTACTCATCATTGTTTATTGTACTCTCGGGTTGGTTGGCCGGCATTGTCATCCCGTAGACTCAAACATTGGTACTTATTTATATCTAAAATCATTTTAGGTTTACTTCCTTCGTATTTACAGCAGAATATTATTCAAAAAGGTGTAAAGAATTATGGTCTTGGCTCTCAAGACTATTATCTTTTAAGCATCCCTAAAGTTCGTACTAATATGGGTCAACTGGCATTTAGTTATGCCGCTCCATTTGATTGGAATCAATTACAAGATAAGTTATGCTTAAAAGAGTTGGTATCACTAAATGATTTTTAAAAGTATTTTAAAGAAACTAGTTTTAGAGTGAATTGTGTATATTTCTGTATATGTAAACAAATGTATATTGTTTTATGTGGAACTAAATGTGCTGCTCATCTTGGCCAGGACCCTCTTCTAAATGAGATTTTAAATCTCAGGAGTTTAATTTCCTGGTTAAATGAAGGTTTAAATAAATAAATAAAATACAATTCAGAACTTTCTATTCATCAACAAATCCTAAAAATAAATAAAAACAAAAAAAATATGTATTTTTATTGACGCAAATCAGCATATTAAAATGGTTTCTGAAGGATCAGGTGACACTAAAAACTGAAGTAATGATGGTAAAAATTCAGCTTTACCATCACAGGAATAAATTGCATTGCAAAATATATTCAAATAGAAAAATATAGAAAACAATATTTCATAATATTACTGTTTTTACTGTGTTTTGGTCAAATAACTGCAGCCTTGAGTATACAAGACTTCTTTTGAAAACTTCTGAAAGTATTTCTGTTACAAATTTGCCATTCTTCTAAAAAGAAATGTTACCCCCGGTTTCACAGACAAGGCTTAAGCCTAATCCTAGACTAAAATGTAAATCTGAGCTGTTTCCCCTGAAGGAAACGTCCACTGACTGATCTTAAAACATGTCAGTGCCTTTGTTTTGTCTTAAGATGCACACCAGTAATGTTTTTTTTGTAAGGCATGTTCATAAAATTTACTTAAATGTCCTAATTGAACTATGGCCTATTCCTGGTTTAGGCTAAGCCCTGTCTATGAAACGGACCTTAATGTTTAATAATAAAAAATACTTTGCAAATTTGAAAATTGATTTAAAAAAAAACAAAACAGGAACACTGTACCAGTGAAAATGTCAACAGAGCGGTAAAAGAAAATATCCAAACTACTAAACTAAGGGGGAAAAAATTCTCATTGTTAATCTATTATATTATTGCCCAGCATGATTAATAATAAGACAGAGACATGAAGAGCACAGTTAAACTCTATTACGTTATCTCATTGTCACTTAGTCCCATGTACAATCATGCAGATATCATCAGTCTTTGCCCCGTCGAAAGCAGCGTCTCACACTCAAGCGATAAACTGCACATGTACCACGACTGCAACTCTGATACATGATTCACAGCCTCGAATTCATTACCCATTGTGTTAATGGCGGGTGTTTCATTAATAGGGCTGAACTGTAAATCAAAGAGGCTGTTAATTGGCTTTGTGTCATAATCTCCATCTAAAGCTGTTCTTCATCTGTGTGCCCGTAATGTCTTAACGCCTGAGTTTCCTCTCCACTAATGAGCACAGGCACTGAAGCACAGGAGCCCTAATTTGTTTATGGGCTCTTGAAAAAGGTTAGTCCCCCCCCAGAGCATGAGTTATGGTACCCTCCCTAATGTGTTCAGGGAAGAGGTAAATACCACGAGCCGCGTTTGTAGGGGAGAAAAGGTGTAAGCAGCATAAATGATTGATTTGAATGGAGTTGGTTTCAGTGTTGAATGCAGGCAATGTTAGGTCTCTCTCGGGATGATCCGTGCAAATCTGTTTCTGCTCATGTTTTATGTGAGCATATTTCCATGCATAATTTGACCTGCAATCCCGAGTTTATCCCATTTGATAGACCCCCGAGGAGTCAACATAATCTAATCTGACCAAACCCCCTTCAGTGACTCACTGTGCCCCAACCATAAATGACTTTAAATGTCAGAGTGGGTCTGATCCCTGTGAGGGTCCATTCACATCAGGAGTTTCACACACACACACACACACACACACACATACACGTTCTGTTCCTCAAACCCTCTACAAAGGCAGCATCTGCACATGGAATGCTAATACTGGCACAAAGTGTACAGGAGAACCTATTTACAACTGATCTGACATAACTAAACTAACACTATTAGACATAAAACAACCCAAAATACTGGGTAAAAGCACCGTTCAAAATTTTGGGGTAGGTTTTAAGATTTTAAAAAGTCTATTATGCTCAAATTAAGAACAGTAATATTGTGAAATATTGTTACTATTTATTTAATTATTCATTGTTTTTCAAATGTAATATAAGTGAGACAAAGCTCAATTTTCTGTAGCCATTACTCAAGTCATTCTAATATGCTGATTTGATGCTTAATAAACATTTATTAATATGTGCTTAATAATTTTATGAAAACTGTGATACTTTTTCATGGTTATTAATGAACAGAAAATTCCAAATAAATGTATTTTAAATATAAATCTTTTGTAAAATTATCAGGTTTTTTTTCAACCAATTTAATGAAATCTTTCTGAATAAAAGTATCAATTTCTTTCATTTTTTTTACTGACCCCAAACTTTTGAATGATTGTTTATACATCAACAACAGCAATAATAATATAGTCTAAATATATTGAATTATATTAAACATTTGATATATATATAAAATTTAAGGAAGCAGTATTAAAATTAACTTTTAAATTAATTCATATAACTGCAATAAGTGTAATTTTAAACAATACAAAGAAGTTTTTAAAGGTGACATATCATGAAAATCTGACTTTTCCAGGTTTTAAGTGCTATAATCAGGTCCCCGGTGCATCTACCAACCAAGGAAACGTGAAAAAGATTAACCCATTAACTTTGTTTTGGTAAGCCTTTTTCTGCAAGCGTCTGAGAAAACGAGCAAGTCTGATTTCGCTCCCTTGGTGGCGCAGCAAAGGGATCTCATTATAATATTACCGCCCTTTAATCTGTAAGTTTCCACCCACGGCGCCGTCATTTGATTTCGCAAGCGACAATGGTGTACCAGTTCTAATGCCAATGGCGAAAGTTTGAGCAAAACATGCCAACTGTTCTGACAGATCTAAAATAAACATGTGATTTATTTCCCAGCAGTTTACTTTCACAGACATAACCGACTGTTTTTGTAACTCGTGTGTGTTTTTAACGTAAACGTGTGTGAATGAGAACTTAGTTTAGTACTCACATGCTGTGACAGCCGCTTTCTGTCCGTGTGCTTCGGGTTTGTGTGCGCTCAGAAAACCGTATATCAGAAGTTTAAACTCATATGGTTTAAAACGCATGATTTCAGCGCGATAAACATGATAATCAGAACCAAAACAGCATTTAAACAGACAGGCCCAAAAAACTGCGTGTTTCTGCTTCCACTCAAAATAGGCATTTTCAAAAT
>NW_015505256.1:2325132-2325842 GCF_001515645.1 Sinocyclocheilus grahami | reverse complement strand
GAGAACTTAGTTTAGTACTCACATGCTGTGACAGCCGCTTTCTGTCCGTGTGCTTCGGGTTTGTGTGCGCTCAGAAAACCGTATATCAGAAGTTTAAACTCATATGGTTTAAAACGCATGATTTCAGCGCGATAAACATGATAATCAGAACCAAAACAGCATTTAAACAGACAGGCCCAAAAAACTGCGTGTTTCTGCTTCCACTCAAAATAGGCATTTTCAAAACGATATTATAAATGATCTGTGGAGTATTTTGAGCTGAAACTTCACCGACACATTCTGGGGACACCAGAGACTTATGTTACATATTGTAAAAGGGGGCATAATATGTCTCCTTTAAACTTTTTGAATGTTGGAAAAAAGACTGAAGGTTTATAGGACTTACAGATAAATACACCTAAAAAACTGCACTTAATTTATATTGAAAATATTTAATAAATTTCAGCTCAGCTCAGGGTGCAAGAACATTTACTTTCCCTGAATGCCACTACTTGCTAAATTGATCAGAATTGTATTTTAAGTAATTCCTCTACCTTGAATTTCTATTCAAATTCCAATTTAACTTCCTGTAAGGCGTGGCCAAATCAATTCAAAAGCCAATTCTTCAATTCAGAATTTCGCCAGACCCGGCAGAATCTCTACTGGCTGACACATTTCTATGTACCGTCATACCTTCTGGCCCTAGTCAGCACATTTACATACAGAGAGCC
>NW_015505256.1:2318880-2323774 GCF_001515645.1 Sinocyclocheilus grahami | reverse complement strand
TGTGTGTGTGTGTGTGTGTGTGTGTGTGTGTGTGTGTTCCACAAAGGCACATTCAGGCACATCCAGACGGCTCATTTCCATGGATAAAGCTCCAGAGAGCACGCTGGGTCAGTCCCTCAGGAGAGCTATCAAACACTACTGATAAAGACTGTGTCAAATCACATCAGTACAAAAATAAACACTATATTCATGACAACACGGGGTTAAGTGCTAGACAGGAAAATTATAATCATCCAAAAACAAAAGCTCCACAATGAAAAATAGTAAAACAGCTTTCGCTTGCTGTCAGCAACAGAGGTGCTCGCACAGGGGACCAGACTTGAGTCTAAATTCCCCCTTCCGGATCTAATTAATTTTAGGATGTAAATGAAGTGGTGGATGGGTTTTGCCAAATATTCATTTGGAAGTCTATTCATTCCAATAACAACATGACAAAGCAAATTGTTAGAAAATGGCTAAGGAAAATTTGTCCCAAAATTATTCAAGTGTCATACAAATTTCCACCAGTCTCTAAAAAAAGTTCACACACCTGAATAAAAGAATTGCCATTTTGCAAAAATAAAAGTAAACCTACAGTATGCTGCAAAAATGAATGAATGAATAAATAAATATTATATTTCTTATAAATACACTAAATATTTAATATAAATTTCATGTGCACCAATGTGATTATTTCCAATAATCAGAGTTGACTTAAAGTAAGATGTTTACATATCAGTTTATTGCTATTAAAATCGTATATGCCACATACTGTATTTTACTACAGTTATGGTTGCCATGATTATGAGCAAAATCGCATCAATATGATTGAAGTGTTGTTTAAATGAGGTGAAGTTTAATTGCAATTTTGCATAATTCTCATTATAATTGCATGTAAATGTAGTTAATGTTACACAAATTTATTAGAATTTATTAGCTTTACTGAACTAATAAACGTCATAAAAGTCTCTCTCCAACACTCTCTCCCTCGGTCTGGTTTCAGTATAAAGCATTAATATCAGGGTTGATGGCAGAACAAGAGACTGATGGAGGTCCAGCTCTAAGTGACTCGTGTGTTTTAACACACACACACACACACACACACACAGACCTTGGGCCAGTGTGTATTAATCCTGCTGATTTATGGTTAAATCTGTCACGCTTCAGGAGAGCATACCCTTTGCCTCTATCACCTTATGGTTCAACAATGCACATACAAGCAGGCACAAGCACACTCACACCGCACACGCTCTCACACACTGCATGTTTATAGATCAGCCTCACATGACAAATCCAATAACATACATGATGCATTTGAATTGATTCCCATATCAAAGGACACCAATGGCTAATTACTGCCACTTTAATTGTACATACATGCTGCATTATGTACGTTATTATTCTATCCTCTAACGTACAGACAAGCTTGTGTAATTCATACTGCACAATAACTAGAGGTATCTCTACATATTGTGGTTGAACCTATTTCCTTGCTCTGTATCATTAATCAGAAATAATATCCTGTGCATTTCAAACATGATCACACCTGATGACTGATAATGCTTAATGACTATATACAATATATATATATATATATATATATATATATATATACACACAATTCTCTTTAAATATAATTACAGTTTGCATTTTTCATTAATAAGTAAATAAATATTCAACTAGGTCTATTTGTGTGATTTATTTTATATAAAATATGATTTATCTATCTATCTATTTATTCATTCATTCATTCATTCATTCATTCAGTAAATAAATAAATATCTGTTTTATTTCCAGTTTTGTGATATCCTCTGTATAAATTCATTTATTTATTTTATTTTATGTATTTATGTTTTACCACAGATACAGTATAGATTTTTTTTTACCTTCCTCTATATCTCTTTCTTTTTTTCTCTTTATACTGTAACTGCTGTTTAAAACAAATACATTAATAAAGGTCTGTTTTATTTCCTTTTAGTGATATCTTTTGTATAAATTGTAAAAATAAATAAATATAAATAATATGATTAATTTTGTATTATTTCCACAGTTACCATATAGAAAGAAAAGATTAAGAAATATAGAGGGAGGAAAAATAAACCTTTCTCCCTATATTGTATCTGTGTTTATATATATATATATATATATATATATAAATAATTTATGTAAAATAAATCACAAAAAAGGTTTGTGGGGGTTGAATATACCTAGCTGGAAACATAGTTGCAGTAGAGTGACTTAACGCCCAAGATGCTCGATCAGGTCATGCTTGACCCACTACTGAACTTACAACCATAAAATCAGGCATCACCTTGCTTTTACTGAAAGTTCCAGCAGGGAGCTATGGCCTCCGGGAACTGGGATGAGGTAAGACTATGGTGGACAATGACTGGTCACGACCGGATAGTGTTCTGGGGTCTAATCTGTTCTTTCCAGGAATGAGTCTGTGACACAATGTGTGTGACGAAGATAATGGATAAATAATTCATCAAATAAACAGCACGGCAAACACGCACACAGAAGATTCCACCTGACACAAACTGTGCATCGTGAAAAATCATGCACACACACCCTTTACTCAGGTCCCATTTAGCTGTCAGAACTCTGGAGCATTTAAAAACCCATCCAAGAACTCCAAAGCTATCACACACCTCACTAACACCACTCACATTACTTTTCTCTCATCCTTTTCCATCTGTCTTTCAGTGTGGCAAGTGACAGAGAGCGATGGTAGGAGACGTTTTAGAAATGTTTGGGGAGAGCTTCAGGGGGAGCCTTCAAGGTTAGCTAAAAAAATGAGCAAAGTAGAAGGATCCCGACAGGAAGAAGAAAAGCCATTCTGTTTGAATAGGAGTCAAGGGAGAATACTATGGATGACTCAGTATGACTCCCAATACGCTAATCATTTTCATTATTCTCAATGGTGATTCATATTAGTACATCATATACATGTTAAATTAGTAATCTTTTTTTAATTAACTCAGCATAAATTAAAAGAGCAATAAATACGAAATGTATAAATATTTTATAATTTCATGAATATATTATTCCTTTTACACTGCAGTAAAAATAATGATGATTTTTGTGTAATGCAAAAATTTGAGGGGAATGTGCTTATTAACATTTAAAAAATTGTCAGTTGCTCAATTTTCATCAGTGGTTGTAAAAACATATATATGTAATAACAATAATAATAATTTAAAAAATAATAAAAAATAAAAATAAATAAATAAATGTAAAAATAATACTTTTTGATTTTGGAGTGAAATTACTTATGAAACGGTCAAGTTTCATAAGATGCACACATTTACCATGATCACCAAATCTTTCTTCACACTTCACAAGTCAGGACATATACTAATCTGAAGGAGAGCTACAATACAGTGTCTATATTTCTTGACACACACACACATGCATTTCTCTCACTTGATAACTCTTCTGTTGACCTCTTAGACCTGTGCATTATCTGGAGTGGAGTTAAATCAAAACTAAGGGAACTCTAATGTGTGTGTTTTCACTCACAGGTTCAGCCATTTCATGCCTCTCAATCACAACAGCAATCCTTCCTCGCTTCTCTTACCCCATCCTTTCTTTTCACACCTATTCACTTAAATGATAAACACTTGGAGAGAGTGTTTGCCATTGCTGCTGTCGACTGCAGAGCTGTCCGTCACTCAGGGTTACCGTGGAAGCAGGGCTGTCCCAGCAGAGAGTGTGCTCCGGTATGTGCAAGTGTGACATATTTGTCCAAAACATTCCAAAATCTAGTGAACTGTAGTGCTGTCTACAAGTGCGGCTGCCTTCGAAGTATTAAGTCAACATATATTAAAGGCAGTGCAACAATTTTACAAATTAAATGATATATCCTTCCTGTTTTTACGCAGCAGTAATGACAATGAGGGTTTTTATTTTTTATTTTTTTTGTGCATCACTATAATGGAGAAATGTGCCTAATATTAAAATAAAATTAAATTAAATTAAATTCCCGATCCTGTCCCCCGTCACTTCCTGTCAACATACTGTCCTATCATAATAAAGGCAAAAATGCCAAAAATAAATCTGAAAAAATTTGTAATAATAAATAGGCAGCTTTTAATAAAATAAACGTAAAAATGTAAAAAATAAAATAATTATTTCAACAGAATTTGCCATTAGCATGTAACTGAGTAAAATAAAATAAAATAAAAATTTTGTAAAATTTGTTATTAGTTTACCTATTTTTATTGATATTTTTCTAAACTGAAATTATTGCTTCATCTACCATCTTGGATGGATTTTCTGTTTCACTGTGCTTGCTGCAATGCATTTTGAAATGACCTTCTCTAAGAAAGATGCATGTGATAAAGCTACCTTTCAGACTTTGCATCTGAAGTGCATATATTATGTCTTAAAATGTTGCCTTCATGGGCAGGTCACTAGGTAGTATTGGTGTCTTTATCTATCTGTTGGCCTGTTGACTTGCTCCCGTTACCCGTGGCTGCACTCCTGACAGTAAGGTCATAGAGGAAAAGGAGGTTGGTGGCTGGAGGATTAAGGTGGGCAGCTTCGGTCTCCAGGTCACAGGAGTCAATGGCCACTAGACAGACAGACAGATGTGTGGCTGAGAGTCTGTGCGTTTGTGTGTGTTTGTGCATCTTTCCACCCACCTCAATAGATTATATTGCATCTGCTTTAGTTTGTACTGCTCCTAGAGCTCCTAACAAACCACGGATGTTATGGATTATAAATGAACTAATTATTTGCGATGCTCATTAGCTCCAGGTCCTAATTAGCCTAAATTAATATTGGTTTTGATAAAGCTGAGGACAATGGCTGAGGAAAATTGGCAATTGACCTTCTCAGTTAATCTGGAGAGGAAAAGAAGAGAGAGAGAGAGAGAGAGAGAGAGAGAGAGAGAGAGAGAGAGTGTGAGAGA
>NW_015505256.1:2289841-2318789 GCF_001515645.1 Sinocyclocheilus grahami | reverse complement strand
GAAGAGAAAAAAAGGGAAATGAGTTTCTCACATAATATAGAGAGAAAAAGAAGAGAGAGAGAGAGAGAGAGAGAGAGAGAGAGAGAGAGAGAGAGAGAGAGAGAGACCAAAGGTAAACAAAGAAAGAGTGTATAAAATCACAAACTTTCGGCATGACAGTTGAATAAAATGCACTCTTCAGCTCTGTTCCAAAACCAAATGAGATGCTTTTGAAGGCACGATTTTAAGAAATTTCAAGGCAGAGAAATACCTTCTTCAGGACAAATTCACATAGAAGATGATTCCATAACGCACAGTAACAAGCTCCGTGAATTCAGTCAAGAAATGTTGATTATCATTCTATTAGTTGCTCTCTGTCTAGTTGTTATTAAATGCAAGCAACCCTCCTCAAACTGGTCACTGAGCACTGTTCCTTCGCCAAACTGAAAAACAGTGAACCGTTTCGATCCAAAACCAATCGAACTGCAAGGTACCCGAATATGTCACTGCAACCAATCACTTCCTTTCAAAAACATGTTTAAAAGTCGTGCAATTATTGTGTTGCCATGATTAATTATTGCCGTCACCCTCAAGTACTCAAGCCCATTTCCATTCAGTGCCAAAAAGTAAAAAAAAGTATTTCTGTGTGCTGTACACTACCATTCAAAAGTTTGGCGTCGGATAGATTTTGTAATGTTTTTGAAAGTTTCTTATGCTCACCCAGGCTGCATTTATTTAATTTAAATACAGTAAAAACAGTAATATTTTGAAACGTTATTACAATTTAAAATAACTGTTCTATTTACAGTTGTGCCACTTAATATTTTTGTGGAAACAGTGATAAAGTTTCTCATTAATCGCATTCATTTGATTAACAATGTAAACGTCCTTACTGTCACTTTCGATCAAAAATAACAAATAAAATAAATAAACAAATATTTTTTGTATTTCAATCTCTTAAAAAAAAAGCTTACCGACCTCAAACTTTTGAATGGTAGTGTATTTAAAATAAAAGCAAAATAAAGCAAAAAAAACAGCAAAATAAAATAAAAAAACTAAATCAAAATAAAATGCATTTTTAAAAACAAAACAAAACAAATCACTGCTCTGGACCAAGGTGTCAGGGCTCCAAAAAGCATGGACATCTCTTGCCTTCACTTAACAGCTCATGCATCGGCAAGACCATTGAAGGTTTAGAGCTGTGCACAGTCTTGTGCAGTCAATCAGCTTGGGAGAGGGTTCCGAATTTTGGGGTTGCCAATATCAGGTTTGTCTCCAGCCACCAGTCTTGGCACGCCCCTGCAGTCACCTCAGAGTACGACAGAGAGAACGAGAAAAAGAAACCTTTTAAATGTCAAACACTCTCTCCTGTGAGAGATAAGAGGGAGAGAGCCTCAATTATACACACATCCCTCCCAACCATCCAGCAAACGCCCCTGCACCTCGGCGACACACGAACACAACCCCTATCCAGGTCGAAATTAAACGTGGAGGAGCACTGCACTGCTAGATACTGTCAGATTGAAGACATAATTGCTTGGTCTTTGCGAGCTTAACCTGAATGACAATAAGAATCAATAGAGCAGGAGCGAGAGAGGAGTGGACTGAGAGAATGAAGCAGAGATAAACAGTAGGAAAACAAAGAAAAAACCAAGAGAGAGGCTGGAGATTCGGGTCGCGCGGTTGAGGAGGTGACTCTCAGTGGAGACAGGGGGGCCGGTGGATTAATCCCATCAGACAACGCTGCTCCAAATGTCATCGGAGCGTTGAAGGACATGATAACCTTTCAACACACGCAAACCCTTTCTGACTCCCCTCTCTTAAATTCCCACACACTTTAACCCTGTCATTATCAGATGGACGCAAATATGCACAGGACGCGACATGACAGGCACAAAGCGGCGTAGCACACGCAGGTAAAGCCCTGAATGACAATAAGAATCAATAGAGCAGGAGCGAGAGAGGAGTGGACTGAGAGAATGAAGCGGAGATAAACAGTAGGAAAACAAAGAAAAAAACAAGAGCGAGGCTGGAGATTTGGGCCGTGCGGTTGAGGAAGTGACTCTCGGTGGAGACACGGGGCCAGTGGATTAATCCCATCAGACAACGCTGCTCCAAATGTCATCGGAGCGTTGAAGGACATGATAACCTTTCAACACACGCAAACCCTTTCTGACTCCCCTCTCTTAAATTCCCACACACTTTAACCCTGTCATTATCAGATGGACGCAAATATGCACAGGACGCGACATGACAGGCACAAAGCGGCGTAGCACACGCAGGTAAAGCCTGTGCGGGTGCTTGTTGTCGTCTGCTGGGCAGAGAGCGGGTCACTGATGTGAGACATCAATTTCCAGGTAGGCTACTCTCAGCGGCTCCAGCAGGTATCAGCCGACATACACCTGCCCCTGATAAGCAGCTGCCGCAAAATGATCTCAACCACACACACACACACACATACAAGTGTGCACAACATGCATTATTCACACACACACACAGACCAGTACATCCATGCACGCCTAAAAGGCACACACAGAAATATTGAAAAATTTCATGAGTCATGCTGTTCTTTCAGACATACAATTTTCCTTGAGTTGGCATACTAATGAATAATGAAAAAAAAAATCATAAACAACCGTAAATAACATCCCTAACCAGGGACCAGAATTTCTCTAAGAGCTTTCAAGACAAAATTGGTAAGCTTTGTTTTTTGTTTTTTTTCCAGAACTATGAAGTTAATATTGAACAACTTGCATTTCAGAGACTATAAGTAACTTGTGACAAAAATAGCTCTAAAATGTTTGTCTTTGTAGTGAACATTCACAAGCAGAGTCAACTAAATATATAGTTCAGTCATGAAACTCTAGATGGCGCATTCTGACGGGGTGTTAACATAACTGATGATATTCAGAGAATTAAACGACTTGGCACAAGCTGATTGGTTCATGCTGCATATGCAGCCAATGAGCTTACTGCCTTGCCTTTATATGGCTGGCTAGCATTCACTTGAGATTCCTGCAGCGTGCTTTCAGAGTTCTCTGAAACCCTCCACCTTCCCCAGCTCCACCTGTATAGATCTGCTACGGGTTATTTTATATGCTATTTGTGCAGCATGTCTTATATACTCACGGCACTTTATCGCCATATGCATTGGCAGTAGCAAGTTCCTGTACTTGCTGCTTGCAACAGCAGCAATAATCTACGACTACAGCAATAACCAACAGCAGCAGCAATTCAGCAGCAGCGTAGCAGATCTGTTCCGCCAAGACCAAATACATTAACATGGTCATATCCATCACCATGCTAAAATGTTCAGAGTTGTCATGATTGAACTATAGTTATGGTTAAAACCTTAACCACATAACCTTAAACATGATGGACAAACACAAACCAAGTATGAAAGCTGTTCTGGGTCCATTTGAAGTCTTTGCGATTTTTTTTCCTGTACTTTCCATCAATTAAAAATCATTCAAAAGTTTTTTTTTATTACTTTTAGGACATATTTATTAATTATTACTTTTCCAAAAAAAAAAAAAAACTATATTTTAAATAAATACTGAATAGAAAACTTTCTATTCATCAAAAAATCCTGAAAAAAATGTATGGTTTTCACAAAAATATTAGGCAGCTAAACTGTTTTCAACATTGATAATAATAATCAATGTTTTTGAGCAGCAAGTGTTAAATAATATTTTTGACTTGAATAAAACCAGTTGATTAAGATGTTACCATTTTTAATGTATTATTTTTCACAAAGTCCAAACTTCATAGTAAATATAGTACATCTCAACAGACTGCTGATTTCATGTCTGAAGCAACGAAGATCTAATATGTTTGTATGAGACTAAACTGGCCTCTTGTGACCTCTGCCTAGTTTTTGTTGGTTTACAGTACATCAAGTAGCACATAAAAAATGATGGTAGCTGTGTTCTCTCTGGTCTCAACACAAACATAACACTCAAACACAGTGTCACACATACGAATCCGTACTATTCCCATCAGGCTTCATGATACCGTGTGTGATGTAACAGAGCATTGAGATGCAGTCTCAAATGGCTTCTGTCTTCTGTTTCCCCCAGAGATGTAACCTTACACACCTGCAGCCTGAGTAAAGGTCAGTCAGTGAGATCATATAAACGTCAACCGGGACACAGACAGATACACTACAGCAGAAACTGTCTGAAGACACACACTCACTTTCATTTTTCAGAATCTTCTGTGTAAATATTACTGCTTAAATTAAAGCTGAATTTTTTTGAATGTTAAAATACTTTCTCCTATGTCAGTTTAATGAAGCAATGGCATGTTTTGGATGTATTCTATTTTAAAAATCACATCAGGCCTGAGCAGGAACGCACAGTTTGGTAAAGTGAGCTTATTACTGCAGGAGCATCTATGAACACTTTCAAATGACCCCAATCAATTACACATTAGAGTCAGCATCAGAAATACACAAGCCCTTATAAATCATAAGACAATGATGGGGTCACCGAGAGGGAGAGAGAGAGGTATTGAAGGACACACAGTGTTTACACTCTTTACCCTTTGGTGCAAATTTTTGGGGCAAATCAGGTAAAAAGTATATGATTAAGGTCATAACATCCCATCTACATCCCAATGTGCAATATTAAATGAGTTTTCATTGTTTTTACCCTATTATTGAAGTTAAGTGAAAACAACACTATTGCAATCGCAGTTAATTGTAACACTTTACAATAGGTTCCCATTAGTTAACATTAATTAATGCATTAACTAAAATTAACTAAGAATGAGTAACTGATTTGTTACATTATTTAATAATCTTTGTTAACGTTCAGGCCTGTTAACGGGGACATCGGATGCCCATTTTCCACAAGTTGGTGTGATTCTTTAGGGTCTTCATGTCTGTAACATACTTCAGTATAACAACACCCTTTTTACCTTGTCAAAGACAGCTCTGTAGCTCTCTCTCTCTTCTGTTTTCTGTGTATTTGGTGGCGTGTTACCATCAAAAACCAAACTAATCCACTGCGTCCTCAGTCTGATGTCAGGAGAAAATGAAGACTCTACCGTTTCACACCGCAAACTTGAGCTGAGCGTCAGCTTCATCGTCACTGCAGCAGCAGACTTGCCATAGTATTCATGGAAATATATATATCATATATATAGTCTTTGGAATGCACTCATTTGTTAACATGCACGCTGGAAAAATTACACGCTGCTCATGCTTGCAGTGTGAAATTGGCCTTATGTTCACTGTTACATTCAGCTACAAAACCCCTGCATTGCATACGAGACATTTTTTTCGCTACAGTTGCTCATGCACCGAGAAAACGGTGGACAACTGGTTGAGGGTGGAAATATGCTAATATGGGTCAGTCCTTCAGCGGTCGTGGGCGGGGCCTGAGCAGTATGATGTCATACTGCTCAGAAGATCAAAAGGCTTGATAATTAGGTTTATTGGGGATTAAAAAAAGGAGTGAATTGATTTTTATCATTGTAAGGTGCTTGAGTCCACAGACTGCTAAGACACATTTATATGCAAACCCCATGTAAAAGTGAATTTTGCATCCGATGACCCCTTTAACAGATAAAACTTCTTATTTTAATAATGTATTGATGAAAAAAAAGTTGAAATTAACATGAAGAGTAATAAATGTGTAGGAATTATTTTGTATTGTTTGTTCATGTTAACTCATGTAGTTAACTGATGTTAACAAATGAAACCTTATTGTACAGTGTTACCCAGTTGGTAATACTATTCTAATAATTAGTTCCAATTTACACAGTGCCTTTATTTAATTCAGCCTTTGCTCAAGGCATATGGTGATGGTGTGTGGTCAGTACAATGCACACAGTGCAATGTGATTGTCCAGAGCCCAGAGAAAACCATAGGGCTTTTCACACTGTGATTAACCCCTAGTTATCTTTGTTCTAAGCCCACTTTTAAAAGATAAAGGCACTTGTAATTTAGCTTTTTACCCGGAGTGAAACCCTGCTGCGGAACAAGCCCCGTTCACACCAAGAACTACAATAAAGACAATAAAGACATAGTTCTAAAAATCGTTCTCAATATTAAAGAATAGCAGAGTCCACACCACAACTATAACGATAAAGACAAAGAGAAACGATATCGTTGGAATCAAATTTTCTCGAATTTTCTCCAGCTGATGAACGATAAAAAACTGACAGCCAATCAGAATCCATCCTGCTGTAACGAGCTCAAGAATTTAAAGCGGCAGACACGTGTGTGCTTAGAATAAACAGACGATATCGCTCGCTGGTGTGGACGCCAATATCGTTATCGTTCTTGGTGTAAATGGGGTTTTAACCCTGTACTGTAGTGTTAAACGTGTACAGTGCGAAACAATGTGGTGTTAGAATGTTACGGCTAGATGCTTCGCAACAAATGGCGTGCCTCATATAAAACTCATATAAAAAAAATATATAGTTTCATTCTTATCTTTATAGTCTGTAAACTCCATTCAGGAAAACTTATAGGTGGCATAGAAGTATAAGATGAGGATTCCTGCTAGAGCCATTAAACACTTTGCATGCTGCGGTTGTCCAGTCAATGACACAGTACATATACAAATAAGAATGTTAACCCGGGTTTTAGAAATGTACCGTGAAACTTTAGCGTATGAATAGCCAGGATTTATTTGTAACGCCAGGTCAATTATGAGCAGAGTGAAACAAGAATCAAAGAGAAACAGAGTGAAGCTAGATCACCCAGGATTCCGTTTTCCAGGGGTTTAGAATGACCCAGCATTATTTCAAGTGTGAAAAGCCCTCATGTTCTTCACTAAATAAATAGTGTGAAGTGGCGTGCGGCCAAGTATGGTGACCCATACTCTGAATTTGTGCTCTGCATTTAACCCATCCAAATGCACACACACAGTTGTGAACACACACGCACCCGGAGCAGTGGGCAGCCATATTACTGCGGCGCCCGGGGAGCAGTTGGGGGTTCGGTGCCTTGCTCAAGGGTCTCACCTTGGTGGAAGAGGTGGAAGAGAGAGCTGGTCATTCACTCCCCCCACCTACTATCCCTGCCGGACCTGAGACTCGAACCTGCAACCTTTGGGTTACAAGTCCGACTCTTAACCATTAGGCCACAGCTGCCCCACAATGCCACACAAACAGGAACACACACTATACAGCAAAGGCCTGAGGGATGGTGTGTTTACAGACACCATTCAAGCGTACAGCATTATCTCCTGGAACGAGAGCGAGGGAGCATAAATGTCATCACTATTTTAAGTTACTGGAACTAGAGCAACCTGAGGTTAAGAGTGCGGTTCAAGGGCACAATGGTGATAGCTTGTTACCAGCCCAAATCTTTAGCCACCAGGCTAGAGCACTCCCTTTTCTTTCTTTATTTTATGTATTGAAAGCCTGCTTCCTTACAGCCAGAGTTGAACCAGCCACCTAAAGTCGGGCCAACTACCAACATCCAGCCGAGGGTGTTGTGAAATTGACTAGCAATTTAATTGGTCAAATTTGTTTCCACACCAACTTTTTTCAATATGTATTGATAGATAGATTAGACAAATGGCAAGGAATAAAAGATTAGAAAAAGCAAGGAATAAAAAAAATTCATATGCAGAATATTATGGAGCTTATAATATGACAAAACTATTTGAATTTGTATTGTATAAATTTGAATTATTGACAAGTGGCATTTATCAAAACTGTATATTTGGTGGCATTTAACATAGTTCTGAATTAGATTTTTTTTTTTACTTGAATATTGAACATTTGAAATTTAACACAACTGAATTTTTTATAGAGTTTTTTAGACATGTATTTTCAAACAGCAAATTTTTTGTTCTGAATTCTTTGACTGCAAATATCCAGTTTTTAAAAATACAGCTTCAAGTTTTCAAGAGGAAGAGGAAATTCGGAACATCAAATTCAATATTCTAAAATTCAATACGCAGAAATTCAGATCGTACAGAAAGTAGGTCAGAGGTAATCCACAGGGAAGAGCAGATGATCTCCTAAAAGTCAAACGAAGCATTTTGGCCAATTAGTAGTTTTCTGCCATTCAAAAAGTCAGTTGTGTTAAATTTCAAATATTCAAGTAAAAAAAAATCTAATTCAGAACTATGTTAAATGCCACATAATATTCAATTTTGATAAATGTCACTTGTCAATAACTCAAATTTATACAATACAAATTCAAATAGTTTTGTCATATTATAAGCTCCATAGAATATAACATTTCCACAGTTTTATATACTGTATATAGACAGATATAGAGATATATATATATCGACAGATATATATACAAATATATATATACACTATTAAAAATAAAGGTGCTTCACGATGCCATAGAATAACCTTTTTGTCTAAATGGTTCCATAAAGAACCTTTAACATCTGAAGAACCTTTCTGTTTCACAAAAGGTTCTTTGTGGCGAAAGAAGGTTCTTCAGATTACAAAAACGCAAGAAAGAGATGGTTCTTTAAAGAACCATCTCTTTCTTGCGTTTTTGTAATCTGAAGAACCTTCTTTCGCCACAAAGAACCTTTTGTGAAACAGAAAGGTTCTTCAGATGTTAAAGGTTCTTTATGGAACCATTTAGACAAAAAGGTTATTCTATGGCATCGTGAAGCACCTTTATATTTATGAGTGTGTATATATATATACACACTCATAAATATAAAGGTGCTTCACGATGCCATAGAATAACCTTTTTGTCTAAATGGTTCCATAAAGAACCTTTAACATCTGAAGAACCTTTCTGTTTCACAAAAGGTTCTTTGTGGCGAAAGAAGGTTCTTCAGATTACAAAAACGCAAGAAAGAGATGGTTCTTTAAAGAACCATCTCTTTCTTGCGTTTTTGTAATCTGAAGAACCTTCTTTCGCCACAAAGAACCTTTTGTGAAACAGAAAGGTTCTTCAGATGTTAAAGGTTCTTTATGGAACCATTTAGACAAAAAGGTTATTCTATGGCATCGTGAAGCACCTTTATATTTATGAGTGTGTATATATATATACACACACACACAACTATTTTTTCTGGTAATCGAATCTGATTGATGATGAGTGCGATATTCTAGTGATAACAGAGCTCCAACTGTTTCACCGTTTGTATCACTCCGCTTGCAAATCAGCCAATCAGATTCGATGACCACAAAGAACTGCTGTGTAAATATATAGATCACTTAACTTAATCTTTAAAACACTAATAATCTAATAACACTGTTAAATCTTTAGCAAATCTCAAAAAAGAGATTTTTCGGTTTCTCATTACATCTTTGTTATGCCCAAATCTTTCCTTAAATGACTCATTTTAGTTTTTATTATTATTATTATTGTAATTTATTTAGACAAAACAGTTTTATTACTTTATTACTTTTTTCGGTTATCGACCAAAACGTTAAAAAAAACAAAAAAAACAATGAAAACAGTGTGCACAGATGAAATAAAATTATGTAGGTTTGAAACAACATGAGGTTGAATAAATAACAAAAACTTAATTTTGGGGTAAATTATTTCATTAAGACCCTTTGGGCGATCAGTGTGACCCACACTATAATATCATTCAGCAGCCAAATAAATCACTTCCTTCAACATCAACACAAGTTCCTGACAGAACCCGAGGCTGTAACCACTGAAATAATTGCTCCAAGCTCTAAGAAATAAACTGTTTAACGAGGCCACTCATTTAGCTGTCAATCACAGAGTCATTTACATTTGAGAGAGCAGGACTGCTCAAAGGAGAGCTTTCTCCTGAGGAAATGTTCTTCAATACAAATCAACTTACTAAAGCTTTAGAACCATTGTCTTTCCAACAGTTATGAATTTTCTCTTTTAAAATTCACTGTTTGAGAAAAACTAATTTATATGAAGCTTTGAAAAGCATTATACATATCCAGAACTTCCATTCATTTCTATAGAGACCTAAGTGATCAGATTATTTAGTAGATGAATTCTTGAGTTCAAATAAAGATAAAAATAGCTAAGATATGCAGGTGCTAATTCTATATTATTCACCCAAAAGTAAAAAGTCAACTTTAACTCACCATAATGTCATTCCTACCCAATTTTTTTTTCATTCTTCCACAAAGCGCAAAAGGGCAAATTAGGCATTCAAGGAAAGCGGTACGTGATTTTTATTGTCAAGCTTTAAAACTACAAATGGACTGGTAGGGTATGCATAAATGGATGTAAAATTATATTGCATAAAAAGCACAAAAAAGCCATTCAATAACTTTGTCTCACAAACAGACCAAAAGACTCAGAATTGGTTCAAAATTGGTTTTAAAAGTTTGCAGTTAGTAAGATTTTTTTTTAAATATTTTTTAATGTTTAAAAAAGTTAAAAACAAAAAAATGTATTTTTGCAAAAACTTAAAATAACTTGTCTATTTGTTTATATTTTAAAATTTACACATGTGCTGCTTAATATTCTTGTGCAAACAGACACATTTAAAAAAAAAAAAGATTCCTTGATTAATTCAAAGGACAGACTTTCTTTTTTTATATTTGAGATATAAATATTTTAATATACTAATTGTCTTTACATTCACTTTTGATTCATTTAACGAATCCTTACTGAACAGAAGTATTATTAAAAAATAAAAACAAAATAAAATAAAAAAAACTTTCTGTAGACACAGAGGAAGACCGCAAGGGTTTAAGGTGCAATTTGGGACAGGGCCAGAGAGAGAGAGAGAATGTATGAGGCTGTTGAGGCATGTTGAAAATGAGTCTGAATGAACAAGTGGATCAAAATAAAGAGGATTATCAGATTAAAGGGTTTTGCCACACACTGCGCTTAAGTTAAATACACACTGAAGTTCCTCTGGAATCACACACTGCTAAATTACCACACACACACAGCGCAAATCAAGAAGAAAGGCACGTGATTTGTTAGATGTTCATTATTCAGCAGGTGTTTATCATGTTAATGTGACATGGTGGGAAACATTTCATGTGCACTAATTGATTTGAGAAATTTCTCCATATCTCAGGCATTCTTGCAAAAAGTGCTACGGTTTCAAGGATGTACTTGTGTGTTAAGGGAAGCAACAGAGGCCATCTGTTCAGTGACGCTGCAGACAAAAATTCTATTTTATTTTTTTGAAAATTCCATTTCTTGTTTTTGAATCTGAATGTTTTATGCATATAATTTGAAAATATGCCACATCGGTTTTCTTTCATTTTTGAGTGTGATATTGAAATGTGTGTATAATTGAAAGGCTCTATTATAGTAGTCTAGCAAATATGTGGGAGTGTACACAAAATACACTTGCATGCAGTTTCAAATTTATCATCCAAAATAAAAACAACAAGACAACGCTTTACCCAGCATTCCTTCTCCCTTCTATGGACAGTTGGACAAATGCACCCAAAACAGCAGAACACGATATGCAAACACAATCCAAGTCTACAGCCACGCAGTAATCTATTATATCACGATGACTCAGCTGGACAGAGAAGGAACCTGATGCCACCAGTCAGAGATCATGGAAATCTGACCAGTGAGGATTGAGTATCCAACTCCATTTTGGACTCGTTGTAATACTTGGCACATACGTATCACACTTAGCCTCACTATTAAAACTAAAGGTTACAGTCGGAAACAAAAAGGGTTTTATAATCAGATGCTACAGTATTAGAGAACATTATTTAGTTCTACAAAAAAAATTAGGCTGTAGTTGTTTAAAGAGCCCAGAAACCAAGATGCTGATCTGCAAAATTAATATCAAAATCCAACTCAATACTACACATTGTAAACCTAACCAAACTATGCTGCAAAGAATCACTGAAAAAACATTTATTTTTAAGCATGTATAAACACCAGCGAGCTGTAAAGGTCAGGTCAGGACACAGCACAGGAACACCGCATTTATCTGATTCTATAATAGCCTGTGCTGTAAGTGAACAACCATCAGAGCTGGATTCAAGACGAGACCCTCAATAACCCAGACCAAAACTAGATCCCTTCAGGTCCAGATCCAAACCAAAATATAACCTCCAGACCAACTGACTGAGGAACCAGGCGGTCCATTTCAATCAAGTGAATGTTGAATTTATTGCAGCATTATTTTCAGACTCTGAGCTACTTTAGTTTGACTGACTAACACTGGAATTCTTGCGAATTTTCTGTAGTGGTAAAGATACAATGTCATGTCAAGTAATTACCACCATAAATCGGATTGTCTGAAACCAAAGACCCATATCCAGACAAAGTAGCTAAATTTTGCTACTCAGATCATGCAATGCACGTTTATGTCTTCAACCTCTGGTTCACCCAAGCGGTGCATTTGTGGGCTCTTAATGAAGTCTTCAAACTCCTCTCAGTGGTGGCAGCAGACTGCTGTTAAACTAACGTTATAATTATCTGCAGTATGCCCTTTATTCAATGCCAAACAGCCCTGAAGTATTCTGTCATTTAAACCGATGAATGTGCATGCTACAGTTAGCTAATTGACTAATTAGTCTAATTAAGCCACTTGCCAATTTGGGAGTGAGCAAACAGAGGCGTCTCAGTGGAATTTTCCAGATAGCAGGAAGGAGAGGGTCGTAAACTGGCTGGCTGATAAACTACTGCGGTGAGACACCAGCTTAAAACACATACAAGCAGTACCTCTATGGACACTGAGGACAACGGTGGCATTTACTTACATTTTACTTCATAAGCCACAGACCATGTGCCAACAGCAACAGTACCAATATGTACATTAAGAAAGTCAGAAAATAATAAGACACAAAAGGTTGTGTGTTACAGCAACTTAGCACAGGTATGCAGTGAAAAAACTCCCTGAAACCCTTATACACTGTAACATTTCTGCAAAGTGATCAGAATAAAATAAAATAAAATAATAGCAAATGTGTTTGGAAATGCCCTGGGCAAGTGGGATTTTAGAGATTAGCATAACATTACAATTTTGTGATGACTTTACATCAATGGAAAACACAACTATTTAAATGTTTCATTAAATAAACAAATAAGAAAAGAATATGAAAAAATATTGGAATTATATACCATCTCTAAACGGTATTTTAATTTGTTGCTGCAATACTGATCAAAAGTTTGAGGTCAGTAAGATTTGTTTCTTTGAAACAAATTAATTTTATTCCGTAAGGATGCATTAAATTTATCAAAGCTGACAGTAAAGACATTTATAGTGTTACAAAATATTTCTATTTCATATAAATTCTTCTGAACTCTATTTATCAAAAAAAAAAAAATATATATATATATATAATGGTTTCCACAAAAATATTAAGCAGCACAACTGTTTTCAACATTGATAATAATAAGAAATGTTTCTTGAGCATCAAATCAGCATATTAGAATGATTTCTGAAGGATCATGTGACACTGAAAACTGGAGTAATGATACTGAAAATTCAGCTTTTGCCATCACAGAAATAAATAACATTTGAAAACAGTTACTTTAAATTGCAATCACATTACACAGTATTATATTCCGTAAGGATGCATTAAATTGATCAAAGCTGACAGTAAAGACATTTATAGTGTTACAAAATATTTCATATAAATTCGAAACTTTTGAATGGTAGTGTATATTTAGAGCGTTACAATTTCCCGTAACATTTATCCCTTAAAAATAAGCACATTCTCACAAACATACACATATATTCTCACTGAACTAATGCACTGACAAAAATTCATCAAGCTATATGAAGCTCTTGATCCTGTACAAACACAGATTCTGTTCGCCATGATTATATGCATGTACACACCAGTGAAAAGTCTGTCTCCATCGAGTCATGAGTGTGAGTGTGTTGGTGTGCATGCATTTATTTGTGTAAGTTTGTGTGTTTGTGTCAGGGTGTGCCAGTATGTGTGTGTCTTTTGGAAGTCCTCCAGTACGAGGACATCTGCGCTACTAATAAACTATAACTCTGACAAATTGGCACTGTCCAATCATCCGCCCTCTTCATGAATAAGCCATCAGAGTCATCCAATCAGACATGGCTGATGGCCCTGGCCACCAATCAGAGTCAGGCACGGCAGAGAGGACACACAGGGCATGCTGACACTGCTGCGGGTGGAAATGAACCCTGACTGAACCGACGCTGGTGTGGGAACAGCTTGTCACATCCTAATTAATCTCAATAAACAGAAATTAACATATTAGTGTCTGAACAACTACTTTTTTTTTACTAGTCAACTGATCACATAAAAAGTAGTCGACTAGTTGTGAGTTCAGTGTTAACCTCATGTAAATGGCTCATCAAACGACATCATGCAGCATTAATGTCTTTGCTGTTCAACGCTGCATTGATAGAGAGTGTGAGAGTCAAGGAAATACAAAAATTGATCCATTTCAGGGCGGATCACAGGAATATTGGCTTATATGTGAGCAATCTAAATTAACAGATAACATAGGGAGGCAAGGAGAAACGGATCCAAGATCAAGGCTGTAAAAAACATTCATACTTGCATTAAATTATAATCAACCGAGGGCAATATATGTCCAAATTAAGCAATGAAGATGATAATATTATGATAATATCATAGGAAATATGATATCATGGTCATGATGTGATGAAACGTTTAACATAATGCTTAAGCCAGCCCTGCGTCCAAATATGCATACTTCTCAAATGAGTAGAATGTCAGAATATGAAGAATTTGCATTTAAAGAGATATAAGAAAGAAAAGAGCAATCACAATGCAGTATGATATAAAGGTAAGAAAGAATCCAATTGGAATTCAGTATGCAATTACATTTTTAAATGCTGAATATTCTATCAATTTAAGTTAGTAGGAGATTTAATAATAATTTAGAATTTCTTAAAAAATGAATAAAACCTTTCAAGTACTTTAGAGTGTTTCTTCAACTTACATTTTTATGTATTGGTCATTTATAATCATGTTGCAATTGTGCTAAATTATTGTAATTGTGTGTGTATTTCTACCACCATCATTTCCATCACAGAATGCTGTTATATGATGTAAATATATAATGTAATTATATTAAACCATAATTTATCATGTACATTATGCACACTACAAAAAAAGTGGCTCAAAAGTTTGAAGTTGGTATTATTTTTTAAATAAATTTAATGATTTTATTACATTTTTAAAGAAGTCTCTTATTCTCATCAAGGCTAAAATATACAGTAAAATATTAATATTGTGAAATAATATTCCATCTACACTTGACCCTCTTACACTAGCACTCTCTATTCTATGTCTATTCTATTTACTTGTTTTCTTTTATTTATAATATATAAAAACTTGACCCTCTAGCACCCTCTATTCTATGTTTATATTTACTAAATAAAAAAAGCCTTGACCCTCTAACACGAGCACTCTATATTCTATTTCTTTTCTTTCTAATTTTTATAATTTTTATTTAATAAGAAAAAAACATTGCTACGTTTACTGCATTAGACTAACTGAGACTTGTCACAGCACTCATATATTGTTGCTCTTTTGTTGGTTTGATTGCTTCTATTGTCCTCATTTGTAAGTCGCTTCGGATCAAATGTAAATATTATTACAATTTAAAATAACTGTTTACTACTTGAATATATTTTTATATTTTTTATAAATGCATTATAAATGTCTTAACTTTCACTTTGATCAATTTAATGCATTCCTGCTGAATAAAAGTATTAATTTCTTTAAAAATAATAATAATAATAATCTTACTGACCTAAGACCAAGTTTATACACTTTCAGACACTGTTAATAGACAAATTAAATAAACTAGTAAGAGTGTGAAAAGTGTTTTAAGAGATTTTTTTCCTAAAAAAAAAATGGGCAAAAGTGTCCATAGTTAAAGAAAGAAACAATGTGTTTAAATGTATCAGAGGCACAGTAGTGAGCTCTCCTGAAACACATCTAAACACATACACTGCTTGCTTGCAGAATGTTCTGGTAAAATGGGTTGGATGGCAGAATTCTGAGATTTTATGGATAAGTGAGGTATAAGTGTATTTGCAGTTCAGAGAGCCTCCTATCAGTGAAAGGGCCCGATAGATCTATTTTAAAACCAACTCACGACAACACGCGGCAAGGTGATGAAAACCCTGACACTCTCAAATTGCCCTGTCAATCATCGGAGTCCCTAAAAATGCTGAAATACATACAGGCACAGACAGAAACTTAAAGACAGAGACCGTTAGAGTAAAACACTGCTTGAGACCAGACACAGAGTTAAATCTAAACCAACTATACAACACGCCAGAAAAGTGTATTCCTAATTTTGCTGCAATCATGTTCTTCTCTCCTTTGTCTATGATGTAATATCACAGAGGATTGTTTTGCTGACACTATCCTCGTCTTTTTATGGCTTTGAGGGAAATATTTCAAGGGGTCATGAACTGCCTTTTTTATTTTGTATTGTTCTCTGAGGTCCACTTATAAAGTTATCAAGATTATACATCAAAAAACATAATTTAGAAGTAATAGGCTATTTCCTGTCCTGTTTTGACGCCCCTCATCAGAGCGCTCTGTTTGAATAGGCGTGGTGGATTGTAGACTCAGAAGTAAACACTAGGGTTGGGTACCGAAACCCGCTGCCAATATGGTACCGGTACCTATGTAACCGGTATGTACTAGAACCGAATCAGAACGCAGATTTCGGTGTGCCTCATTTCGGTGCCACTTAAATGCCTGAGCGATCGATTGAAATATTTGTCCTGGTTCTCTGAAATGGACGTAAGAAGCATGGGCATCGCTAGGCCATTTTTAGCTATAGCGATTATAGCGATTAGCTCCATAAACTGTCAGTCCCCTTTAAATTTCATATGAAAACGTCAGCAGACTTAGTCTCCTCCCCTCTTTCAGCACGCTCTTCAATCTGAAGACCCGCGGCAGCGCAGCACGAGCAGACTCAAACAGAAACAGAGGACACAAGGCATGTGTTTATCGATAGATTGTTATAATATCTGTATCTGTGCTGTTCTTTGTCATAAATGCAGTTTACAAAAGGAAATTAGGGAGCAATCGGTTTCCCATCTACTGTAAAGTTTTCGCTGCGTTCACCCCTCATCACACCACAGCTGTTTCCTCCAAAATCTAGCCCTTAACACATATGAACATATACTTTATAAAACGATCATGTTGCTATTTTCATTTGAAAATTTAATATTTAATGTAAAACATATTACAGTGCATGTGGCATACCATACAGTCATTCACAGAACTGATTAAAAGACAGTGACAGACAGCACTCAGTCAATTCACTCATTTTAACTAAATATCAGAGTGATTGACAGAGATACATTAGAAATATTATGTGTAAGCCTAAATATTGTTTTGTATTAAATAATGACCCAGATCGTGAAATACATTTATTAGCCTTAGTGTAAGGGAAACACAACTCGGGAAATGAGAGCATCCGAGGAGCATGTGAATGCTATGTATATTTATTTTAAATATTTGTAATGTTCTTTAATGTTATCCATCGTTTATTTTTGTGGCTCTTTTTTTTAAAGGAGACATATTATGCCCATTTTAACAATATGTAATATAAGTCTCTGGTGTCCCCAGAATGTGTCTGTGAAGTTTCAGCTCAAAATACTCCACAGATCATTTAAAATATCGTTTTGAAAATGCCTATTTTGAGTGGAAGCAGAAACACGCTGTTTTTCGGGCCTGTCTCTTTAAATGCAAATGAGCTGCTGCTCCCCGCCCCCTTTTCCAGAATAGAGCTGCGCCATTACAGCTCGTACCTGCTAAAAAACAGCTGTTTTGGTTCAGATTATCATGTTTATCGCGCTGAAATCATGCGGTTTAAACCATATGAGTTTAAACTTCTGATATACGTTTTTTTGAGCGCACACATCCGAAGCACACGGACAGAAAGCGGCTGTCACAGCATGTGAGTACTAAACTAATTTCTTATTCACACACAATTTTACATTAAAAACGCACAAAAGTTACAAAAACAGTCGGTTATGTCTGTGAAGGTAAACTGCTGGGAAATAAATCACATGTTTATTTTAGATCTAAATAGTGTTCTGTGCTCGTCTGTGCAGTCAAAGACAGAACAGTTAGCATGTTTTGCTCAAACTTTCGCAATGGCGTTAGAACTGGTACACCGTTGTCGCTTGCGAAATCAAATGACGGCGCGGTGGGTGGAAATTTACAGATTAAGGGGCGGTAATATTATAATGAGATCCCTTTGCCACGTCACCAAGGGAGCAAATCAGACTCGCTCGTTTTCTCAGACGCTTGCAGAAAAAGGCTTACCAAAACAAAGTTACTAGGTTAATCTTTTTCACGTTTCCTTGGTTGGTAGATGCACCGGGGACCTGATTATAGCACTTAAAACCTGGAAAAGTCAGATTTTCATGATATGTCACCTCGGTTCAGGCACCGTTTAGGCACCGGTACCATTTTAAAAGTATCGATTTGGCACCGGTATCGTAAAAAACCCACTCGATACCCAACCCTAATAAACACCCACCGCTATAATTGGCTAACAGCTGTGTGTTTGACAGACATCTGTTTTGGCAGATTGGCTTCAGTATAAGCTGTTTTTAGACTAACGAGAAAGTTTTGGGTTCTGAAACTTACAGGATGTTTTTATAGTACAATGATCTCTTATCTGTCAAAAGATGAAGGGAATTTTGATTTCTCAGTTCATGACCCCTTTAAAGTGTGATTTGTTTTTTAATTCCATCAGGTGGCACTAATAATTATAATTGTATAGATAATAAATTACACACTTCAGCTTAAAATATACAGGACGATAGAGAAATATTGATTAATATATGCATAACTATTGATAAAATGCTTCAATCTATTAGGAAGTACTTTTTACTGTATTTGAGTATTAAACAACATGCCTAAGACAAACTGTACTGAAATTAATAGTGAGTCGAGTCTAGTATAAAAGTATCAAAGTACTTAAAGCATGTTGTGTTTACAACATTGAATCTGTATTTCTTGTATAATGCACTAAATGCACAAAAACGTATATGTTTTTCAAACTTACTGCAGACAAAAACATATAAAGTCAATGTATTTGAATGTTTTCACTCTTGGTGACTCCTTATGAGTTTTTTTATAAAGAGAAACCGCTTTTTAGGCCTAAAACACAGCGTAAGTGCTTTACTCCAAATATACTTAAACTCTAAAAAAGTGTTTATCATTCAGTCCATAACAACTGAGAGGTTAAAAACAGAAGCAAATAAGAAACAGAGAGGCAAACTGCAGACTGAGGGTCACATAAGAGCACAAAAGCAGCTTATGATAACAAGAGGTCACAAGGTTAAATAAACATGCATGCTCTTCGACCTAAAGACAGGAAAACTATGAATAAGGGATGAAGAGGTGTAGAAAGAGGAGATATGGGAAGTATAGACAGCAATGAGGTATTAATGCCCTTTATAAAATGAAAATGCTTGCCAAAAAAATGTATATGTCGAAAAGTGCATGGCTGTAGTGCCAGTGCTTTACAGGGGATTATATATATATATATATATATATATATATATATATATATATATATATATTTATACAAACAAAAAAGTAAGAATATCATGATAAACTATTCAACCAGTTGGTTGTTAGATGACTACGCAACTAATCTTCTGATTTTGTTCACAGGTCTCGCATTTTCATCCAAAAAATAAGGTACCTATAAAAAATTTTCTTAGTAAAATAACTATTTCATACTATATACTCTAACTCTGCAATCATAATGCCCATATCTAGTTAATAATATTAATTTTTTAATATGTGTCTTTTGCTTTGTTTACAAACAAAAGCAACTGAACAATCTGAAAATCAAACCAAACATGGTCCATTTAGCATTTACGGACTAAAATCATGAAAACTGGAAAATAAATTAATCTGTGAGAATGTGTAGAAAGATCATATCATCAGCGTGTGTACAGATAGAGCAGTGTGTGTGTGTGTGTGTGTGTGTATGTGTGTTTGTGAGAGCCACTCACCCACTGGTGTGTTCTCATAGATAAGCAGGTACGACTGGAAGAAGTAATTCTGGAAACGAGGAGGCTGATTAGATGCTGGAGGAGAGGGAGAGACAGAGACATGTGTCTTAATAAGAGAAAACACACAGTTACAGCTGTTACATTAGACAGCAAACAGATGACATCGATGAACACATCAAGCAAACACTCTCAATGTGGAGCCACTCCAGTCAATATGAGGGTTGTGTGAGAGTTTGGTGTACATGAGATACGACAATAACTCAGCCACTTCTACAGTAAAATAACATGTTCCGCAAAGGTTCCTTGTACTACTGTATCTCCAGTAAAAAAAATTCACCTGTGTATAGGGTTCTTCAGTAACCTGGTTCTTTGCAGTACTAACTAAAAAAAAGCAATGTTATTAACTTAAATGCATTTTGCAATAGCTCAGTTTTTCAAGTAACAAGTTATTTTTAAGCAATAAATATGCTTACTGTCACTTTTGATCAAGTTAATGCATTGTTTTATTCAGAAACGATGCAATAACTTGATCAAAAGTGATAGTAAGGATATGTATAATGCTACAAAAGGTTTCCTTTTTCAAATAAATGCTGTTCTTTTGAACTTTCTGTTCAACAAAAAATATTTATGAAGTTTTCACAAAAATATTAAGCAGTACAACTGTATTCAGCATTGATAGTAATAATAAATGTTCCTTGAGCACCAAATCAGCATATAAGGATAATTTATTAAGGATAAGTATCATGTGGCACTGAAGACTGGAGTAATGCATGACAGGAATAAATTAAATTTTAAATTATAATGAAAAAAAAAAAGGAAAACAGTTCTTTTAAAATGCAATGTTTCATAAAATTATTGTTTGCTGAATTTGTGATCAAATAAATACAGACTTGGTGAGCATAAGATACATCCTTCAAAACATTAAAAAAAGAAAATCTTACCAACCCCAAACTTTTAATATATACAGTATATATTTATATATATATATATGTGTGTGTGTGTGTGTGTGTGTGTGTCACACATTTTTGTCTAATAAATATTTAAATATATTAGTTATGTCAAAAATAAATATATAAATAGATATTACATATATTTCTTAAATGCATCCATGTATATGGGTGTATTTATACATATATACAGATAAATATACACACTACACACACATATATTATGTAAACACAAACTTTTATTTTGGGTGTGATTGATCACAATTAATCGATTTGACAGCACTAAAATATATGTAATCATATTTTAAATATATAAATGTACTTTTAAATTTTATAAATCAAACATTAAAAAAAATGTTTACATACAAAACCCCTACATGAGCACTCTATATTTCACTACTACACACTATGCTCTGACATGTAAACTTCCCCATCTACGCTTGTTGTGTGCGAGACATGTTTCCCCAGTGTATATACGCGTATGTGTGTGTTCTCTTTCCAGGGGTAGCAGGAGACAAGCTGATTTGTCAGAAAGATCAGGAGAGCTTTGATCGTGTGCATGGGTAGTGGGCCACAGAGACAACACACACTCCAGAAACGGCTTGTGTGTGTTTGAAGTGCTGGTGTCTGATAGGGTGAATCACTTTTTGACTCCGCTTTGAACACAGCAAGAGCAAACCAGAGAGAGAGAGAAAGAGTGGAAGATGCCAAACAAGAAACGAGAGCCATCAACTGTGCATCCGCCAATATGCACTAACTAGAATCAATCAAGAGTAGCACGTCAGCCCGTGTTAATTACTGAACTATTACAGAATGGCAGCAGAGATTAAAACAAGTTTTAGGTGTGCGACAAACTGGATCACATATTTAATGAGAGCTCCAAACAAAAGCGAAGCCTGTCACATCTGTCCCGGCTTCAGCACAGTCATGATAAAATTAATAATCATATCATTATTGTAGCTTAATGAAATTTTCTTTGAGCCCAATGCATTTAAATTAAAATGTAATGAATACTAAAAATGAATGTGATTTAATTGAATTTTCACACTTAAGACTAAAGCCTGTTTCACACATCCAGTGGTGGCAAAATGTAAGCGACGTGTGTATTTATTTCAGCGCTTATGGCTGTGTGCAAAACATATAAAATACTGCCTTTGTTGGCAGTATACAGAGGCAGAAATGCATAAAAGCACATCTGAATCAGCAATGCTTTTCTTGCTGAGCCAAGTTTGGTTGTACTTCACATAATGATTAAAGAAAATTGTCAAAATGCACCAGTTTAAACCAATTTATCAACACATTCGTTACAATAAAGTTTAGCTTACACTTTGGGGGTTAAAAAAGCTCTCTGTTCTTGACAATTTTAGAATTCATAGCCATTATCAAAGAAAAACTCTGTGTTTTAATGAAAGCTCTACAAATGCCCGTGGCTGCAGTTATGCTGCTTACACTGCTGCAGACCCAGGATTTGTGAAACAGGCTTGATAGCTTATGTTTTCCCATTGACATTGACTGAGGGTCTTTTGAGTGAACAGGTCAGACAGAACCTTACGTCATATCAGCTCTTTTCACAGACACCATCATTTTTCATGAAGACAGCTCACCTCTTACACTACCTTTAAATTTGCAGTTAAGCAAAAACTACAAAATCTAAAAAATGAAAATCCCTTCCCTTCTTTTTTCCAGTTTTCCATATTTATTTAGTTAGTTTGTTATTTTATTATTTTATTTTATTTTATTTTATTTTATTTTTATTCTATTTTTTGAGGAACACAAAAGGAATTATTATTAAGTTCCATCTCTAAACTTAAATGTCAGTAGAGCATAAACAGATTATACAAATTAATACAAATTAGCCACCAGTGTTGAGGGTACATGCATTATACATAATACATACATAACAGTTTTCACAAAAAATATTAAGCAGTACAACCGTATTCAGCATTGATAGTAATAATAAATGTTTCTTGACCACCAAATCAGCATATTAGAATAATTTCATAATAATGTAGCATCTGGACCACTCAAACACACAATATATATTTTGTTAGCTAGATTTAACAAATACTCTGTAACACCCCAGGAAGCCGAACAGGCCCCTGGTTCCATAGCAACACTGACACCAGATACATTTACGATGGATCTTTTACCAAGGTGTGTTTGAACTAAGAATCTGACGTTTCCCTCAGGTGTAGATCTGCTGAATTTGCAAATGTTTCAATAACTTCATGTTCTTATTTTCTCTTCTCTTTAAAGGGTTAAGCTTTAACCCTTTCCTATACCAACTGTATGTGTGTGTGTGTGTGTGTGTGTGTGTATGTGTATGTTAGACCAGTTTATGTGTTTATGTAGTATGTTAGACTAGTTTAAGTGTTTATGTAGTTAATAAAACCTTACTTGTATCACACTTGACGTGGTTCATTGTTTGCTCATAACTGGAGTCACTTAATCATGCAGATTTATGCTACAAGCTTTTGTAGAATTGTACAATAAGGAAGTTATTTCCCTTAACCAGGAAATTAACGTTCTTAGAATTGACAAGACAGTTGACCCTGAGAGGTCAGCTAAATATCTACAGCGGATCTAAAATATTCATAGTTAATTATTTATAATTAACAATATTAATTATTCATATTTCCCATGAGCTGATTCGTTACAATAATGAGCATAAACAGATTATACAAATTAATAAGAATTAGCCACCAGTGTTGAGGGTACATGCATTACAAGTAACACAAGTTATGTAATCAGATTACTTTTTTCAAGTAACTGGTTAAGTTACATTACTCTTTAATTTACAAGAAAATATCTGAGTTACTTTTTCAAATAAGTAATACCAGTTGACTTTTACATTTGCCACAAACAGAAATGTTCTATATTAAAAACAAGAAAGCCCAGCCCAGATGAGAAAAAGTAACACAAAAGTAACAATGCATTACTTTACATAAAAAGTAACTAAGTAATAGGGATGCACAATATTATCGGACCAATATCGGAATCGGACGATAATGGCTTTAAATGTAAATATCGGCATCGGCCCGATATGAAAAATGATGCCGATATGTCTTGCCAGTAAGAGGAATACATTAACTCACATGTGCTCAGGGTGTGCTAGCGATTAGATCGCGTCAGCATTGTGGCTCATTCTTGAAGCAAAATTTTGCCTGAATGGTAAGTGGATTCACTGTTTTGGATCGTTGCATTTAAACTGAGAATTCAGGTACAAAATGAAGCGTTCGGTGTGTGATAGAGTAAATAGTAATAGCATGTGCAGTGGCAGCAGCCTCCCCTGGGTCCTAATGCCCGTCCGGTAAGGAGTTTTAAAACACAGGGGATGCTGTTGGCCTACTTCTAAAAAAATGAAAGCAAAATACACAAATATTTAGACTGTGTTTCCGATTAAATAAAGCAGTAATACAACTTACACTTAAATTAAATAATTGTATATATACTGATTTATTTATTATGTGTAATCATGTGTAATATTGTAATATCATGTGTTATATTTTTTAAACAAATTATGAGCTCTAAATGATTTTCAGAATTTTTACAACTTATTTGCTTTATTCCATTTACAAATGTTAAATCATAAAATAAAATGTTAAGGTTACCTTAATATATTAATATATAGTTTATTTATATTTATTTTCAAGAATTCAATGTACTGTCATTATAAAATAACTTAATCATTGTTTATTTAATTCTAACAAATAAGTTCTTGTTAAAAACGAACCAAAATTAAAAGTAATTATATATCGGTATCTGCATCGGCTATTGGCCAAATTGAGTTGAAAATTATCGGCAAAAATCCAATATCGTGCATCCCTACTAAGTAATGTAATTAGTTACTTTTTTAAGAAGTAATGCAATTTTGTAATTCATTACTTTTAAAAATAACTAGTGATGCACGGGTATCAGGCCCAATACTGCGCTCCTGTACTCGTAATAAAATGCTCCGATACCAAAAGCCGATACCACACAGCATGTAAACAGTGCTGTGTCCAGATAAAGAATCATCGACAACAGAACAACAGAGAGTAGAATGGAGTTATTAGAGATTAAGGATGTCTATGAAGTACATGTAAGTAATTAATATAGCTAATGTTAAACATTCAATATTCACGCCTGTATAGCTGATATGCACAAGCTGATAAGCAGAGCACGCCGAGTTGAGTGTGCGGCAGCACAGATGCGTGAGCTTGTCAAGCAAATATCCCTTTTTCACAGACGTAACTGGAAACTTTGTTGTTCGCTGGGATACATCAAAAGCAAGTAAGTAAACAATGCACAAGTTCCTAAAGTTATTTGAAGGTATGGAGAGCAAGAGAGAGAGAGAGCGAGAGAGAGAACACTTCTGTTGTATGATCTTAATTGCTGTTTGCTCTTTTAGCACATGCATTTGGATTAAAACTAAATCGCAAATATAAAACAAACAAAAATTATAGGGGCATTCATTATAAACAACATTTATTTTAAGCGTCAAGCATACACGACTTTATTAAAAGAGAAAGTGAATCTAGCAGCCTGTGTGAAATGCGCTAGGTTCTCTAATTCTGCACCAATACAAATGTGTGCGAGAGATGCGCATGTTTTGCTTGCTTTAAAGGTCAAAGTATACTTCGGTTTTTACTCGTACGCGAGGGTCCGCGTACAGTGCCCATGACGCAAATTTCGTCACCAAAATAGTACATGCTTAAGGCCAGATTTACTAAACAGGGCAAATTAGCATGAGAGCGCAATTCCAAAAAAGCGCTAATGGGAGTGGAAATTTCTGTGGGTGATTTACTGACAATGTGCAAATTAAAGAACACCGACGCAGCCAGATCATTTCCATAATGACCAACTCAATCTATCAAGAGCAATGCAAATTAGTGTCTGCTTCAACACATGCTTTTTGGAGCATTAAATAATGGCGCAAATACCACTAATTTGAAAAGCGCAAATGTTAGTAAACCGCGTTGCATGATTCATTTGTATATTCTCCTCCCATAAATTTTGTGTCTGAAAGGGAAACTCCTACAAATGCATATTCAATAAGATCAGGCACAAAAATAACTGTCCACGTCTTTTCAGCACTAATTCTTCACTATGCATCTTTAGTAAATCCTGACAGTGCTATTTATAACGCCAAAAAACGGTTTGAGCTGGTGCAAGCTGTTAGTAAATCTGGCCCTCAGTAGTATAATGTATAACAAGTGGTTCCCTACATTATTTTAGGAAAACGTTTTGTGATAAAAGTATTGAGCCGCTGTAGTGGAGCAGCTCTAATGCAACATTAAATTAAAGACGAAATACCATAGAGCAATAAAATGAACTGTGAAAGTAACAAAAGCTTGTACAATACATTTTAACAGGTATAATGAAGTGTGAAAATAACTGAAGTGCCTGACGAAGACCTGATGGTCGTAACGTTGTTCCTGCACCTGGGCCTTTGGGTTTTTTGGGATATGCTCGATATTTTTGTATTTTTGACTTAAAATAACTGAAGGAAACATCTGTTTGCTAAATGAAGCCAGCTAAAATTATTCATATTTTTATTCCTATTATTATTATTATCGTTATTGTTATTATTATTATTTTGTTTCTGTACCCAATATTTGCCTTAAGAATGTGTTAGAAGAGGTGAATAATGCAAATGATGACATACATTTCAGTCTGTCCATCACACAAAGCTATCATATGGCTTCAGAAGACTATGAATATAGTGCAAAAGTTTATTTTTATGATACTTTTATGATGAGTTTTTGTCCTTGTGGAAGCTTGACAGTCATGGTCACTATGAAAAAGTTTGGATAATGGCTGAATTTCCTTTTTTGTGAACTATTCCTTTAAACTTTCTCTTTTGAGCGTGAAGTGTTTAACATTCAGTCTCCAGTTGTTCTGGGGTTCAGGGCTCAAACTCCCTCCCTAATTTACCTCCATTTCATTTAACCCTCAAAACTCTGATCCAATCACAGAGAGCTAATAACCATGAGAGAACAGCTCCCACAGGACCTATGAGAGACAGAGCGAGCGAGGCAGATTCATGAAGAAAGATGGAGTGTGTAATTGAGAGAGGTTCAGCAAAAGAAAAGGACACAGACAGGAAGAGGAAGGAGAGGGCAGTGAATTATAAACTCCTGTGGGCTGATGTTAAGTGGCAGCGACACTGTGTTGGTAAATGTGCCGCCGCAGATTGCAGGTGTCCAACACACACACACACAGAGTGAGGAATGATAGACAGGAGCGAGAAAGCAGTGATGGAGTGAGATGTCTGAGAAAAGACAGGACTCGCGGGCTGATAGAAGGACAACAGGAAGGTAATGAGAGCACGCTGAAAAATGAGAGAAACAGATGAGAGTGACACAGAGGAGAGACCGCTGTCAGCACAATCAGAGTTTTAATCTCAAAGTCTGAGAGACACATTTGACCCGTGAGTGGGTGGGGTGTGATGTCACAGGGCTCATGAATATTAATTAGCTTGTGCAGTTGCTGTTAGATCATCAATATTCATGATGCAAGCCGTCACCTCAGGCTCATATAAAACATGTCCTGTTCTTCTAGTAGATGTCTCGCACTGATTTGACATCGAAAAATAATATTAAACCAGCTTCTTCAAATATTTTTACATTCACTTTTAATAAGGGTCAATTTAACACATTAATTTTGTATCATTACTTATGAAAGATTTATTAAAATTAACACATTAATGCTTAACTAGCAATTTAGCTCAGACATGGATGTGTTCCCGCATTCAAAGACAGCTTGCCGCGATAGACGGTGCTGACGGTGATACCGGTGTTAAGCCGCAACACCGGTTACGTCACTTGCCCACCGCGGCAGCGCCCCCCACCGTCGTTTTGATTTTTTATAGTAATAAAAATCATTTAGTTCAGTAAAAGAACAGACACTACAATTAAAAACTGAACGCGGCTGCTCAATGCAGCGTGCCGAACGACAGTCGCATCACAGATCAGATTTCATTTCTCCAGTGAGTAGAGTGAGTCGAGCTGTCTGACAAGAAGAGTGAGGTGAGGTGAGACAGACAAGACGATCATGGATGATTTAGTTTCTAAACGAAATGCAAAAGCGCCTGTTTGGCAATATTTTGGATTTTGAAAAGCCTGTTGACTTTTGCCGTTTATCTAAGGTGATTTTGGATTGCCGCTGATTGTTTGATTGTCAAATCAGCTTGACAATTTATTAGATACATTTATTCATACACATACTAGAATACTCACCCTCGAACAGTTTGATTTTGTATGATGCATGGAAATCTAGCTCCACATGGAGAAACAAAGAGAGAAACCGTGTGTGAGAGAGTGTGACGTTACCTTCAGAAAGTGTGTGTAGCAGCATTAAGGAGAGGAGCAACTTGACCAAAGTCATCTTGCCTCCAGAACCTTCACACCACGACATCTCCAACCTGCAACACACAAACACACACACAATCAACCACTGCGTTCAGAGTGACATCATGGAACACAACCACAACTGTTTGGTGCAGCTGACATAGCAGAAATTACACACTGCACATTTGTGTACTGGTATTGTCTGATCAAGCCTTTGTGATTGAAACTTATCATAAAAATTCTATGACATTAGCAAAGCAGAGCTGGTAATCCACATCTGCGATGTGAAATCCATCTCTCTAAATAAGTAATGTATGGTTCATGTTGAGAGTTGTGATGTCTCCAGGTGAACCTCATTACAAGTTCATTGCTCCTGATGTCATCATGTGATATGCAAATACAATCATTGCTTGGTTCCTGATAAACTGTAACACACTGCATGAATCTCAGTGAGAAAAATCTCAAAGGTTTCACATTGGTAGCTCCAGAAGTCAAACACTATGTGTCCAAATAAAAATCCAAATGCTTTCTGAAAATCAGTGTTTGTTCAGTTTGCATCAGTTTTAGGGGGTTAGACAGTGATCTTGTTCATGATCTCAGACTGGTTCCCAGTGTGTGAATATGAAATCTAAATTCTCATACATGCAGCTACAACAAACACCTTCAACGCTGACAGGTGTCTGAAGCACATGTGTAAACACGACAATAACATTGGCCAGTGACAGCCTATGAGATCACTACCGGCGCAACCATAGTATAAAAGGGCGCTGGGAGAATACATCATCTTCTTCTTCATCTTCACTGC
>NW_015505256.1:2285334-2289829 GCF_001515645.1 Sinocyclocheilus grahami | reverse complement strand
TCCCCCCCCCCCCCCCCCCCCCACTTGACCCCAAGTGTGGTTACCTTCAACTATGTCTCCAGAATATATCTGCAAGCCTTGAGAGCCATGCACGGGAGCTACGGTACGGTTAGTAAGATCCTTTTCATTTCCTAAGGATACTGTTATTGCTAGTTTCTTGAGTGTCTTGTGTGTATGCTAACTAGCCTACCTCTTGCAGTGCATCTGGAACCTCTGTTCTGTACCACTGACTTACAATACTGGGAACTAGGGCTTCCCATTGGCCTCTCCTGTCGAAGGTCAGGAGATAAGGGCCCTATCTATCTTTGCTCTGGTGACCTCTTGGGGTTTGTGGTGTAGTAGAGCCCAAGTTCTGGGCCTGCATAGCCTCCTTGATCCTCTCGCATCTATAGGTTGAGCTGATGCCCCTCACCTACAAGTAGGTGTAGTTGAGCATTCTGCTCCCCGGAACAGGAGCCTGACTCTACCTCCCTTGCACTCCTGAGGGCTGCTTGTGGGTACGTCTCTGGTACAGAATCCTGGTTCCCTTGATAACAGGTTGCTAGGCCTGTCTTACTGGGCCTCCCTGTCCATCCCATCACTGGAGAACCATGACACAGAGTCCTTGGTCATCAAGGTCCCAGAATAGCGCTGCAACCTCAGGTTGTTAGGCCCTCCATGTCTACTTGAGGTGGTAGCTTGGTTGAGCCAGGTTGAGCACGGCAGTACTCCTCTCACTCCTGAGTGATATTGCATACCCTGCTCCCCGATGACCTCGCTGGGTGTTTTGGCTTCGAGAAGCCACCCTCGCAGGCTGTTCGTGAGGTGAGATTATTCATATCTCGTCCTGAGGGGCTCCTTGAGATCTAAGCACCCTATGACCATTCTGCAGATGTACTGAGCTTGAGTTATCCTCTCATTGAGTTGTTAAGTAACTCCACTCTGTTGTCTACAAGCACACTGCTCCCAGATTGAGCGTCTGAGTTCCCCTCTCTTTTCTGAGGGTCGAGACCTCTGCTCACTGGAGCTCCACAAGGCAACCATACCAGGTGGATTAAGGCCTCCTGTTTGGCCTCCCTGATGACCACCTCGGTGTTTGAGCCTGGCATTGCTCCCCTTATTACAGGGTCACTTTGAGTATGCTGCTCCCCAGAGCTCCCATCATGTGACTGCCCTTATGGTTGAGTTGGCGATATTCCCCTAAATTGGAGGGTTTCGTATGAGTATGCCACTCGTATGAGTATGCCACTCCTGGAGCCCCATCATGCACCCCTCTGAGCATGTGAGTTCTCCTCTCACTCTGAGAGTTGAGTGCTCTGCTCTTTTAGGCCTTTGAAGCAGTCATATCAGGTTATTAGGCTGTCCATTCTACCCTCCTGATGGATTTTGAGCAACAGTGCCCCTCACTGCTTTCCTTTGTCATCCCTTAACAGGTAAGTTAATTTGGGTATGTAGCTCGGGCCTTTGGCTGAAGGGGATAGTGTCACTGACAGCCGCTGATGCGTCTGAGGGGCGACTCTGATGGTTTCACTGTTGAGTTGGTGCTTAGAGCTCTCCTCAGAAAATATGGCATGCACTTCCCTCAGCATGGCAGTGTGGTTATTCCATTCCCCATAGCGATCAAAAGGGAACATCTCAGGTTATACATGTAACCATGGTTCCCTGAAAAGGGAACGAGACACTGCGTCCTCTTTTCTTGCCATGCCTCAGGACACATGCTTCATTATTGCAGATGGAAGAAGCAGATGATGTATTCTCCCGGTGCCCTTTTATACTATGGTCTCTCAGGTTGTGACATCATAGGCTGTCGCTGGCCAATGTTATTGTGGTGTTTACACATGTGCTTCAGACATCGGTCACGCTGAAGGCGTTCCACAGAGTGGCCGCTAGAGGACGCAGTGTCTCGTTCCCTTCTCAGGGAACCATGGTTACATGTGTAACCTGAGACGTTTTCTTTGCATCAATGAAGTTTGCTAAAATGTTATATATCATACATCCATATATACACATATACATATATATAATTAAATTATTTTATTTAAAAAAATTATATATATATATATATATATATATATATATATGAAATAGTTCATATTAATTTTATAAATGTATTTAAATAATAATATTTAAGAATAATAATAATATTTAAATATTTAATTTTTATAAATTAAAAATTTAAAAATGAATTAATTCAAAGTCTAGTTACATGAAAAAACAAAGGTTCACTATTTTCAAATATATAAACAATATATGGATTCCATTTCTTACTATACAGGTGCATCTCAATAAATTAGAAAGTTCATTTATTTCAGTAATTCAACTCAAATTGTAAAACTCGTGTATTAAATAAATTCAATGCACACAGACTGAAGTAGTTTAAGTCTTTGGTTCTTTTAATTGTGATGATTTTAATTGCTCACATTTAACAAAAACCCATCAATTCACTATCTCAACAAATTAGAATATAGTGACATGCCAATCAGCTAATCAACTCAAAACACCTGCAAAGGTTTATATATATATATATATATATATATATATATATATATATATATATATATATATATATATATATATTAAATATAATATAATATAATGTAATATAAAAAATAAAAATAAATATATACACTATAGCTGGTGGGCTAAAAGTTAATTTCGTACCCTGGTGAACACCCTTAAGAGTAACTCTTTTGTTGGCAGCAGAGCGTGAGCAAAATAACTCAATCTGAAGACAAAAGGCATCATTTGCCAGCTTGTAGTATTTCATACCCTGTTGAACATGAGAGCTGCTGTTTCAAGATGATTTTATTCCTTTTATTCTTTTAGCCTTGATATACAAGCAGTAGCTGTATGAGATGTTTAAGTATATGTTCTGCATTTGCAATCTGTCAACATAATCCCAACATGATTTTTGGACCAAACTGTGAAGCCCTACATTCAAATATGCACATCAACACACCATATGCTGCATTTCCTCTGAGAAGAAGACTTTCTCCCAAATATTTGGCAAGCTAAAAGCACTTTCAGACTTATGTGAAGTCACTGAATAGATGGTATTGCTTGAGGAGAGGGGTATTATATTGACAGTATTAATGATTAATAGGCATATAATTTATGCATTAAAATGAAGAATAGTTTTACACTTGCTCAAGTGAGGAGGAGGAGGGTTCATTCAACAAGGAATTCCCACAGAGTGAAGTACTCATACACTCGAGTTAATCGAGAGACGTGTGCTGCTAATCATCTAACCAGCATCTCGCTCGCCCTCTCTTCCTCCGAGTAAAAATAAATAAATAAAATAAATAAGTGTCTGAGTGAGAATAGTGAAAATAGTATTTACAAGGGAGCTCATGTGACGAGCGACTTAATTACAGCAACTGTAAGGTCGAAATTAATGATGTATAATCATGCCGCGTACAACCTTAGTTTAATTAGGCTAATTACCAAGCTGGGATTGGCTGATCTTGTTTGTTTTGCTGGTATTTACTGTTAATGCTGCAGCGTTAAAGGTGTCCTCGGGGAAGGAGATAAGATACAATCTAATTCTCTCTCCATTCTAGGAAACAATCAAATGGAAGTTTAGCCCAGCATCTTAGGATTTAATTCTATAATGAGGAAAAACCCAGCACTGCTTCTCTTGGTGGAGTGATTTGCACATTTTTACTTACTATAATCATGTATGTTTTTATTTCTTTAAATAAAATTCCACAATATGCTGATTAATCACTATTAATCACAAACTATTATCAATGATTGCCAGAAAAGCACTCAAACAAAGATCATTTGAAGACATTATTGTGGTATCCCTGAGCGTCACAATTTAAGGTTAGTGTCAAGAAAAGAAAAAAAAGTTCATTCAAGACTACCAGATCAAATTTGGCCTCGAAAAACACCATTATGACATTGTATTCACAGTAGTTGCTTGGTGATATATGCTTAAGTGTGAAGGTATTTACTGTACAGTGTGTGTGTGTGTGTGTGTGTGTGTGTGTGTGTGTGTGCGTGCATGCGTTTTTGTGACAAGTGAGGACATATATTTGTATAATGACAAAGGTATGACATAGGTATTACAAGGAGAAGGTGACTTTTCAGGACATTACCCCATGTCCCCACTTTTCAAAACGCTTATAAATCACACAGAATGGAGTGTATTGAAACTCTGAAATGGCACAAAGTTTCCTGTAAGGGGTAGGTTTAGGGGTAGGGTTGGTGTAGGGCAATAGAATATACGGTCTGTACAGTATAAAAACCATTACGCCTATGGGATGTCCCCACTTTTCACAAAAACAAACCTGTGTGTGTGTGTGTGTGTGTGTGTGTGTTAGCAGAACTTGATCTACCTTCTTAGTGTCCATGATGGATTCATTATTCAGAGGATCTACCTCACCCATGGTACATCTCTCTCTGTCTATCTATCTATCTATCTATCTATCTATCTATCTATCTATCTATCTATCTATCTATCTATCTCTGTCTGTCTGTCTGTCTATCTATCTATCTATCTATCTATCTATCT
>NW_015505256.1:2258968-2280320 GCF_001515645.1 Sinocyclocheilus grahami | reverse complement strand
TGTCTGTCTGTCTGTCTGTCTGTCTATCTATCTATCTATCTATCTCTGTCTGTCTGTCTGTCTGTCTGTCTGTCTGTCTGTCTATCTATCTATCTCTGTCTGTCTGTCTGTCTGTCTGTCTGTCTGTCTATATGTCTTCTATCTATCTATCTATCTATCTATCTATCTATCTATCTATCTATGTCTGTCTGTCTGTCTGTCTGTCTATTTATCTATCTATCTATCTATCTCTGTCTGTTTATCTGTCTGTCTGTCTATCCATCTATCTTCTATCTATCTATCTATCTATCTATCTATCTATCTATCTATCTATCTATCTATCTATCTATCTATCTATCTATCTATATGTCTGTCTGTCTGTCTGTCTGTCTGTCTGTCTATCCATTAAACTTCAAGGCTTTCAAACAACTTTCAACAACTTTTGGCTTTAAGCCAAGTTTCTCTTTGCAAACTTTGCTTTTAGTCAAAATTAATATACTCATTTCTTTTAATTTCATTTGATTTTAATTAGGGGTGCGCCGATCCGATATTCAGTATCGGTATCGCTCCGATACTGGCATTTTCTGCCAGATCGGGGTATCGGTCAGAGGAGACCGATCCAAATCTGATATTGTGCGTATACTATTCTGTGTTATTATTAAGCCCCACGAAAGGCACAAAATCATTATAAAGCACCATAAAGTTTCCTTGCATTATATTCCAAGTGTTCTGAGACCATTCCATAGTTTAATGTGAGGTACAGATGAATATTTAAGTCGTTAAATTCAAGTTCACTTAAACTCTTCTCTCCGCTGCGGCTGTCTGTCATCCTCCATTCAGTATTCAAACTGCGCGTCGCATTCGGTTACGACAGTCAAGATGATGAAAATCTATCCAAGATGATTCACTGTTCCTATTATTATACTTGATATGTAGATAAAGATCAGTGGTTTTGCATAAAAGGACTTTATCTAGCTGGAGTTTAGTGCTGTTTCTAAAGCATGTTACTTTCTACCGGGTGTCTGTTAGATCACAACACTGGAGTAGAGAGCACTATGACTTGTTCTTCATGCGCACAGTAACTGAAATTTAAAACTGTTAAAAAAAATGGCTCAATAAACTATCGTACAGATATAATACACTCTGCATCAAAATCCTCTTCCCTTTGTGCTTTGAACTTTTCTATGCAGAGCGCTGCGCATTGTGACTCCGTGTTGCTTCAAGCTAGGGCTGTGCAAAAAAATCGAATGCGATTTTCATACGCTGACAAGCAACACAAAATCGCGTTCAAAATCACGTTCGATTTTGTGTAGCTTGTCAGTGAACTACGGCTCTGTGTAGTAAATACCACTCCATCTGAAAGCATGTGCTGGCTTTACTGACGAGATGTGATTTTTTGCACAGCCCTACTTCAAGCGCATCATTCTGCGCACGGGATACGCATAAGCGCTTTGGGCTGCTCCGTATAGGAGCCTTTCATCATGTTATAATACTTTTGCGCAATGAAAGATTATTAATAGCCTTTCTTGTTGTCTTATCTATCATATGTTACTGCCTCATTACTGTGCTATACATTTAAAATAAATGTTTTTCAATTTTATAGTATATTAATTAATATATAAATATATTAGGCTACTTGTTTTTCATGAACGTATTTTACAACGATACAAAGAGCAATGTTTAACATTTTACCAGATTTTGCCCTACACTTATTCACTTTTATTTTTTCCCCACTAAATAATGTTTTTTTTCACTAAATATTTAGATTTTATAAAATTATTGTGCACTCATGATTTTTCTAGAGTAACTTTTGCTACTGAATTATCCACTAACCTAGTTTATAGTAGTATTTTATCATAGATTATGATTATATATTTATTCATTTGTTGTTTTTCTATACAATGAAGTTGTCTATATGTGGTAGATTGTGTTTAACACACAAAAGAGTGATGATCAGGTCAACACATTAAGGTAAAGAAATTCTATTTCTGATTTTTAAAAAAAACTGTGCTGGTATCGGATCGGTATCGGCCGATACTCAGAATTTCTGGTATCGAATCGGGATCGGTTCTAAAAAAGTGGTATCGAGCCAGTCCTAATTTTAATTCTACTTCCTTACATCCAAATTGCAATTCAAAATTATTTTGCTATCTCAGTTCAAACACAGTAATAGAACTGTAATTAAAAAGGCATTCTCAATTCAAGTCAAGTTGAATAATGAACAATACTATCTATCTATCTATCTATCTTCCAAAGAAGTATTTGTAAAAGCTCAGTCTTTACATGAACAGTTTGAGTCCAAAATAAAAATAATAAAAAAGTGTTTGTTCTCACCTAAGCAAATTACAGTCAAACTGGAAAAGCACACGTCTGCTGTTTGTCCCTGTAGACTCGGTAGCAGGGCACATACTCAACACAAATACATGAACATTGCAACAAAATGAAATGAGCAAGCTGCATATTATAATATTTTGGTTAGCATGGCAATCCCTGGTGTGGAATTAGAGTAACAACCTTGGCAGTGAATTGAATTTCGAGAGAAACAGAAGAGACACAAAAATAGAGGAAGAGAAAGAGAGAGCGAGGGAAGGAGAAATAGTCGCATTTGTTTTCATTTGGCATCTTGCAGTTTCCTGGGTGATACAATAAAAGAGTTCCCTGGCGTCATATAGCAGCACAAACCTTCTCTCAGTCCACCGTGTAGCTGAACATTCTGCCACTGGAAAAGTGCTGTCACATGGGCCCAATTCACCTGCTTCTGCTGCAGGGAATGCCACACATTCAACATATAATGCTATGCGTATGCTATTTTCTGAATAGACATACGGTTTTTGCAACAAGGTAAAGTAACTGATGAATGTTTAATGAATGCAACACATCTTAAAAATACTGTAATATTCAATAAAACATGCTAGGAGGATGCATACGGGAGCACTACTATAGACAAAGGAAATGTTTGTAATGAAATACTAGCTGACCTGAATGCTTAAAATAAAAACATACTAAACTATTTATTTTCTCGAATTTTTTTTAAGGCATCATGTAATCATCTTGTAAATATTTAGCATTTTGATGCAAAGTTGTGTAAATACTTCTGGTAGTTCAATTAAATAATGAGCTAAAACAGATATGTTAAACAAAATTCATTACTTCCAGTTCATTTGTCTCAGAGCGGGAGGTAAATTGACAGACTTAAATTCTGTCAACTACTTGCCTACAAAAGTAGATTACACCCATTTCAATTATTATTATAATTTATTTTTAGGATTTTTCATTCGATTACTATTGACTGCCATCCTGGTAAAAAGGAGACCAAAATAAGTATAGAATAAATGATAACCTAAAATTTTTGAATCAAAGACAGAGGAAAAAACATTACAATTTTAAATTATTTAATAACATTTAAAAATGTAAATACATTAAGCCATAAGTTAAATACCTTTCATATCACATGGCTCAAGGTAGCCTCTCTTAATCTTATTTTCAATATGGGATGACAAATGTGATTCACATCATTGAGAAAGTACAATAGCTAGTTCTTAGTGATTGTGATAAAATGCTATGAATATTGAGATTTATTACTGTATATGGCTAAAATGCATATTTACAGCTATTTTGCATTGTAGCCTGTCTGTTAATGACCCATAAATAACAGTAAAAGTGAATATGTTTACCATTGTGCAGGTAAAACATTCAGGCTATCTAGAAAAGATTCAGAGCAACATTATTTTCAGACCAGGAGCAACGCAGTGCATAAATACTATGAATAGTATCTTAGTGTGCTATTCCAAACAGGCCAGAAAGAAAGGAGTTAGCAGTGTGACTCAAAGAAAGGTTATACTGGAGCCAAATCAGAGTGGGACTTCACTCTTTAAACACCCACCGTCATTAATAACGTATACAGTATGAATGAATATCACAATGTAGTGGACGCTTAAAATACAGTACTCTCTCTCTCTCTGACCTCTTACAAACAAACCTTCAATTCCACAAACCCTAAAGACCTTTAAGAATGAAAAATGTGATGTATTCGATGCAGACACTAAGAAGACCCTAATCATACTGTTCCAATATGAGACAACAAGATTAGAGAAACCTTACAAAACCAACAACCTCTAGGCCAAAAATAGTACACTTTTTGTTGTAAAACCACTCATGTCTGGCGAAGGTAATTGAAAAAAGGAATGTAATTCATTTTCAAGATGCTTTCAAGCAGTAAATTGGTTGATTACAGTTTGAGAGCCTTGTTTTTAAAGTATCAAGCAAAAATTGAAAAGAACTACCAATCAATAAAAAGGTTACTTGCCCACAGGGATGGTGCGCACAATCCAGCTCAGCAAAAATGTTTGTACTATTATTCAAACTTAATTTTACCAATGAGAAACCCACTGGGCCCTGGGGTCCATAGTTCACAGACTATGGCACTCTTGATGGAGCAACTGCTTCATCTTAAACTAAACTGCTCCAACACAGCAAAGACACTTTATATTCTCATTTTGATACTTATTTTATATATTATATACAACACCCACTGTCTTTTCTGTTTAACTCACCACAAACCCTTATAAGTACTAAAGGAGCACAGCCTGTGTGATTTCTTTGATGTGAAAACACTTTCTCCTATCTAAGCTTAATATGCAGAGACAACTATAAGATTTGGCAATCTAGTTGTCATGCTGCCAACTAGTTGTGATGCTGTGCACATCACGCTGCAGGTACTGTGACATGAAACACAACTTACACTTCAGTAAACAAACAGAGCAAATGATCCCAAATGTGCTGATGGAATTATAGGAGTTTGCTGCATCAGCCCTGTAATGTCATGTGAGTGTCATTGATATGTGATCTTAATGCTGATCTCAGTGGACTCAAAATGGGATGCACTACATGCCACTTGAGTTAGACTGAGGAGAGGTTCACTAAGAATGAATTGTTCCTTCTGATAGATAATGTTGCTTATTTGCATGTGCTTTGAGTTGTTTTAGTGGCCAATTCAGAATGAATTATGCAAATCAGATAATGGGGCAAACACTGCCACAAATCTGGGGCTGTTTGTGCAATCTGAACATAAATTGCACGGGTCAATTGACTTTTTCCCCACAGTGTCAGTATTTTGTTGTTACCTGTCTCACGCCACACACACAATCAATCTGGCTACAATTACTGCTGCCATGATCACTAATAATACACTCAAACATTCTTTTTTACTGCCTACTTTACAACATAACCAAGTTAAGTATCTTTGGGAATATAGCATATTCTATAATGAGCAGCATTTGTGATAAAAAAAAAGATGCAGTTTGTTTGCATGTGTGCAACTGTTAAAGGGTTAGTTCACCCAAAAATGAAAATTAGCTTGTGTTTTACTCACCCTCGAAGCATCCTAGGTGTATATGACTTTCTTCATACAGACAAATCCAGTCGTGATGTAGATATGTGGGGGTGTGTTAGAACGAGCCGTTTTAGGTAGGTGTGGCTGACTCTTAAATTTTATAAAGAATATCTCTTTGGATTTGAGACTTTAGTCTTTGCAACTTTACAGATCTTCTTTATGCACCAAGAGCTTGTAACACTCCAAAGAGAAAGGAAAACTTGAAATCACATCATATGACCCCTTTAAAATAGTCCTGGCTATTCCAAGCTCTATCATTGCAGTTTGCGGGGGTTGCAGTTGAACAGTTCACAAGTCTTCAAATAAAGCTTGTGCATTCATAATAAAACGTGCCGCAGACGGCTCCGGGGGATGAATAAAGGCCCCCTGTAGCGAATCCATGTGTTTTTTAAAGAAAAATATCCATATTTCAAACGTAATAAACACTTTTCTCTCACTTCTGCTGACTGTCATACACACTGAAGCAGTTCCAGCGGATGACGCAAAAGTGTTTATTACATTTGAAATATGGATATTTTTCTTACAAAAACACATGGATTCGCTACATAGGGCCTTTTTTTCATCCCCGGGGCCGTCTGTGGCACGTTTTATTATGAATGCGTGAGCTTTATTTGACGACTTGTGGACTGTTCAACTGCAACTCCCACAGACTGCAATGATAGAGCTTGGAATAGTCAGGACAATTTTTAATATAACTCCGACTGGATTCGTCTGAAAGAAGAAAGTCATATACACCTAGGATGCTTCGAGGGTAAGTAAAACACAGTCTAATTTTCATTTTTGGGGGAACTAACCCTTTAAGTAAATTTGCCTGTGCATTTTAGAACAGTGAAAAATCACTTACAATGGAAATCTTTATACTTGACTGACTTCACATGGCCATGAACAAGGCTTAAAGGCTTTACAGGGCTTAAACTTTATATACACCCCTGTTCAAATGTTTGGGGTAGTGGATTTTAATTTTTTTTAAAGAAGTCTCTCATGCTCATCAAGGCTACATTAATCATTAATTAAATACAGAAAAAAACCTTAATATTGTAAATATTATTTAAATTCAAAATAACTGTTTTCTATCTAAAAAAAATATCTAAATGCAATTTATTCTAGTAAATTCCTGTTTTTATTCCTAAAAGAACCTCAAAAAGGATGTTTTAGACAAATTTATAGCTTGAATAATAAACAGGATTTTACTGAAAAATGTATATAATTGTTTTAACAACAACACAAGCTTACATTTTAACTTTTAAAAACCGCCAGATCTCCAAAAGCAACCACTAGCATCTTTATTAACTTGTTTTAGCATTGCACCATCGAACACAAACAATATTGACTTGTGAGTGACATTCATTTGAAATTCCTGTCGTGCTGCGCAACACAAAAGTGAGTGCATGAATTATTACGACCTGTATCTATGCATATTTGACTTTCCACAACACCATTTGGATTATTGGCACATAATTAGGAGTTTAATCTGTCATTATTCACAATTAAAAGTACAATAAAAACCTTGATATCCCAACAAAGCCATCTGCTGACTGTAATACATCCACTAAATCCATTAACAGCGTAAACAACACTATCAAGTACAATGGGTTACAAATTTTGACGAAAATGTTTGGTGACTATTTGCGGTAAATGTATAGGATATATTGAACGTAGGATTTCTTTTAAAGTCGGAAGAGTAGGTGAGATATAACATATCCAATGTATCTGTTCTTTACAATGGATTCCAGTGAGATTATGTGTGACAGGATTTAACCTCAGAGAATACAACACTTCAATTTGCTCTCCTCTGCCCCATCACTAAGATCATTGTGAGCTTTTCAGAGTCGCTGGTTCCACATAAGTGGCCAACCTCTCATGATCTTATTATCCTGCTGTCTGCACAGGCTAATTATTTTGTGCGTCCTTTTCCCAAAACATAATGGGATATTTCTTCTCATTCACTTCTAATGATCAGTAGCAGAGGGTTGAATTAAGCAGCTGCGGCCGCAGGCAGAGTGCTATAGGTAATTCAGTACAGCTCAACTGCAAATGTGATCTTGCTTTTATACAACAGTTCTATAAACAAGAAGTTAATATTGAATAACTTATGTTTTAGAAACAATATGCTATCCACAAAGGTGAAAATCAGTCTATCTCCAAATATCTTGGCTATGCTAACGTGCGCTTTTCTAATGCCATTAAGCCAAAAATGTGATTAAATTGGAGGTCATGCAAAATGCTGTTATTATGTTAATGTAACTGTGCTCATAATTAACAATAGCAGTAAAATTATGTGGAGTACTGTGGTTTTAACTGTAAAATAAGGCCATGTATACACACACAGTTTTTTAACTTCTTTTGCATCAGTTTGCATGTGCTAGTGTGCAGACGGATGACGCGACACTAATTTATAAAAAATATGGCTTTACAAACTCTTTTGCTTAAAGAACTAGTTACATGACATTGAGCGTTTAAATTTAAACACCTTGAAATGGAGATATTTTATGTACACCAGTATTCTAAAGTTTGTGGTCAGTTAGTTTTTTGTTTCTTTGTTTTTTAGAAAAATTATATTTTTCATCAGATGCATTAAATTGATCAAAGGTGACAGCAAAGACTTTTACAATGTTACAAAAGATTTATATTTCAAATAAATGCTTTTCTTTGAACTTTCTACTCATCAAAGAATCCTGAAAAAAGTATCCGTTTCCACAAAATTATATAGCAAATCAGCATACTCGAATGATTTCTGAAGGATCTGAAGACTGGGGTTATGATGCTGAAATTTTTAAAAGACATTAAAGTGTTTGGGTTCAAAACCCGATAAATGCCTTTTTTTTTTTTTTATTGAGTTTCCGCCAAAATCAGTATTGTATCTGGTCGGTATTGAAAAGTCCATTTAAAATTCTTTTATTGCTGTAATTAATTTATAGCATTAACAAGATGACCCGTTGAATTCATTTTGGGAGCGATGACTGATTGAATGTATTTTTAGTCCAGTGCCTGTATATAAGATTATTGACCAAGTTCAGAGGCTGTCATATGCGGATTAACCATGTTGTGTATTTTCAACAGTTTCAATATGAAAAATAACTTTTATATTGATTCAATGGATTTATTGCATTTTGAAGAAAAGAAAACGTGTCATGGATTTATTGCATTTTGGGGGAAAAAATAATAGAATTTTATAATAAATCTTTGAAAAATACTTTCCGTACCCACTGTATATAAATGCAGTCAGTAAGTGTGTGAATGCATGTGTGCTGCATTTAGGTGTTCGATTAAACAAGCAAACTGACAGCTTGCTATACAGCAGAAGCAGACACAAACACTGTAAGACAAACACACACACCTTTCTCAACTGCAGCCTTGACACAAAGTCTGAAACACTGGGATCTCAGATGATCTGAGCATGGCTGCGTGTGTTTTAGCATCTGCTTGTTGTGCTTTTCACATTTATGAAGGTGAATAATGTGTTTGTGCACGTGTGTGTGTGTGTGTGTTAGGCGACCTGTAGAGACGGTAATTACTGTGACAGGATGGGGCCACAGCGAGACGGTGTGCTGCAGTTCATCCTGTCACTTTCGCTCAAGCACGTCTTCTCCTCCAGCCACAACCGTGTGAGGTCTCTCCTCCGCCATCTCTGCGCCCTCCTAATTTTTTTTTTGTTCTTACATTTTTTTTCTTTCTTTCTCTAACTGCAGAACTAAATGAATTAGTCTCCTGTAGAGCGAGAGAGCGTAGCAGGCTGGCGTGTACGTCTGAGAGTGAAACCGAGCTGAAATCCACCGCTGATACGCTAAGAGTGTGAGTGGCATCACTTCACAGCATCCACCTTCGAAAAATACCTAGAAAATCTGACAGGAACTTCACAGCAACTTTAAATTTTAACTTTGAAACACTAAAATAGAAAGTACGTCAAATTAGTAGTTTTGACTCATCAACTTGCAATCACCAAATAACCCACATTTATGCCAACATGCCTTGTTGTTTTGATCTACTGATGATGAATAATTAATATTTTGTGTGATTTATGGTGTTTAAATCATACCTGTAAACTCACATTTTAGCCAGGAAAGTTTTGATGGCATTTTCCTTTTATATTACCTCCATATAATGCCTGTAATAACGTAGTGTTTACTTTATGTAACGGCTACATAATTGTGCTGTTCCACAAGCACCACCTTGTGGCAATGAGTGAATTTGCATATTCGCTTATATTCACATTTTACGTTGTGAATGTTAACTGGCATATTTTTTTGGCATTTAGTTTGGCATTTCATGTCAAATGAATTTCAATGACTTTCACAGACATTCTGTAATCAGATTTATTAACAACTAAAAGATATTCAACGAGAAAAGGGACTTCTAGTGTGGTACTTGATTTTATCAAATAGGAATTCATTGGATTGTGAAAAGTGGTTGGAGGTGAGGGGTTGAAAAATAAGAAGGATCTGTAATTTTTTCAGATTTTGATTAACAATTATTAAGACCAATATTTTTTTTATTTGGAATAACATAATTTTCACAGAGCTTGCATTCTAGGTACAAAAGTAAATATTTTTACCACATCTGCTGATAATAACTGAACATTATATACTACCATTATTTTTAAAGGATATTAATATTTTATTTATAATGTTATAAAATATTTCTATTTCAAATAAAGTCTATTTCAAATGTTATTTTGAACTTTCTATTCATCAGAGAATCTGAACAAAGTAACAGTTTCCACAAAAATATGAATCAGCACAACTGTTTTCAACATTGATAATAAGAAATGTTTCTTCAGCAGCAAATCAGCATATTAGAATGATTTCTGAAGGATCATGAGACACTGAAGGAGGAGTAATGATGCTGAAAATTCAGCTTTCCATCAAAGGAATAAACTATTGTTAAAATATATTAGAAAACAATGCAATATATAAATATTTGTACTAATAATGGAAAACAGTCATTTGAAATTGTAATATTTCACAATATTACTGTTTTACTGTATTTTGATGTAATAAATGCAGCCTTGACATAAGGCACTTCTTTCAAAAATCTTACCAACTCTGAGGGCCCTATCATACACCCGGCGCAATGCGGCACCAGGAGCGACACAAGTGTTTTTTGCTAGTTTCAGCCAGACGCAGTTATAATTTTCACGTCCTGCTCTGCATTGTTTAAATAGCAAATGCATTTGCGCCCATGGGTGTGCTGGTCTGAAAACGAGGTGTGTTCAGGCGCATTGCTGGCCCGTTGTTATTTTAAGGCAACTGAAATAGACTGCGCCATTGACCAACAAAATCCTGGTCTAAAGTCTGACACAATATATATATATTTATTTTGTTATTTAAAGAGCGCGTTAGTAATATGCGCCTATAGGCGGGTGCACAACGAACGTACACTCTGCTTATTACACACACAGGGATGCCGCAGCAGCACACAAACATTTAAAAAAAATGAAAGTATTAAAATGTAAAAGATTATTATTGTGTACATAAATATAAAAATGCCTACATGTCATAATGGATAGTCATTGCACATATCAGAATTGCGCACACGAGCAGATCCGTTTCCTTGCTAGAGAAGCGTTCCATTTTTCCGCTTGTAAATTGCGCCATGTAAATAGCGAATCCGCCATGGCGTGAGCGAAACTGGCTTTTAAAGGGAATGGGAGATGAGACTCTAATTGGTTTATGGCACGTTACACCCAAAACCCATTACTCATTAAGTTTAATCAGACATTGCAGTAAATCAGAGGTAAAAAAAACTATATAAATACTGTTCAGTTTCTTGCACAGACCGATTGTTTTGTCTCTTTTCACACGATGTATCGTCACGAGCCACAGGGTTTAATTTGGTTTTGTTTGTGTGTTTTTTTTTACTCCCAAAGCTGTGATTCCCATCCACTTACATTATACGACTGATATTGGGTGAACTATCCCTTTAACGCATCCCTGCTCATTAAGAGAATAGGGACAATCCTTTTAGACCATGCGCCGGGCACGCCGACCATTTCTCCCATCCTTAAACTAGCAAAAGTGGATTCGGACACGCCCTAGGCGCAATTGCGCCGTGCGCTTTAGACCATGCACTTAGATCATTAAAATAGGGCCCTACATTTTTGAATGGAAATTTTAAAAGACAGCACGCTAAGAAGCATAACAGCTTTGGATTCATGTGTAAAAAAAACAGACTAGTGAATGATACAGTATTTGAAGAAAGTCTTGTCCAACAGATCAAACATATTCACTGAAGAGAGAGAAAAGTGAGATTTGTTGGGTCAACATTGAATTTTGAGTATTAAATGATTTGTGCAAGCTAATATGTTCAACATGTTTCACTGCTATGTGCCGACTTTGACTTTATGTGCAGTAAAACTTGGAGGCAGGTGAGACAAGCTCACTGCGCCGAGAAAATGCCTAAATCAATAACCTGTCAGAGGAGAGGAGAGCTGGAGAAGGACTGATATTCTCTCTCTTGCTCCATCTGCCTCTATCTTTTTCTTTCTGCCTCATCTCTCTCTCCACAGAGAGTTTGTTATAGGTTTCCTCTATTATTGCATTGCAAAACAAACTGTCAGAATTCTCAGAAAGATAGAGAAAGAGTCAGAGAGATAGAGAAAGAGAGGGCAGCTGTTGTATTGTGGAGAGGTCCACCGCTACAATAAACCCATCAGACAGGGAAACTTGGAGCCTATCTGACAGCACACAGGTGAAACAATGCAAAGATGTAGAATAAAACACATCTTTATACTTTCAGCAACACATGCTCTGTTTATTAAAATTGAAGTATGTAAGTAAAGCATGTAATTTCTGAGTCACTAGCAAATTCAAATGAATTGCAAAATGACTGTTTTCAAACAGGTTTTCAGGTTTGATTCTTCTATTTCTTATTGTATCAAAAACAATCCAGGCTCATTGGAAATACGAGACTCTGACTTAATTTCTGTAAAACTGCAAATAAATCTTACCATACAGTTCACTGCAGTTTCCAGGTGATACACCAGAGGCAGTAAAACACCAACAACTTTTGTTCCTATTCACACAGTTATTATGGGGCACATTATTGATTGATAAAGACTACAATATTTTTCATAGTTCCTCGCGCAACATATGTTTTAACCATAGTATATAGCAATATATTTAAGATTTTACAAAACTGTAGGCAGTGTCATGTATGTCCAATGAGACTAGGTTGGTCAAAAAGCAGAAATAATACAATAATTAAAAACAGTGTTGCATAATGGTTACTGGACATGTAAAAAAAAAATATATATATATATTAAATACACCTTAACTGTAAAGTAATTAAACATCATGACAGTATTTATTGTATTGCCTTTAATTTATGTTGATTTAAATTTAAAAAACATTATTACAGTAACAAGAATTTAATGAGAATCACCAATGAGAATAATGGGGAACACAAAAATAAAAATAAAATATGCTCATACAGGCAAATGTCATGAAAATAAAGTCATGAAAATCATTTTAATTGTCTATAAAATGTTTCCTTTTATTATGTAAACATATATACAGTATATATATTATTTTGAGGTAAAATGTGACCCGAGCATGCTTTATCCTTATCTTTTCCTTTTTTTTCATTAGAGAAATATAACAGTGACATTTATGATTAAAAGACCTTAAAAATTGATTTTACTGTTATTTGTGTACACACACACACACGCACACATACATAAACACACAAACGTTCCCAAGGCTGCATTATGTACATAAATACCAACAACAAAGATTTGTCACACTGTAAAGCTAACACTGAATGGGGTATTATGAACGGCCTCCGTCAGATTATTTATGAGTGGGGCTGTAATTGAACACTGCAAATCCTACATCTCTGAGTTATGGATAAACAGGAGAGGGCGTTTGCAAGTGTTCTCCATATGCTCCTCTCTCTCTCGCTCTTCACAAACTTTACAGATTCATACCAACTTATTTACACAGTGCAACTAAATACACAGGAAATACCAGAGTTACAGATGTGACATCTGTAGTAAAAATGGAAAATGTAACACCTCAGAGAAAATATTAATTGCCATTATACATAGGCGAAACATATGTAAGTCTTAGCCTTCCCCTGGCCACGGGTCTGAAATTAAAGGGGGCTTGCACAAAATTAAATTAAATCTATTACAGAAGTCGTGAAGAAAGTGACAATGAAATGGAAAATGTCGATTATGGCGTTAAATTTAGATCTGTTCATTCAGCATCATATTTATTTTCACGCGTTTGCAGCGTTGCGCATTATAACCAATCACACACGATTCTATTGAGTTTATGAATGCAATGGCCAATCAGAGCCGTTCGTATGAGTCATCGCTGAATCGAAGGAGTTTTGCAGTGCACGTGCTCACTGACTGATTCTGCACTCGCAAATTCTCTCATTATATACAACGAAGTACAGATATGCGTTCAGTGTAAGTAAGAGATTCATTCATTATACAGTGTAGACAGCTTCACTGATTATAACGGGAGTGTTTTTAGTGCTTAAACTCGCTCTAGACTTAATGTGATGTTCCTTGATATGTTCTTTACTCACTTTCTGTATTGATTCGCTGTTTGAATAACGTGGAAATGAAAGCGTTATAATTAGTAACTTAATTTTTTTTATTAAACCATGATCATACAAATTCAATTATATTATATATAAATATTATATGACATGATACCCATATATGGTACTTGCCTAAAAAAACAGGTTTATGATGTACAGTTTGTAGTTAATAGATTACACAAGCAATAGGTTACTTTTAGCCTTACCCTGGAGTTGGTTCACCCTCCGCCTATGCCATTACATTACTGAATAATTGTCAGGGTAAATAAAAAAGGATAATTTAGTTAACGCATGTTTTGGTTTGGATGGTCAGCTCTCTTTGGCAAGTCCCGGGCTGCATAACCTGAGGCTTTGGAGGCCCTGACAGACTGCGGCCCCGAGGGGCACAGGCCCAGTCCATAACGCAGACCTGATTCATATGCATTTTCCTAAATTCCACCAGAAAGTCTTCATAGTTTTGTTCTATGTTAGAAAAACTTGTGCGATTAATGTGGAAAGAATGGACATCCCTTTCTGAAAGTTAACACACTTCGTAGGAACCTTGTGAGGGCAGTCTCTCCCATTTTTTGACACTACCATTCAAAAGTTTGGGATCAGTACAATTTTTTAAAGAAATTATTATTTTATTCAGCAAGGATGTATTAAATTGATCAATAGTGATAGTAAAGACACTTACATTGTTACAAAAGATTTCTGTTAAATTAGTACGGTTCTTTTGAACTTACCAAAAAAATCCAGAAGAAAAATGCATCACAGGTTCCACAAAAAATATTATGCAGTACAACTGTTTTCAACCTTGATAATAAAAAATATATTTATTGAGCAGCAAATCAGCATATTAGAATGATTTCTGAACGATCCTGTGACATTGAAGACTTCAAAATTCAGTTTCGCATCAAAGAAATAAATTACATTTGAACATATATAAAAATAGAAAAAAAATTTAATGTTAATAATATTTCACAATATTACTGTTATACTATATATAGTATAACCATAATAACAGTAAGGCAGTCAAAATATATATATATAATCGGTAGTGTACATGGCTATAGGAAACAATTAAAATGCTTTGAAATTACAAGACTTATACTGAGACATCATATGATATCCATTAAGCATGCACAATTGATCGAATTAAAGCTGAAATCGCTTTATGGCATTGAGGTTGCAATTTAAAACATAGATTAAATTCAACATTTCTGTCAAAGTGAAGGAGTGAAGCTCATTCCATTTTGCTGTAATGAACTACACAAACTCTAAAGCACTTCTGGGACTCATGCTAAGCAGGAGCAGTATGAGATGTTAAATGTTTATCATATCACAGTTCAAATTGCACTCACAGTGTGTCAGACATTTGCATGAAATTGCCTCTGTTGAATACATTTATATATATATATATATATACAGTATATATAGTCTTTAGTCTATATATTTGAGTGAAATTGATATATTCCTAAATATAACTATACTCAATGAGACTTTAAGGTCTGTTTTCATGGCTGTGTCCCATCAGAGGTTTCGTTCATCCAAAAATGAAATTGTTGTCATCATATAATCATATTATTTTATTTTATCCATGAAACACAATGGGAAAAATCTTAAAGAATGCCCAGTGAATGAGGACTGGATGATTCAAAAACACAAAAGAAACCTAAAATTATCATTAAACTAGTCCTTGTATACAAACAGACCATAAGTTCTTGTTCACTGATCTTCTGTCCAATGAGCTGTTGGATCACTGATCACCTTCTCAATGGCACCCAAAGCCATTTGACTTTCAACTGTGATCAGCTGTGGTCATTTTGATTAGCTCAGCATTAAAAGAGCTTTCCTGGAGCATTTCAGTCCTTGGTAATGCAACTGAAGCAAACAATCAGATTTGGCCACATCCACACGAAGCCAGAACTTTCCCTATCCGACTCAAAACGATGTAGAATACATGCCAGAACAGTATGTGTCGTTGTAATTCTGCCACAGAGATACACTAAAAACGGAGAAGAAGACTTGGAGCATTCGCATAAATCTTGCGCACAGTATACAAACATTTTTGCTTTAGTAATTTTGGATTTTCTCTTTAGTAAAGCTAATAGGCTCAGTAGCTTCTGCAGCACGAACACAAGCATGTAGTCCGCCATTGTTGTTGTTGTTGCTGTTACGTGACGTAGCGGTGTCTGACCAGGGTTGAGATGTGGCGTGATGACAACATCGTTTCACAAAATATATTTTTCACAAAAAATAGCAGTTTCAGGCTCCCAAAACGCCAGATCCGTCTGGACGAAACGCCGATACAATACAAATTTTTTTACGTATACAGCTAAACGCATTTCCGTGTGGACGAGGCCTATGGGTGGCAAGGCACTGTCAAAGATCTCCAGGATAAAGTTGTGGACAGGCACAAGTCAGGAGATGGATACAAAAAAAAATTCAAGGGTTTTATCAATGCCTAGAAGCACAGTGAAGTGTATTATTAAGAAGTGGAAGGTATTTGGTACAACACAGACCCTCCCTGGAACAGGACGTCGCTCCAAACTGGATGAAAGAGCCAAGAGGAAACTGGTCAGAGAGGTGACCAAGAGGCCTACAGCAACTCTGAAGCAGTTGCAGGAATTTATGACAAAGAGTGTTCGTTGTGTGTATGTGACAACAATATCACAAATTCTCCACAAATGTGGCTTGGGAGGGTTGCAAGCAAAAAGCAGTGAATGAGGACTGGATGATTCAAAAACACAAAAGAAACCTAAAATTATCATTAAACTAGTCCTTGTATACAAACAGACCATAAGTTCTTGTTCACTGATCTTCTGTCCAATGAGCTGTTGGATCACTGATCACCTTCTCAATGGCACCCAAAGCCATTTGACTTTCAACTGTGATCAGCTGTGGTCATTTTGATTAGCTCAGCATTAAAAGAGCTTTCCTGGAGCATTTCAGTCCTTGGTAATGCAACTGAAGCAAACAATCAGATTTGGCCACATCCACACGAAGCCAGAACTTTCCCTATCCGACTCAAAACGATGTAGAATACATGCCAGAACAGTATGTGTCGTTGTAATTCTGCCACAGAGATACACTAAAAACGGAGAAGAAGACTTGGAGCATTCGCATAAATCTTGCGCACAGTATACAAACATTTTTGCTTTAGTAATTTTGGATTTTCTCTTTAGTAAAGCTAATAGGCTCAGTAGCTTCTGCAGCACGAACACAAGCATGTAGTCCGCCATTGTTGTTGTTGTTGCTGTTACGTGACGTAGCGGTGTCTGACCAGGGTTGAGATGTGGCGTGATGACAACATCGTTTCACAAAATATATTTTTCACAAAGTTTCAGGCTTTCAGGCTCCCAAAACGCCAGATCCGTCTGGACGAAACGCCGATACAATACAAATTTTTTTACGTATACGCATTACCGTATTTCCGTGTGGACGAGGCCTATGGGTGGCAAGGCACTGTCAAAGATCTCCAGGATAAAGTTGTGGACAGGCACAAGTCAGGAGATGGATACAAAAAAAAATTCAAGGGTTTTATCAATGCCTAGAAGCACAGTGAAGTGTATTATTAAGAAGTGGAAGGTATTTGGTACAACACAGACCCTCCCTGGAACAGGACGTCGCTCCAAACTGGATGAAAGAGCCAAGAGGAAACTGGTCAGAGAGGTGACCAAGAGGCCTACAGCAACTCTGAAGCAGTTGCAGGAATTTATGACAAAGAGTGTTCGTTGTGTGTATGTGACAACAATATCACAAATTCTCCACAAATGTGGCTTGGGAGGGTTGCAAGCAAAAAGCCACTCCTCAAGAAAGGCCACATGCAGTCACGACTGAGCTTTGCCAAAATGCACCTTGACAATGGGAAGAAGGTTTACCTTCCAACATGACAATGACCCAAAGCACACAGTGGTTGAAGAAGAAAAAGGTGAATGTCCTTGCATGGCCTAGTCAGAGCCCAGACTTAAACCCCACTGAAAATCTGTGGAATGACTTGAAGACTGCAGTCCACAAACAGTCACCATCAAATTGAACTGAACTTGAGCAGTTCTGCAAAGAAGAGTGGGCAAATATCGCAAAGTCTAGATGTGCAAAGATAGTAAAGACATATCCCAACAGACTAAAGGCTGCAATTAAAGCAAAAGGTGGTTCAACAAAATACTGACACAAGAGGGTGATCCTTTTTCCAACTCAGTGATTCTGGGGGGGGGGGCCTAAAAGCTTTTGGCTCTATCCTGCTCTGAAGTCTGTTACCGTCATAAAGCACACATGCAGCCATTCGTTTACCCTCTCTGACCGAATAAACAGCTTGTTCTTAAGAGCATCATATCAGATTCACATCTGTACTCAATGAAAATCTCAATCACTCATAATGGTGAGCGGTGTTCAGCTCCAAAACAGTATACAAAGATCAGTGAGGTCAAAAATATCAAGACGAAATCTGTCTAAGACTATAATGTATTACTACTATATGACTCTGCGGTATAGTATGTATACTGTCCACATTTATCAGCCAAAATATCAGCCTATCCTTACTGTGCAATAAGCATTACTGTAACTATTTCATTCTGAATACAGACAATATGCATTTGGATCGATGGGAGGGTCCGGTCCAAAATCCACTCTCCTCTCTTTCTGCACCCCTCATCTTTTTTATTCTGTCCCTCTGACCTCTCTGCCTGACTGACCCTCCTGATTTAATGACCTCACACAGACGGGACACTCAGATAGAATGGGTGAGAAAGAGAGCGAGAGAGCGAATGGGCGCCAAAAGCTAAAACAAGCGGAGTGGGATTCATTGCTGCTTACAGATCAGAATTCTCCCTTTTTACCCCTCAGATTCATCTTTTATTTTCTTCATCTGTTCGTCCTCTCTCCTGTAGCTTTAGTGTCACTGTATCTGCAATTCATTCCTCTCTCCTTCTCTGATACAGCCATTCATTTCAGCCTGTCACTCAAAATACCTGTCCCATCCTCAGCCTTCATTTCAAATGATCATTCCTCTCTCCCTCTCTCTTCCTCTGTACTCGTTTTCAGAGTGGATTTGAAAGGAGTGACAGATATGCCGAGTGAGAAAGTGTGGCAGAGGAGCCAGCAGATTCTATATCAAACAGAACGACCCCGGGCTGGACTCCGCTTCGTCCACAGTGAAAGCCGACCTGGCGATCGACAGCGCGAAGTTGAAGTATTTCATCAGCGACCAGCACAGATCAGCTCTAGGCATGACGAAGAGGATATCGTCCTCTTTTGGAAGACCAAACAAAGTAGTTTCGCTTTCACAACGAAACACACAGAACACAAACACACACGCGTCTTCACGACATGGCGGCAGCAACAATACTACAGCGAGAATAAAAGTTATGCCTTCTTTCTTTGCGTGAACATTTGGGCGGCGTTATGCAAATCTTCCCACATCGTGACGTAGACATGTGGGGGCGTGTTAGAACGAGCCGTTTTAGGTAGGCGTGGCTGACTCTTAACTTTTATAAAGAATATCTCTTTGGATTTGAGACTTTAGTCTTTGCAACTTTACAGATCTTCTTTATGCACCAAGAGCTTGTAACCCTTCAAAGAGAAAGGAGAAATTGAAATCGCATCATATGACCCCCTTTAAGACTGGTTTTGTAGTCCAGGGTCACATATGTGATTTATTAAAATGTTATTTATAATATAATAAATATTAAATTAATGTATATTTTAAATGTATATAATTTTATTAAATTATATTATTGTATAATTTATAATAACCACTTAATATGCCATCCTATTCAGTAAACTTCAGTGGAACATTGTGGGATTGCCTTCTCAGCACAGAATAAATACAATGCTGCCCTAAAAATGAATCTTATCAAACTTTTGGAGGAGCCTTCACATCTTGAGGGTACCTAGGATGCTTTCAAATGTAGCTCACAAGTTTTGGAACAGAGCTCATGTCTTCTGTATTAAAGCTGTTCCAGTGTTCCCAAACTGATCAACAGTTGAGAGACAAGTCCTAAAACTGGAGAACTAGAGAACTTTCTTTGCAGTCAATAAGTTCAGTGAGTTCACCAGAACTCATGCATGTGGGGCCAAATGGACCGAAAGGTGAACCAGCTCAAATGTACAGAGGCAATATCTCAGCTTTCAATCAATATTAGCCTACTTTCAGCTCAAAGCAATTTATAACTCTGTATGTGAATTAGGGCGAAAGATGACAACTATACACACTTCAGACAATAAGAGCATGAAGACAAACAAATAAGCAAACTGAAAAAGCCCTGTGGAGTAGATCACTCTGGAGCGCTTATGCATGCACAGGTGATCAGGTCCAGCAGCTGATAACGTGCATCACCAATTACCTCCTGCCATCACATAACATTATAAGCTCTTAATGTCAGTAATGGCATGCCAGCCATTCCTCTTGCATCAGTGTCACCATCAGTCATAATAACACATTAATATGGTTATCAGCTGACACGCTGTTTTATTTGGTTCTTCAATAAGTTTCCGGGGGTGAAACCCCTCATGCGCTCAGGGCAACCCGCTAGTTCACCCTCTGAGCTCGCCTGACACATGAATAAATAAAGACGCGCAGCGCTACCCGATACACCGGACACTTACGCGAAAACTAAAAACATTCAAAGGTTAAAAATACATTAACCCTCAAAAGCTAATAAAACACTTAAGCATTACTGACACAAGATACAGAAACTGAACTGCCAACTAAAAGCATGTATTTGGATTAGTTGCATCCCTGTGTAATTTTCGGACATGTCTAGGTGATACTGAAGTAACGTTATCAATAAAGGTAGTGGTTGTATAAACTTGTCAGCAGTTTTTCAGAGTAAGTCGGAGATCTTACCCGCTGCCTCCTCCTGATCAGTCCGGCCCGAGCGTTCTTGACAACCGACCGAGCGACCGCTGATGCTGCTGCTGCGAGAGTACTGCTGCTCCGCCTGCTCAGCCTCCTCGCTCGCTCGCTCTCTCTCTCTCTCTCTCTCTCTCTCTCTCTCTCTCTCTCTCATCATGTTGCGGTTTCAAGTTTAAAACAAGTTGAATGCTGCATGACTGAGCAGCATTGTCGGGTGTCATTTGTTATTTACAAATGAAGCTTGCTAGAAATGTCATTTTGCATCTCACTGCATTCAAACAGTGTGCATGTGAAACGCTCATTCCTCTCTTAGTTTATACATTAGGCCTACTAGATTTTCTTTCTTTTTAAATTAAATTGTAATATAATCCGATGGTGCTTTGTAATAAAAACCAAATGAAAACCAATTTTTTTTAAAGGGGTCATATGATGCGATTTCAATTTTTCCTTTCTCTTTGGAGTGTTACAAGCTCTTGGTGCATAAAGAAGATCTGTAAAGTTGCAAACACTAAAGTCTCAAAACCAAAGAGATATTCTTTATAAAAGTTCAGAGTTAACCACGCCTACCTAAAACGGCTCGTTCTAACACGCCCCCA
>NW_015505256.1:2241777-2258889 GCF_001515645.1 Sinocyclocheilus grahami | reverse complement strand
CGCGCTCCCCCCCCTCTCTCTCTCTCTCTCTCTCTCTCTCTCTCTCTCTCTCTCTCTCTCTCTCTCTCATCATGTTGCGGTTTCAAGTTTAAAACAAGTTGAATGCTGCATGACTGAGCAGCATTGTCGGGTGTCATTTGTTATTTACAAATGAAGCTTGCTAGAAATGTCATTTTGCATCTCACTGCATTCAAACAGTGTGCATGTGAAACGCTCATTCCTCTCTTAGTTTATACATTAGGCCTACTAGATTTTCTTTCTTTTTAAATTAAATTGTAATATAATCCGATGGTGCTTTGTAATAAAAACCAAATGAAAACCAATTTTTTTTAAAGGGGTCATATGATGCGATTTCAATTTTTCCTTTCTCTTTGGAGTGTTACAAGCTCTTGGTGCATAAAGAAGATCTGTAAAGTTGCAAACACTAAAGTCTCAAAACCAAAGAGATATTCTTTATAAAAGTTCAGAGTTAACCACGCCTACCTAAAACGGCTCGTTCTAACACGCCCCCACGTCTACCTCACTATGTGGGAAGATTTACATAACGCTGCCCAAATGTTCACGCAAAGAAAGAAGGCGTAACTTTTATTCTCGCTGTAGTATTGTTGCCGCTGCCGCCATGTCCTGAAGACCTAAGCCGGGGCTTCCCCTCACGCTAGGCCTCTGTGTTTTTCATTGCCGCTGATGATTCAAACGTGAGTTTTGAGCAGTAGAGTAGCACTTGTTGTTTGTCATTTCTCCGATCACAAATGCAGACAGAGTTTTATGTTTACGCGGCGCGATGCAATGCCACGCAACGCAACACAACGCGTAAAAAGACAGTAGAAGTCATTATAATCAGTAATTATGTCCCCACTGGATGCAACAAATGCCTCATTTGTAATGGGTTTTAATGTTTATGTCTCATCGCTCCGGCCGGACACGGCATCAACAGTATGGTAGGGGCGTAACATTTCCGTCTCACGCTTGAGGTATTTGGCCAATCACAATGCACTGGATAGCTGGCCAATCACAGCACACCTCGCTTTTCAGACCGATGAGCTTTGTAAAAATCGACACGTTTCAAAAAGGCGGGGCATAGAGGAGAAACAATAATGTACAGTATGTGGAAAATAATGTGTTTTTTTTACTTTAAAGCACATAAACACATTTCATTACACCAAATACACAAAATAATGTTCTTTTTAGCAGCATCATATGACCCCTTTAAACAAAAAAGAAGTATTCATTTAAATTCAGTAGGCCTACATCTTATTTCTTATCATTAAATTAACCCACATTATAGTGACATTATAACCATGGCAAGAATTTTCACTGTTTATTGTGATATATGTATACATTCATATATTTGTGACTGGTAAATCTAAAATTAAGTAATGAGAGTAAGCCTACCCTTATGAAAAAGAAGTTTATTCAAGTGTACTATTAGTACACTTCTTTTAAACTAAAAATAAGAAAGTATACTTTCAGTCTACATTTTATGTACTTTTCAGAAATGGGCTTTATGTACTTCTCAGAAATATACTTAAAATGACATTTAAGTATACTTGACTTATACTTAGAAAAAGTCTAAATATATTTGAGCTATACTTGTGCTCTGGGAATCCATCTTTTCATTGTTATACTGTAGGGGACGCTAGTACACATCTTCTGTACAGAATTTCCAAAACACAAGCGAAGAAGAAACTGAAACAACAGATGCTTCCACATGTAATGTAACACCATCAGACATAAAACAGCATCAAAACTGTGTGATGATACGGAATAAAATGTCGACCCATGAAGAGGTAATGACTGTCAAGCTTTGGGCTGTTGATTGACTCCATCTACGTTTTGATTATCATTATCATTCATCTTTTTTTGTTCAAAATGTTGTTTATTTATTTATTTTTATTTATGAAACTTACTCACATTCATGTGTTTATAAAAAAAGAATGCATGAAGCTAGAATTAAATGTTTTTGTTTAGAAGCAGATACCCCGTTCTTTCTTTTGATGTTTTGTATGTTCAGATATTCATATAACAAAATATATACAAATTAATACATAAATAGGGACATAGTAGTATTCTTAAAGTATGATGTAAAGTTCACTTAAAGAAAACTTACGAGTGTACTTGCAGTATAAAACTACTAAACTAGTTACTAAATGCTACAAGTATTTAATTAGTAAACTATCAGCATGCCTATAAGTTCACTTTTAGTATAGTTGCAGTACAAACTAAAAACATAGATGTAAACTAGCTGTGTACTCAAAGTTCACTACTGTTATACTTAAAGTATACTTAAAAGTATACTTTTATATACAAAAAAGTGGGCCAATTTAGTCCCAAGGAGTATTGAAATAGTACACTTACAAGTATACTACTAGTACACTGATATTTGTATACTTACTACATAAAGTATACTTAAAAATATACTTGAACTTTACTTAAGTATACTTAATAAAATAAACTTGAAGTATACTTCTTTTTGGTAAGGCTACTATATTTTGTTTATATGTAGCCCAATGCTAAAAGTTAAAGGTAAAGGTAAAGCGACATTAGGGCATTGATTAATTTGGTCATCTTAAAGGTGACTCAAATTTTGTTTGTAAACTTTAAAATGTATACTTATATTTTTGACTTGAGGCTCTCGATAATTCGCGCCCTGATAACAGCAACTTGCCACCCTTCTGTCGTTTCATATTATATTATATTATATATATATTATATATAATTTAACCCAAAAAAGTGGATTATTTATGCTCCCAAACTACGAAAAAGCACAATCAAATGTAGGCCATATTAAATGTATCCTTTAACATTTTGTGTGAGAATACTATCCTTTACCGCACTGAACAAGTCAGGTTGCTTCAGACACATCTGGTAAACGATTAATAACTAGGCCTCAGAGTTTCAATGTGTTTGCCTGACACTCTACTTCCCTCTGCTGGGCAAGCTTCAAAATTAATGGGAAGAACTTGGTACTCGGAGGAGCCAGAAAAAAACTTGAAGCAAGGACTGTATGTGATGTAACTTTAGGTAAATCAAACACTTCAGACAGCATTAAAATGATCCTATCTGAAAATAACTATATTTTCCTCTGGCAGACCTAACTTATTTTCAAATTTAATATATATTATATTACTTTGTAATAAAATATTATATTATTTATAATGCCTTAAAGCTATTGTAGAAGGAAGGCTACAATGAGTGAATTTCCTCCATGAGTGAGCCTCTCTTTGTTGTTGTTGTGTACAATAAAATAGCATTTGAGTTATGAACTACTGGTGAAAAATAAAGTACATGTCTTCAATTCCTCGTTTGTGTGTTGTGCTCAAAACACAAGAGGGCAGCAGCAGTCCATCATGAAAACAGATCTCTGCAGCCCTATGAACTAGATACAGTTTGGGAGAACTGTGATTGTGAATATATAGGATATTATGCAAAATATGTAAAAGATCATGCGAAAACGACCGGTTGACTGTACATTATCCGGCTTATAATTTTATAATTTAACCATTATCCTAAAGCTAAGAAAGGAAATACAGCATAATCGGCACACCAGTAAGACACATCACCAGCAATATAGTAATGTTAACTTAATAGTGTATTAAGTTCTCTGAAGGCACAGGATAGCACTAGGTGGATATTTACAACCCACTGCTGGAAACAAAACAATCTGCACAAGCAGCTTGTGAACGATTCTGAACTGCAGGTAAAAACTATTTATGTCCATAACAGTTTTTTAAACATAACATATCAAAGTATGCCCCATTGCTGAATGAAAGGCTAGAAATGCCCCTGGAACCATTCCCACTGAAAAGCAGTATGTCCAGATAAAAAGTGCTCAAACCCATTTAAAACCAGCTAACAGACCAACTTGTCCAAGCCAGGAGACCAGAAAGCGTAGCTGAAGCTCTTTTCCCTCAGCAAAGGCGGTCTGAGGTATAAACCCAAACAAAATGTATAACATTCCTGTGTAAAAACGAAGACGTTCAGCGTTCTGCTCCTTTTCCGCTGTGCTGCGTCCAGCTGTTTTGAAACGTTAAAAGAACGCAGAACGCGTCCTCTGCGTGTGTGAACGGCCCACAAATGACAGGCATAGGACCACGCCTGTCCTAGAAGGAGGAGTGGGTGAAGGCATAAATGCAGAAATGTTTCACTGTCACGCTTTACAGCTGCAAAGGAGCACAGGGCAAAAAGTCAGAAAATGTCCGGCGTGGCATCCACACTCGCCAGGAAGAGAGCCGTGGCGGCTGGCTTTGGGACGAACGCCAATGCGGTGAAGTACCTGAACCAGAACTTTGAGAGTCTGAGAAGTGAGTGTCTGAGCCGTGGGCAGCTGTTCTGCGACCCAACGTTCCCAGCCGCTCCCGAATCTCTGGGCTTCAACGAACTCGGTCCACGATCGCCAAAAACCAGAGGTGTTGTGTGGAAAAGACCCGGGGTGAGTTCCTGTCAAAGCAACATAAATGTAGTTTTACCAAAGTAATGCATCATGTAGGTAACCAGTTCATGTCCTAGGTTAAATGCGTTTGTTTCTTTCTATCTATCTATCTATCTATCTGTCTGTCTGTCTGTCTGTCTGTCTGTCTGTCTATCTATCTATCTGTCTGTCTGTCTGTCTGTCTGTCTGTCTATCTATCTGTCTGTCTATCTGTCTGTCTGTCTGTCTGTCTATCTATCTATCTATCTATCTATCTATCTATCTATCTGTCTATCTATCTATCTATCTATCTGTCTGTCTGTCTGTCTGTCTGTCTGTCTGTCTGTCTATCTATCTGTCTGTCTATCTGTCTGTCTGTCTGTCTGTCTATCTATCTATCTATCTATCTATCTATCTATCTATCTGTCTATCTATCTATCTGTCTATCTATCTATCTATCTATCTATCTGTCTATCTGTCTATCTATCTATCTATGTCATTGTGGCATGAAGCATTCAACTCTTGGTAATGTGATTTTCATAAAAGGCAAAATATGCCATTGCCAACACATGACTCATCCCATGAGTATTTAAATGGAAAACTGGCAACATAGAACACATTTTCAATGCTTCTTACCATTTCTGCAGGAACTGACCTCCAATCCTGAGTTTATTGTTGGAGGGGCTACAAGAACAGATATTTGCCAAGGAGGTTTAGGTAAGCAAATGCCCCTGCTAGGTGCAGATCTAACAGATTTAAAAGTCCACAAGGTGTTTGTGTTTGTGTGAGATTAACCAAATATGTCTTGCATTTTATGAAGCTCTCTTGGAGTTGTTATTCATTTGAACTTTATTGGGAAATCCCCTTTAAACATGTGGAAACATTTTAAGAAAGCACACCCAATGTCTTTGAGTATTCTGTTCCCCTTTAAACAAGTTTGCACGCTCTCATAATGAATTAATATTGCACTGCCGTCTAATTCTTACTATTAAATGAGACCCTGTAGTTACTCACACATCAGAGAAGTCTTTGTGCACTTTTTGGGAAGAATACTAGCCACTGCTGTTTTCAGCTCTCGTATTTGTTTTACTTGCAATTAATCTGTTTAGCCGGGTGGAGAAATTTCCTGTACATTTGACATTTTTTGTAGATTTTACTTAATTACTTATTTTTGTGTATTTGCCTAAATATTAATTTCTTTACAGAAATTATTATTTTTGTATTTATTAATTTAAGTTAGATTTTATTATTTTTTTAAATAATTTTTTTTATTTAGTCAGTTTGAGATCACATCATGTGCATAGGCTTGATTTAAGGCTCATGCAATACTTGTAGCCTCACTAAACACTCCAGAGAGGCATAAATTATTATTAAATGAAATGGTTTCTCAGTCCTACTTCATTGTTTTATAGTGCGAAATAGAGCTAAAATTGTTATGATACTGGCTGAGGAAACTGCAAATCAAGCCTGCCAGTTTCAATGTTACTATAGTAACACTTTCAGTGTTGTTGCACATCATATCATCAGGAACATATTGTCATAGATGTATGAAAGATGAAAGCTGAGTCATTCAACTGAAAAGCAAACCGTTTTTTAGCTCAGTGAGTTGTAGGCATGCTCATTTCAAAGACTAGTCAGTTGACATGTGGAAGAATCTGAAAGGCGGTTTATTTAGAGGCATTCAGCTAAACTGAGTCGTCTTTGTGAAGATTATGGAATGCAAAGGATTTTGTGGTGGGACAAAAAATGTAGGCCTACAAACAAACCGCTGGAGGATTGAATCTCAGCATTTGCAATTGAGCATGTAGGAAATTATCTTAAAGGGATAGTTCACCACAAACATTAAAGGGGTCATATGATGCGATTTCAAGTTTTCCTTTCTCTTTGGAGTGTTACAAGCTGATTGTGCATAGATAAGATCCCTGAAGTTGCAAAGACTAAAGTCTCAAAACCAAAAATATATTCTTTATCAAAGTTAAGACTCTGCCACGCCCCCCTAAAACGGCTCGTTCTAACACGCCCCCACATATCTACCTCACTATGTGGAAATATTAGCATAATGCCGCCCAAATGTGCACGCAAAGAAAGAAGGCGTGGTTTCAGTAACCGCAGTTAGTGTTGAAGCAGCCATGTCAGGGAGATGCTGTGTGTTTCTAGGCGAAAGCAAAAGCACTTTATTTGGCCTTTCGAAAGTAGATGCATTTAGGAATCTTTAAGATCACTTACAACAGAACAGCAATGCATTTTATGGATGACCATTTCGTGAACCTAGGAGAGGAGGTAATTCTGACTTTGCTATGACCATCTGGCGCTTCTGAATCAGCTACTGTTTTGTTATTAGTTTAAGTATTTGCTATTGACTGTTCAAATGCAGAGTTTTGCGCATCGTGTGTGTGTGTGTGTGTGTCAGAGTCAAAGAGTCAAAGTCGAGTCAGCTATCTTAACCGTGGCTTGTGTACTGCAAACACATACCAGCTTCATCACTGTGTCTGTCACACGACTCTGTTCCCCTTTCGGGCTTGAACTGATGGTAAAACTAATGACATTATTTACTGTCTTTACATTTATTTTGAAAGATGAAGCTCGCGATTATGGTAAGGGGTGTTACATTTCCGACGAGTGCTTGCGGTGTTCGGCCAATCACAATGCACTGGGTCAGCTGGCCAATCAGAGCAGACTGCGCTTGTCGGAAGGAGGGACTTTGTAGAAAACGAAGCGTTTGAGAGAGGCGGGGCATAGAGGACCTACAATAATGTACAGTATTTGAAAAATAATGGGTTTTTTGAACATTAAAGCATGTCAACATATTCTGTTACACCAAATACACCAAATAATGATAATGAATAAAAAAGCATCATATGACCCCTTTAAAATTCTGTCATTATTTACTCACCTTCATGTCATTCCAAACCCTTTTGTTTTCTTCCTTCTGTGGAACATTAAAAAAAAATGATGTAGTCGATTGCTCCTTTCCAGTTCAGTTACAAATCATGGAGACTGAAGCCTTTGAAGTCTTAATATTTTTAAACTGCTTTAGCTTATTTGCATTCTTCATTTCTGTGCTTTGGTAAAATGTCAATGTTCCTTATTAACGTTGATTATACCTTTGTATATGTAAATCTGGTAAAGTTCATCAAACTTTCACAACCACAAGAGTTTCCTTTTTGCAGGTGATTGCTGGCTCTTAGCGGCCATTGCTTCCTTAACCCTCAATGAAGACGTTTTTGCTCGTGTCGTACCATCCAACCAGGGCTTTGGGCAAAACTATGCTGGAATTTTCCACTTTCAGGTAAACAAAGTAGATATGAAAGTTACATTGCACTTGGACAGCCTGTGAAGAGAAATATGTTGAATAATTGGGATGTTTGCAGAGAGATTACGTTTTAAGGAATGAAGCCTTGATAGGAGGTTGATAAAGCATTTTGGGTTAGAGTTTGCGAAGTAGTTGCTATTTTGTTCTGGGAGGCTGCTTGCTGCCTCTATGTGCTCAGCCTTACTGTATTTTGAAATTCCACTTTTTGCTGCGCCACTGAGTTTAATTGTATTTAAGCATTTAAATAATTTCCGGATCATAACTGTAAGTGACGCCAGAGATTATTCACTGGCCTTTCAGATGTAGCAGGCATATCAGTCTGTGCTTTGGCTCTTGATGCTGAGCATTCGTGAGTTATGAGGTTGTATCTTAAATCTAATCTGCTGTGATTCCTCCCTAATTTAAGTAAATTTGTTTTGCTGGTTGCAGTTGTGGCAGTTTGGGGAATGGGTGGATGTGGTGGTGGACGATCGATTGGCCACTCGAGATGGAGAACTGCTGTTTGTTCATTCCGCCACAGGCTCTGAGTTCTGGAGCGCCCTGCTGGAGAAGGCCTATGCTAAGTGAGTCATATAATCTCCGCTTTTGGAATGTGTTTGTCTTGCATCATAACAGCCACAATTGCTGTCTAGCTTACATTTTAGAATCAGTCTATTTGTTTAGTCTATTTTTTGCTTTAAAATAGTCTATTAAAATTATTATAATTAATTCAGCTGAAATTATTAAAATAATTATAATAATTTTTAATTTAAGAAATGTATGCAAACTAAACGTTTTGAAATCTAATGCTAACCAAGGCATTTGTTTGATCAAAAATTCAGTAAAAACAGTAATATTGTGAAACATTATTACAATTTAAAATAACTGTTTTATATTTTTATATATTTTAAAAAGTAATTTATTCTTGTGATGGCAAAGCTGAATTTTCAGCATCATTACTTCAGTCTTCAGTGTCTCGTGATCCTTCAGAAATCATTCTAATATGATGATTTGCTGCTTAAGAAACATTTCTTATTATTATCAATGCTGAAAACGGTTGTGCTGCTCAATATTTTTGTGCAAACCTGGATTCTTTTACCTTAAATTATAAATATGTGGTTACCGCTTTGCAGAGTGGTCAGTCATCATACACATGTAGCTCACAAATGTTGTACAATACTTTTATACCCTATGTTGGTAGTCTGTTTCACTCTTTTTTTGCACACATGTGTGACACCGTGTTCTCATATTCAGAGTGAATGGATGTTATGAAGCTCTGTCTGGAGGTTCCACCACAGAAGGTTTTGAGGATTTCACTGGTGGGATTGCAGAAATGTACGAGTTGAAACACGCCCCGTCCAACATTTTCCAAATCATCAGGAAGGCCCTGGAATCTGGAGCTCTGTTGGGATGCTCCATAGATGTATGAGCTCTTTAGCACACAAACTGATGTTAAAGGATTAGTTCACCCAAAAATTAAAATCCTGTCAGATAAGATACAGTAAAATAATGCTTATTTTACATAGATCACCAATGCAGCAGACTCTGAGGCCATCACTTATCAGAAGCTTGTGAAAGGACATGCCTACTCTCTTACTGGAGCAATCGAGGTTCGTCATCTGAGTGTCTTTCATTTTTTTAGGCTCCCTTTGCATTACTGTTCAGACAATGCCTTGGATTAGAATAAATTCAAATGATTTCCTGTGCATTTGCTTAGTTAAAGGAGACATAGACTAAAAGTAGCATTCTACTTGTTAACATTTATATGTATTATCTATCTATAATCTTGTCAGGTTAATTACCAAGGCCGAAAGGAGAAGCTGGTCAGAGTTCGTAATCCTTGGGGTCAGGTGGAATGGACGGGGGCCTGGAGTGACAAGTAAGACCCAAAAATTCAAAACAATATTAATTTATCAAGAGGTATATTTACTATATCATGCCGTTGCATAAGTTTGTAATGAAGCTGTTGTAGTGTTAAACAGTAGTATTCACAATATAGCTGGACGTAATTTGACCGTAATTATGTCTGCGTATTTTAGCTCTTCTGAGTGGAATGCTGTCGATTCGTCTGAACGTGAGAGTGTGAAAGCAGAAGATGGAGAGTTCTGGTAAAATTCAGTTAAAAACCATACAACCGCAACACTGAAGCTCTTTTTGGCACAATTATTCACTACCTGTTTACACTTGTGTAGGATGTCATTCTCAGATTTTGTGAGGCAATATTCTCGCATAGAGATCTGCACTCTGACCCCAGATACGCTGACATCTGACTCTGTCAATCACTGGAGTGCATGTAAATTTGATGGCACCTGGAGAAGAGGCTCTACGGCTGGTGGCTGCAGGAACCATCCATGTAAGCATGTTTATATTTCTGTAACCGACCAAAAGGTTTAAGTGGGCGTGACATAACAGCATCAGCTCAAGTTTGGAGAGGGACTGTCTATCAGTGACAGAGTCAACTTTTTGTTCACTGTACACATTGTAAAAAATAAAATAGCTTTGCACCACAGAAATAAATGACATTTTAATATATATTCAAATAGAAAAAGATTTTTCAATTTAAATAATATTTCACAATTTTTATCGATCAAATATAATATTACTGTTTTCATTGTACTTTTGATTTTACTGTATTTTTGATTGAGTATAAGAGACTTCTTTTAAAAACATTTAAAAAATCACTTTTGAATGGTAGCATATGTGAAAAAAATTCATGTGAAATATGCAAACTAAAAAACTGTAACCTGTTGCTTTAATTGTCGTCTTAATTATTTGTCTTCCACAGACACCTTCTGGATGAATCCTCAATTTAAGATCAAATTGGAGGAGGAAGATGATGATCCTGATGATGATGAAGTGGGCTGCAGTGTTGTGATTGGCTTGATCCAAAAGAACCGGCGTAGGCTGAGGAAGTCTGGAGAGGATATGCACACCATTGGCTATGCCATCTATGAGGTGGGGATGCTAAGATACAAATGTTTATGTCTCTTTTGTTGTAAATTTTATGACATAACCTGTGAAGGGCGCTGTTTATACAGCTATTCCTTTTCTTTTCTTCTAGGTGCCTCCTCAGGTGAGTACAATGGAATAACTTTAAAAGCATTTCTGAAAATTGAGAGAATAAACATAAATAGTAATAATGAAGCATTTGAAATATATTTTTCTAAAAATACTGGTCAATAATATACACAGAAAAAACATTCAAAGCACCAAGAAACCACCTAGTAATGCCCTAGAAACCCCCAAACCACCCCAGCAACTGCCGGGTAACCTCCCATAGCACCCTAGTAGTGTTGACTTTTGCTCAGGCAAACACCACTCACATTTTCTTCAGAAAATGTATGAATCTGGTTTATTGTCCCTTTGGTTCTTGATCACCTCATTGCAGTTCCACGGGCAAAAGGACATTCATCTGGATAAGAACTATTTCCTGACCCATGCTCAGAAAACTCGATCAGAGACCTTTATCAACCTTAGAGAAGTCAGCACCCGCTTCAAACTTCCACCTGGAGAATATCTCATCGTCCCATCCACATTTGAACCACACAAGAACGGAGACTTCTGTGTGCGTGTGTTCTCTGAGAAACAGTCTGAGATGCAGTAAGGATTGTCTCTTTTTTTTATTACCTTTATTTAACCAGGAAAAAGATGCACTGGAGTGCCAAAAGCAAAATGTCCTGGTCAAGATAGGCAGCCAAGTTTGCATATACAAATAAACAACAAAGTTACAACATACAGTACTAAAACCGACATACAAACATATAACCAATTAAAAACAAGTACACACCTTTAATTCACTCTCTAGATTACGTAGTCAAGATTTAAAACCAGCACAGAACCTATTATGGATAATTTCAAAAGCAGACTGTAAAAAAGCCACAGATTGTTGCTTAGAGGGGGCTGAACAATAGAAGATAGTATCATCTGTATAAAAATGGAACCTTGCATTATCAATATTAAAATCAAGACTATATATACTGTGCATCTTGACATATTATTAAGTAGGCTTAGATGGGAAGGGAAAAACCCAATGTGTACAGACAGAAGGTGTTCAGTCATATCCTCTGGAAGTTGTTAAGGGAGTCCCACAAGGATCTGTGCTGGGGCCATTATTATTCAGCATAATGTAAGGGGGTCTGAATACTTTCCGTACCCACTGTATATATATATATATATATATAAAATCTATAAAATCCCTTTAAATAAGCAATGAACCACAAAATAACATTTTCTGATAGCCCTACCATCTAAGCCTATTTAATAATATGTCAAGATGCACAGTATCAGAGGCCTTTGATAAGTCAATAAAAAGACAAGCACAATGTTGTTTATTATCAAAGGACTCCACAATGTCATTTAAAACTTTTTAAATGGCTATAGTAGTACTATGCCCTTTACGGAACCCGGATTGGTTAATAGACAAAATATTATGACAGTTTAAATACTGTGTCAACTGTTTGCTAACTAGATTTTCCAAAGGTTTTGAGAGAATACAGAGTTTATATGTAGGTCTATAGTTATTCATTAAAGAAGGATCACCCCCTTTTGACAGGGGAACTACAAATGCTGATTTCCATATCTTAGGGAATGTATTAGTTAATAATGAAAAACAACGGAGCAATATGATCAGGACCTGGCGATTTATTCACATCTAATTCTTTTAAAGCAGAACAAACATAGAAGAGAGTAATTTGTTGAAAAGCAAACAAATTTCAAATTTTGATAAGATCTTGATAAGACCATGTTTAAATTACTTGTTGTGTCTTGAACATATGATCAACCAAAACTCTATTACTTTATTACAAGTGGTCCTAAGAAACCTGCCAAGAAATGACAAAACATGTAATTATTATTATTAATAATAATAATAATAATAATTTTGTTTAAATAATTCTGTGGTCTGAAGGAAATTGTTCTTTTTTCTGTTTTTCTTATTTATTTATTTATGACCGTAAATTCTTATTTTTCCTAGAGTTTGTAGTCACAAAAAATATATATATATGTATATGTATATATATATATATATATATATATTTGTTTTTTCATTACATATTTATATGTATATATTATTATAATTAATTTTTTATAAGAAGGGGTGCCGTATGACCTGTGAGATTCTCCTTTCTATGTGATACACCAGTAGGTTTATCTACTGTCTCTGTCTCTCTTATTTCCTCCAGACAATGTGATGACCCTGTAGAGGCAAACATAGAAGATGTAAGTCCCATTTTCCTGTGTTCCTCTTATAATGCTACCATTGACTTAATTAATGTGAACATTATCAATAAACCTCTTTTCTGACTCCTCAGGAGACAGTGTCTGAAGATGAGGTTGATGCTGGCTTTAGGGGACTGTTTACTAAACTTGCAGGAGATGTGAGTTATTTTAGAACCTGCATAATGTTCGTGAATTACCTTGATAAACATGAAACATGTTTAACCAATTAAATATAAAAATAATGTTTGCTCTTCCCCAAGGACATGGAGATCTCTGCCACTGAGCTGCGAACAATTTTCAACAAAATAGTCACAAAAAGTTAGTCTTTTCTGTATATATATATATATATATAAATACATTGTATTCGTAAAGACATTAAGTAAACGATTTGTCTTCTGCTTACAGGAACAGATATTAAGACAGATGGTTTCAGTTTGGAAACATGTAGGGTCATGGTGAACCTCATGGATGTATCCTTTACAAGTAGTTTAAAGATACATTTCTGTTTAACTTCTCAGTATTTCTAAAAGAGTCATAAGCAGTTTGACTTAACTCTAGTGCAGGAAAGTGGCAATGGTAAACTAGGGTTGGCTGAGTTTGTCACTATTTGGAAGAAAATTCAAAAGTATCTGGTAAGTTTGTCTTAAGTGTGGCATAGAAATTCAAAAATGCTACTTGCAAACCTGATGGGTTGTCTTGGGCTAAAATCCTTGTCTTTTTAGGTCATTTATAAGAAGAATGACATGGATGGGTCCGGCTGTATGAGTACACCAGAGATGCGAATGGCTTTAAAGGAAGCAGGTTGACCTTCATTAAAACTTTTAGTTTTAAAATGAGTTTTTAATGAAGGAGCAGCAAGTGAAACTTCAAAGTAACCTCAAAGTAACTTGATTTATTGGTAATCATTGCACAGGATTCTCTCTGAATGACTGCATTCATCAGAATCTGGCTGCACGCTATGGAGACGCAGACATGAAGATCGACTTTGATAACTTTGTGTCCTGTGTGATGCGCCTGGAGATGATGTTCAGTAAGAACAGCTCTTTTTTTTTTCCTGATTGGTTGAAATATGTTTCAAGAGTGTTAATTACAGGTTTCAATGTAGGTCTTTTTTTTATTATTATAATTATATGGCTATGAAGTACTTGAGGTTTGTTGACCGCATTGTTGTTCACTACATTACATACTTTCTGAATTGTCTCACGTTAAGGCCTGTTCACACCAAGGATGATAACTATAAAGATATAGTTCTAAAAATCGTTCTCAATATTAAAGAATAGCAGAGTCCACACCACAGCTATAATGATAAAGGCACAGAGAAACGATATTGTTGAAATCACTTTCAGAACGATTTTTTCCAGCTGATGAACGATAAAAACATTGACAGCCAATCAGAATCCTGTTACAATCCTGCTATAACGAGCTCGAGAATTTAAAGCGGCAGACAAGAGTGCATTTAGAATAAACAGACGATATCGTCCGCTGGTGTGGACGCTAATATTGTTATCTTTATAGTTATCGTTCTTGGTGTGAGCAGGCCTTTAGACTTTTTTTTTTAAACTTTCAATTAATAATGTAAGTAGAACTTGAAAATGTCTTTCAATGTGTTATGTCTTTCATTACCACCTTGTGTGTGCAGCATGTTTTCAGTAATTGTTCCAGAGGCAATTATTTCTTACATTCGATGTAATGTGATTTTGTTTATGTATTATTTTTCATTTATATTTTTTTTATATCAATTAAAACCAAATTCTTCACTTTTAACTTTTGTAGAAGTGTTCAAAAGGATTGACGTAGACGACAGTGGGTTCATTGAGTTGGACTTCTTCCAGGTACTGAATGTCTTGCAATCTAATAGCACTGTATGTCTTAATGTTTATTTATTTTGTGTTAGAGCGTTTTAAATGGTTCTTTTTCTTTCTTTCAGTGGCTGACGATTGCTATGATTTAAAGGCAGAGAGGAATATTATGAATAGTATTTTTATTGTGCTATTTAACTTACACAAGAGACCATCATATAACTAAATGCTTAATTAGTATACTGGACCACTTAGAATTTGTAAATGTGTCCATTGTACTTTGCTCCAGACATACAAGCATAGTTGCCTGTTGTTTTATTTGTAATGTACTTTCCTCTTATTGTGGTGCTTGCAAGGCATCACTGTTTTGATTTTTTTTCTATTCCAAATTGTGTGGCTTGTTAAGGAGAATTGTGCAATTACTTCAAATGATATTTAAATAATACTTGAAATTAATCGATTTTCACCTGATCATATAGGCCTAGGGACCAGATTATCATATCAAACTTGGATGTGAACATTTTTGGCCAGTAAGCGACTACGTGACAATGCTCTGGCAATGAATCAAGCATCTTGGTTTTGTAAGCAAGCGCAAGAAAATGTAAAACCAACAGTAATATTACATACCTAATGAAATCGCTTTACAAACTTTTTGTGTGAAAAAAATTTTATGTGATTTTTTACTTGTTGTGTGAAAGGCATCACTGTTTTGATTTTTTTTCTATTCCAAATTGTGTGGCTTGTTAAGGAGAATTGTGCAATTACTTCAAATGATATTTAAATAATACTTGAAATTAATCGATTTTCACCTGATCATATAGGCCTAGGGACCAGATTATCATATCAAACTTGGATGTGAACATTTTTGGCCAGTAAGCGACTACGTGACAATGCTCTGGCAATGAATCAAGCATCTTGGTTTTGTAAGCAAGCGCAAGAAAATGTAAAACCAACAGTAATATTACATACCTAATGAAATCGCTTTACAAACTTTTTGTGTGAAAAAAATTGTATGTGATTTTTTTACTTAATTTTTAATTAAATGTGATGTATCATGGGGGGGACAGCCACATAATAACAGCCAAGAACCACAATTTGCTATTGATAATCTTTGCAGGTGGTATTAAAAGCCACAAACCTGTAATTTTGATTCAATGCACAGAATCTATTCAATCTATTTGTTGTTGTTGTTTGTTTTTGGTGAACTTTATATTTTTTGATGAAATTTAATATTCAAGCCTGAAACCAAGTTTTATTTTCTTTGCTGCCTTGCAAGCACTGGTATTTCCTTGTGTAAATTTAAATCTAGTTTGCATTATGGACCATTTGGAATTTATATGCATACAATATACAGCCTTGTTGCTGTAGAGAAACAAATAAAGTTATCTTTTATTATTTGTACCATGATTTTCCAGTGTGCATGTTATTTAGTGGCTATCAGGGGTGTCCACTTCTTGAGAATTTCTGTCAGTAATTTTCACTACACAATCTTTTGATGTTTGCCTCAAACTGTATTTTGGCGAAGATTTTAAAATGAGCTGTTTATTCATAAACTCGTATGAACTTACCTTTACCTTTATGGAAATACAAACGGATGACAGAACCATAGGACTTAAAGGGATAGTTTACCCAAAAATGAAAATTTGATGTTTATCTGCTTACCCCCAGGGCATCCAAGATGTAGGTGACTTTGTTTCTTCAGTAGAACACATATGATGATTTTTAACTTTAACCGTTGCAGTCTATCAGTCGTATAATGCATGGCAATGGTAACAAAATCTATGAGAGTAAAAAAAACATGCACAAACGAATCCAAATTAAACCCTGCTGCTCGTGACGAGAAATTGATGTCCTAAGACACGAAACGATCGGTTTGTGCCAGAAACCGAACAGTATTTATTTCAGTTTTTACCTCTAATACACCACTACGTATGTCCAACTGCTTTGAGCGCACGCACGGCATCCGGTGCGTGAGGTGTGTACGCGCTCTGGCGTAGTTTACGTTAATGGGTGTGTTGATATCCAGCCGAAGAGCAATCAACCATAACTTCAGGCGAGCAGGCTCAGAAGTTGGGAATACGTGGAAAGTCACCACTCCCGAATGAGTTCGTGCGAGAAAACGTAATCTTTTAGTTTTAAGTCGGTTTGAACAATCTGGATAAGCTCAAGTAAGTACCATTTTGATTAGCCGTCGTACCTACAATGACTGTACACTGTGTAACCAATGAGTGACATACACGCGCAAAACATTTCATTTTTGGGTAAACTATCCCTTTAAGCGCAGCGCTGAAAAGGGACGGGGCTACATAAAGTCTATAGACATACTTGAAATCACTGTTGAAATATACGCTCTAAAAAATGCTGGGTTAAATATAACCCAGTGCTGGGTTAAAAAG
>NW_015505256.1:2238215-2241658 GCF_001515645.1 Sinocyclocheilus grahami | reverse complement strand
TTGGGTTGTTTTGACCCAACCGCTGGGTCAAAACAACCCAATAGCTGGGCTTGTCCCTTTTTAACCCAGCACTGGGCTATATTTAACCCAGCATTTTTTAGAGTGTACTGTTTGATACAAATAACATATGCTGTGATATGATGCATAAAAGAATGTAAAAAGAATATATACTTATTTATAGATAGAAGTACATAAAAAGTAGACAAAGTATACTTTCCTATTTTTTAGTTTAAAAGAAGTATACTAATAGCACACTTGAATAAACGTCTTTTTCCTAAGGGTAAGGGATCCTCTCAAATCCACCATAATACGGACCCGTTATTTGTAAAGCACTTTACCGGTATCTCGTGACAAGTGCACTTGTCGTCTCGGTGTTTATCGCTCCGCCTCCTCTGGACTCTGTCTGGACACACACAGAAGCTTTAATACACTAGTGCAGCGCTTATCTTTCGGGAGAATAAAACTGTATATATCTCACATCCCACACAGAGAAGAGACTGTCAGGACACAGTTGCAAGGCAAGTTTAGCGGTTCTTGTATTTCTGCCCTCAGTGAATCCTGTCGAGATTTATTTCGTTCTCTTCTGTCCGTGTTGCTGGACTCCGTCGGCCTGCTGTTAGTGTGTCGCATTGAACACATTATTCAGTGTCAGATATGCATGTTATGCTCGTATTGAAGCTTGAAAACGTATTAGGCTTATGTACTGTCGCTCGAAAATGCAGTTGAAATGAATCATTAAATGAACCGCAGTGATTTGCGAAGGTAGAATGGAGTTACGACTAAATGGCATGCCATACATTTTAGAAATGAAATAATGTACAGAACAACCATATAGGCACTTAACAAATCGCCACTAAAAGTGTTTTTAAAATGTTACATATTATGATTGTGGTTTAAAAACGGTTCTGTGGTGGATTTCTCTTAGTTTTAATTCGCTTATTTAAATACAATGCAGATTGTGATGATACACTCCGTGTGATTTGTGTTGAAATGAATGGGAGGCCCTCAGTCTGTTGAGAGTTTTGAGGCCAGCAGCACAATGCAGTCATTGATACAGAGAGATAAGAGAAATATGATGCTAATGCTGTGACAGTCTATACATAAAATGATTTGCCATACCAATATTTAAGTCTAAAAATGGAGTGAGATTCTTGTAAAGCAGATTATGAGTCTACAAACAGTGCAGCATTCATCAGAGTTATCAAAGACTGCATTTAACACCAGAACTTCTGCATCTGTTTTGTTTGCATTTTTAACCTTATTGATATGGAATAATATTTTAAAGTAATTTTTAGCAATCTTACGGATGCCCACAGCCTTCAGCGGAGCCAAATTGTATTTGGACACTAAAGTTAGTGTTAAAATATTTAGTAAAATTGCCTTAGAAAATAAATATCAAAAGTAAGTAGCGTCTGCAAACAAAGGATGCACAACTTTTCTCTGAACTAAATATTTTTGGGGCCATTTTTGCAATTACCAACTGTCGAGTTGAATGTTTAACAACCACGAAGTACTAAAAATACTTAACATATTTTTTTACACACGGTATTCATTGTTTTGGTCATGGTGATGATATCCCATAAACCTTAATGTAAGGTACAACTGTCACTAGGGCAGTACCCTTTTAAAAGGTACTAATATGTAATTTTAAAGTGCTAATATGTACCTTTAAGATACTAATGTGTACTATTTAGGGGTAAATACGGTACGAAGATGTCATTTTTAGCCCCAGTGACAGCTTTGTACTTTTTTTTTTCTCAGAGTGTATGGTCTTCTGAAAGCAAGTGTGCATAATTTGCATTTACATGTCAATTAAAGAGTTTTTTGTTTGTCTTTTTATTATTATTATTATTATTATCCAAAACACAATGCAATGTACTCAGTGTCTACACAAAGATATTTAAGTATTTGAGTATGAATAATTTTGCTATCAGTTTTGCTATTTATACCCGCTCTGCATCTCACGGCTCCAGCATGTTCTCATATGGAGGAATCTCGGCACAGATCAGTGCTAACAGGCTAAAGGCAGATGGCGTGGGCTCTTTTGAGCAGGCTTTACACTTCCAGAACCAGGACTTTGAGGCCCTCAAACAGGAGTGTTTGGAAGGGGGCTACCTGTTTGAAGACCCCTGCTTCCCTGCCGAACCACCCTCTCTCGGCTTCAAAGAACTTGCCCCATATTCCTCCAAAACCCGTGGTGTGGAGTGGATGCGCCCTATGGTGAGGGGAAAATATTTTCTTTTTACACTACCTCTTAGTCTTTCATACTCAACAAGGCTGCATTTATTTGATCAAAAATACAGTAAAAACTGTAAAATTTTGAAATATTATTACAATTCAAAACAAGTTTTATGTTTTAATATGTTAATTTGTAATTTATTCCTGTGACGGCAAAGCTGAATTTTCAGCAGGCAGCCATCACTTCAGTCTTGAGTGTCACATGACAACTGTCGCCTCTGGCTTGCTTAGTTGGGGACACTTCATTTCCGGCGATATCGTTGACATGATTGCAAAGATATTATTTAAACTGAGCTGGATGTTGACATCACTGAATTCAATGATGAACTGTCTTTAACTGAAAAATGAGTGTTTACTATTGTCATTTTGCATTATTGACACTATTTTCCTAATTAATGCTGTTCAGTTGCTTTGTCACAATCTGTATTGTTAAAAGCGCTATATAAATAAAGGTGACTTGACTTGACTTGACATGACCCACCCAATCCTTGCAGTTCATAGTCAGAATGTTTATAACTGCACTGACCCCTCCTTTCTCTCTATTGTAGCTGTTGTCCCGTTTATAAAGTCACATACACATGGATGTTTCTGTAGACACACTTAATCAGAGTACACGTTATTCCTCCTCTAAGGTGGCTTCATGTATATGGCTCATTGTTATTTCCTTATGGAATATGAGTATGTTTCTCTGGCAACATAGAATATGTTTCATCTCATCTGGCAACATGAGTATGTTTCTCTTTGGCAGTCATTCCAAAGCTTGTCTTTGTTTTTTTTTTATAATACATGAAAATATCTTATTTTCAATTCCAGGGTTATTATAGTTAACTAAAACTAAAACCATAAAAAAAATTTTTACTTAATGTTAACTGAAATAAAATAGCTTAAACTTATTTTATCTCAGCTAGCTGACAAAGCAACTTTTTTATTTACTATTATTATTATTTACTATATTTTTGATGTACTAAAATAAATACAACTAAAACTGAAATAAATTTGTTTTAAACTATATCGATATATTAACAAAAACTAATCTAACAAAAATGAAAAATACATACAAAATTCTGAAAACTTTAAAATTACAATGAAAACAAAATACAAAAATAAAAACTTCTATTATTATTCAACTGCAATAGTATCCTAATGATGCTAAAATAACACTCTTCCATACACTGAGCCCCCCCCCCCCCCCGCCCCCCCCAACA
>NW_015505256.1:2208993-2237963 GCF_001515645.1 Sinocyclocheilus grahami | reverse complement strand
CAAACCCCCCCCCCCCCCCCCCCCCCAAAAAAAAAATAAAAAAACACAATTTAACAGATTCTTTAACAATTTTCCCCTGCATGCAATTATGCAATAATTCATTTTTGGCTGAACTATACTTATAAAGTCTTGATTTATTCGTACAAAAATCTTTGGGTTGCCCAATTCCACTCTCAGCCCCTCTAATCCCTCCTTTCCTGCAGGAGCTCTGTGATGATCCTCAGTTCATTGTGGGTGGAGCATCACGGACAGACATCTGTCAAGGAGCTCTGGGTAAGTTTTCTGGTTGTACAAAAGTCATCAGTATGCATAGTTTCTAAGTGTTTTCTTGGCAGGTTTTCTATGTTTTACAGTAATAGAAAAGTCATCAAAACTAGCATACAACACTAATGGGAATTATTCAAAACAAAACAATTGAAAACTCAGCTAGCAGTGGTAGTGTATGGTCAGCCTGCCACTGGCCTCTTATGGTTTCTTTGGCTGTGAAAAATTCCTCTGCTCTGAGGTGGAGATCTGACAGGAATGGGTTTCACACAGGCCTCACAGAGAAAATAAACCCTACCCCTTTCTCTTTGTCCCCCTGCTGGCTGTAGATTAGTAATTCAACTGCTGTGTTTTATTAAAAGACTACAAATATTGGTAAGCATTTTTTTCAGGGATTTTGGTATTGCAGTTTAAATTGCTTTTTGAATTAGTGGCTTTATTATATTTCACCCTGCCTCATCTTTTGTTTTCTTGGCCAGGTGACTGCTGGCTCCTCGCTGCTATAGCCTCGCTGACTCTCAATGAAAGACTCCTCCATAGGGTCGTCCCTCATGGCCAGAGCTTTCAAGATGACTATGCTGGAATATTCCACTTTCAGGTTCTGAAACACAAATGCATGCTCTAGAGCAGTGATGGGCAAACTTGGCCCTTCCAGGCCACTTTCCTGCAGAGATTTGATCCAACCCTGATATGACTCACCTGCCTGTAGCTTTCTAGTAGTCTTGAAGACAATGATTAGCTGGTTCAGGTGTGTTTGATTAGGGTTGGAGCTAACCTCTGAAGGAAAGTGGCCTGGAAGGACCAAGTTTGCCCACCCCTGCTCTAGAGCAGTGGTTCCTAACCCTGGTCCTGGAGGCACCCCAACACGGCATGTTTTGCATGTCTCCTTAATCAAACACACCTGATTCAGATCATCAGCTCATTAGTAGAGACTCCAAGTCCAAGACCTGAAATTGGTGTGTCAGAGAAAGGAGACATGCAAAGTGTGCTGTGTTGGGGTGCCTCCAGGACCAGGGTTGGGAACCACTGCTCTAGACAGTTCTTGTTGAAGATAAATAGGGTTTTGGATTTAAATGTTTATGCTTAAATGTTTAAAATAGTTTCAGAAACAAATATTAATGTATGGTTTTTTTCAATATTATTATTATTCATTTTAATAATTAATTTAAACTTTTTTTACAATTGTAATTTATATTACATTTCATGGTCAATTGTCTATTGTCAGGAGTGTAGCCAAATATGAAGCACACAGAAGTCACTTTCACTCAGCAAATCTGCGTGGGAAGGTCTTTCACACACCCAGCATGAATTCCTATTAAAATTGTGTTTTTTTTCCTGCAAAAAGATGCCAAACAACAATAAATGTGATTGCATCTTTAATCTGGCGTCCTCTCAGCCATTTCGTCATACTGATCACTGTGCACCATCTGGATGTTCAGTTCATTACGTTAGCTTTTTTCTGTTGTGCAGTTCTGGCAGTTTGGTGAGTGGGTCGACATTGTGATTGATGATCGGCTCCCGGTCAGAGACGGAGAGCTCATGTTTGTCCATTCAGCAGAGGGAAATGAGTTCTGGAGTGCCTTGGTTGAAAAAGCCTATGCTAAGTATGTCCTGATAGACATTTTGGTAGGCCGGCAAAATATGTTCTTACTCACCAAGAATAATTTACTTATTTAAGATTTTACCATAGTCTTAAGTACAGTCTCCTCACTTGTGTGTGTTTGTTTGTTTTGTACCAGGCTAAATGGCTCCTATGAAGCTCTCTCTGGAGGATCCACCACTGAAGGTTTTGAGGATTTCACCGGAGGGGTTTCAGAGATGTTCGAGCTCTGCAAAGCTCCAAGAGACCTGTACCGAATCATCAGCAAAGCCCTTGAGAGAGGTTCCCTGCTGGGATGCTCTATTGATGTAAGAACTTCAATTAGTATTTCTTTAGACATTGTTTGATGTACATTTATTGATGTACATCATTCTAGATTTAGGGTGCTTTCACACTTCGGTTTGCTCGATTGCCTGGTCCAAACCCGAGTTCGATTGATCCCCCCTCCCCATGCCCCAGCTGGTTTGTGTTCATACTGTGTTTTTTGGTACCAAAATATGGTACGTTTGTGTCATCAGAGTGGCAGCTGTTTACCCCTGTTGCAAGGTAACGGACTACGCAGAAGACGGCAAAATGAATGGATGCTTGCTTGCTTCATTTTTATACCTCAGATTTTGAACATTTTGCTTCATGTCCAAAGCGCAAACACAGATATAAATTCTCTCTGCTGAAGCACGTCAGACATGCTTATCAGGAAAGCAAGCGAGTAAACACATAAATACACAGTTTGACCAATTCATACATCATTAATAGCGGTTCACTTCCATGTTTTCACATCAGAAGCGAACCGTACCAGAGTTCGCATGAACCGTACCCCACACCACCCTTTTTAGGCATACTCGGGTATGGTTCGTGGGTGTGCACACGAGTTTAGAAAACGGCGTTCACATTATCCAAACCAACCCGGATGCGCACCAAAAGTTCTAGTGTGAAAGCCCCCTTAGATTAATATATAATTAATATATTATTTATGATTGTGTACCAGATCACCAGTGCCTTTGACATGGAATCTGTGACGTTTAAGAAGCTGGTTAAGGGTCATGCTTACTCAGTGACTGCTCTCAAACAGGTAAGGCTCCCAGTATATCTGGCTCATAGACCGTTTAATTAGGAGTTTAATTATATGTGCCTTCATGTGTGTGATCTCTCTTTGACAGGTGGAATTTAGGGGTTGTACAGAGAGGCTTATTCGCATTCGTAACCCGTGGGGTCAGGTTGAATGGACGGGGGCCTGGAGCGACAAGTAAAAAATAACACAGAAAAACTTATTCAGTTTAGCCGAAGTCATTGAGTAAGAAGATTGTGTATGTTTCCTCTCCAGCTCCCCTGAATGGGACGAAATCGATCCATCTGAGAAGGACGACTTGCACTTACAAATGGAGGATGGAGAGTTCTGGTGAGCTTTATCAGCAATAAAAATGAAAGGAATTGTTAACCCAAAAATGACATGGATGAGTTTGTTTCTTCATCGGAGCAGATTTGGAGCAATTTAACATTACATCACATGCTAACCAGTGGATCCTCTGCAGTGAATGGGTGCCATCAGAATGAGAGTCCAAACAGCTGATAAAAACCAAAAAAGTTGTCTCACTTGAATAAGGAGAGAAATATGCACAGATCAAGCACCCTTTAGTGAAAACAGTTCTAAAATTACTGAAATAAATGAACTTTTCCACGACATTATAATTTATTGAGATGCACCTGTATGTTGGTGGATGTTGATGTGAGAGGACAACAGGTGATGGACTGGAGGAATCTTTATTTTGGATTATGGACTCGTATTTTGGGCAGAAGCGACCGTTTAAAGTTAAAACATCTTTCTTACAAACATGCAGCTTTTCACTTGATAAGACATTAATCAATAGACTGGAGACTTATGGATTACTTGTGGATTATTGTGATGTTTTTATCAGCTGTTTGGACTCTCATTCTGACGGCACCCATTCACTGGAGAGGATCCAATGGTGAGCAAGTGATGTAATGCTAAATTTCTCCAAATCTGTTTTGATGAAGAAACTCATCTGTATCTGTTTTTATTTTTGGGTGACTTGAAACATCAGTAGACCAAAAACGCATTGTGTACGCTCACGGCAAAAAAAAACAGCTCCCTTTTCCCCAGGATGTCGTTCAGTGAGTTTTTGCGGCAGTTCTCCAGGCTGGAGATTTGTAATCTGACCCCTGATGCTCTGAGTGATGATGACCTGAGCCACTGGAACACCATCAAGTTTCACGGTGCCTGGCGGAGAGGTAGTACCGCAGGAGGCTGCCGAAATCATCCCAGTGAGTAACGCCCCTGTTTACATCCAGCGATTTTATCAGCTAAGGTCATAGAGTGGCTGTATTGTTGGTCGTACTGGACGTCTCTACTGCTGGAAACATTAGTGGGCTTTACAACTAGCCATAGGTTTAGAAAAATGTGATCAAAAGTCAAATTGCCAGTTTTGCTTGTAAAATTACAATATTTGGATCTACACTACCATTCAAAAATTTGGGGACAGTAAGATGTTTTAATGCTTTGGAAAAAAGTATCTTATGCTCACAGAGGCTGCATTTATTTGATCATAAATACAGTAAAAACATAATATTGTAAAAATATTACAATTTAAAATAGCTGTTTTCCTTTTTTTAAATGTATTGTAAAATGTAATTTATTCCTGTGATGAAAAGCTGAATTTTCAGCATCATTACTCATCAGCATCACATGATCCTTCAGAAATCATAATATGCTGATTAGGTGCTCAAGAAAATTTTTTTTATCATTATCAATGTTGGAAACCGATTACTTGATGAATAGAAGTTTCAAAAGAAGAGCATTTATTTGAAATAGAAATCTTTTGTAACTTTATAAAAATCTTTACTGCAACTTTTGATCAATTTAATGTGTTCTTGCTGAGTAAAAGTATTAATTTCTTTCAAAAACGATCCTACTGACCACAAACCTTTGAATGGAAGTGCATTAAGCATTAAATCACGAACAAATTGAACAATTATTAATGCAAGAATCAAACTCAGCTACCAGCTTTATCTGGAATTTGAACCCATAACTGGTATGTTCCTGTACTATTTGGCAGACACATTCTGGATCAATCCACAGTATAAGGTAACACTGCTGGAGGAGGATGATGACCCAGAGGATGAAGAAGTGGCCTGCAGCTTTCTGGTGGCTTTACTGCAGAAAGACCGCAGACGGTACCGCCGCCACGGACAGGACATGCACACCATCGGCTTTGCTATCTACGAGGTGAGGAGCAAAATCGGTTAAAATTGAGTTTATAGATAACTTTGTTTTAGAAAGGGGGAAAAATGCCTAATTGTTTTTTCTTTTTCTCCTCCTTGCAGATTCCTGAAGAGGTATGAACCCATGTAAACAATCTGTTGGTTAAATAGGTTTGCCTACATCATTAAGGCTTGTATACTTCCATAAACAGGTCATTTATTTTTAAAACAAAAGGTTGAGTTTCCTCTGGATTATTCACAGTGGAATAATTTAGCGTACTGCACAGATTTGTCATTTTTGTCTGTCTGCAGTATGCAGGCTGTCAGAATGTGCACCTTAAAAAGGACTTCTTCCTGACACACTCATCGTGCGCCCGCTCTGAGACCTTCATCAACCTACGGGAGGTGAGCACTCGTCTCCGCCTGCCTCCCGGTGAATACATCATCGTCCCCTCTACCTTTGAACCCAGCAAAGAGGCTGATTTTGTCCTACGAGTCTTCACTGAAAAGCAGTCACAGACAGAGTGAGTGTGTGTTCTTGTTTAAGCTCTTTACGCATTGTCTTGCAGAACTGGAAAGTTTATTCTATAACGATTTAATCTGTTTTTTTTCTCTCTCTCTCTCTCTCAAAGGGAGTTGGATGATGAGATTTCAGCTGACCTGGAGGATGAGGTAAGATTTTGGATCTACATCGTCAAATAAACCTTCAGACAAAAATTAGATGCTGTATTCTTTAGACTGTTGAATAAACATGGCTCTTTTGTTTTTTCTTGTAGGCAGAAATTACAGAGGATGACATTGATGACTCTTTCAAGTCCTTGTTTGCCCAGCTGGCTGGAGAGGTGAGTGAGTGAGAGCCAGAAATCTTGCTTGTTTGTAGGTGACCAAATACTTATTTTACCGAGGAATTTACCAATTAATTCTTTAAAAATCCTACAATGTGATTTTCTGGATTTTTTCTCTCATTTTGTCTCTCATAGTTGAGGTATACCTATGATGAAAATTACAGGCCTCTCTCATCTTTTTAAGTGGGAGAACTTGCACAATTGGTGGCTGACTAAATACTTTTTTGCCCCACTGTATAAAGCAGCTTTTTTTGTTTTGAATGAGAAGCTTAGGTTTAGATAAAAATGGTTCTCTAATGTTAGAATATTGCAAATAAATAATAACTTTTGAACATTTTTACTTGTTTTAGGATATGGAGATATCTGTCCGTGAACTCCGGACTATTCTCAACAGAGTAGTGTCCAAACGTGAGTAACACACAATTTTTCTTACACTTGGGGTCAGTGCAGTCAAAATGAACCTGTTTATCTAATCTGAATGAACCGTTTCTCTCTCAGACAAGGATCTAAAGACAGATGGCTTCAGCATGGAGTCCTGCAGAACTATGGTCAACCTCTTGGATGTATCCTTCACTATTTAAAAGAGTATTCTGGGTTAAATACAAGTTAAGGTCGTTGACAACATCTGTCATTCTGACGATTACTATGGAAAATAATTTTAACTCATTCCTGAGTTGGTAAAAAAAGCAGTAATTTAGTAGGGACACTATGGCATGTCCCTACCAATATCCAGCGACTAATAAATTGTCCCTAACAATAATTTTGATCAAACAATTAAATGTCTGTGTCTGCTGTTATGTCCCCACCAATGCCAAAATCAAACCTACACCCTTGGCAAATTCAGTGGAAGTCTATATTTAAGAAATTCTGGATGTTTAAAATCAGAAACATGAAGTTCATATGCTATGTTTACTAGCTTTAAATGCCGATGACAGTAATAATTTGTGCAGAAAGTTTAGAAGTATATGTCAACCGTATAAGAAACATTTATTCTGTTATATTGGCTTGCTAAATAATTTTCTGTGGTAAGTAACATCATGCCAGTTGTGATCAAACAACCTGCATCTGGTTTTACTCTTGACTCCGTTCATCAGAAAGATGGTAGTGCACGGTTGGGTTTAGTAGAGTTTCAGATCCTCTGGAACAAAGTAAGGAAGTTGCTGGTGAGTGCATTTTTATTTTTTTTTTGCAAATCTCACCCACTCTCAGAAGTTTATAGATTCTTTAGTATAGTGTTCAAAATAAATATTTCATGCTTTCTTTTCCACTCAGGGGATCTTCAGAGAGTTTGATATTGATAAGTCGGGTACTATGAGCTCTTATGAGATGCGTCTGGCTGTAGAATCAGCAGGTAAAAGAGGCACTCATTTCATTAATTAGCACACGCTCACAAACAGGGTGCAAAAACGTGATTGAAGGGTGTTCAGAATCATAAATATTTATTGTGAGTCATGATTTTTTTAAAGGGGTCATATGATGTTGCTAAAAAACATTATTTTGTGTATTTGGTGTAATGAAATGTTTAAGGTTCAAAAAACACATTATTTTCCACATACTGTACATTATTGTTTCTCCTCTATGCCCCGCCTTTCTGAAACGCTTCAATTTTTACAAAGCTCATCGGTCTGAAAAGCGAGGCGTGCTGTGATTGGCCAGCTATCCAGTGCATTGTGATTGGCTGAATACCTCAAGCGTGTGACGGAAGTGTTACGCCCCTCACCATACTGTGATGCCGTGTCCGGCCGGAGCGACGAGACAAAAACATGAAAACTCATTATAAACGAGGCATTTATTGCATCCAGTGGGGACATAATTACGGATTATAATGACTTATACTGTCTTTTTATGCGTTGCGTTGCATCGCGTCGCGTAAACATAAAACCATGTCTGCATTTGTGATCAGAGAAATGACAAACAACAAGCGCTACTCTACACTGCTCAAAACTCACGTTTGAATCATCAGTGGCAAATTCTTTAAATATGAAAACGTACTTCCAGTCTGTGAGTCAGAACAGCCGGCATTGTAGTCTACTCTCCCAGGATCAGGAAACAGTCCTCCATAAAATGCGCTGCACACATCTGAATATTTGGGTTGATCTGTTCTGGAACAGTGTTGTAAATACAACTTAACCACTGATTTCTAGTCGTGTCCTCTTTTGGAAGGCCAAACAAAGTAGTTTCGCTTTCACAACGAAACACACAGCGTCACACACGGCGGGCTTGAGTGAGCGGAGGCCGGCGGCCTAGAGTGAGGAGCGGCCGGTGGATTCGACGAAGGAGGCTTGCGGTAACCACATGTGGGAGACCCCGGGCTGGACTCCGCTTCGTCCACGGTGAAAGCTGATCCACAGCGCAAAGTTGTAGTATTTCCTCAGCGACCAGCACGGATCAGCTCTAGGCATGACGAAGCGGATATCGTCCTCTTTTGGAAGACCAAACAAAGTAGGTTTGCTTTCACAACGAAAACACACAGCTCTTCACGACATGGCGGCGGCAACAACAATACTACAGCGAGAATAAAAGTTATGCCTTCTTTGCGTGAACATTTGGGCGGTGTTAGGCAAATCTTCCCACACAGTGACGTAGACATGTGGGGGCGTGCTAGAGTGCTTAACTTTTATAAAGAATATCTCTTTGGATTTGAGATTTTAGTCTTTGCGACTTTACAGATCTGCCTTATGCACCAAGAGCTTGTAGCACTCCAAAGAGAAAGGAAAATTTGAAATCGCATCAATATGACCCCTTTAATAAAGAAATATTTTTATTCAGCAAGGATGCGTTAAATTGAACAAAGGCATTTATAATGTCACAAAAGATTTATATTTCAAATAAATGCTGTTCTTTTTAACTGTCTGTCACAAAATCCTGAATAAAATAGTAATGGCTGCTGAAAATTCAGCTTTGTATCACATGAATAAATGTTTAAAAAATTCAAATAGAAAACAGTTATTTTAATAATATTATTTGTAATAATAGTTCACAATATTACTGTTTTTACTGTATTTTTCGGATGCGTTAAATTGAACAAAGGCATTTATAATGTCACAAAAGATTTATATTTCAAATAAATGCTGTTCTTTTTAACTGTCTGTTTGTCACAAAATCCTGAATAAAATAGTAATGGCTGCTGAAAATTCAGCTTTGTATCACATGAATAAATGTTTAAAAAATTCAAATAGAAAACAGTTATTTTAATAATATTATTTGTAATAATAGTTCAAAATATTACTGTTTTTACTGTATTTTTGATCAAATAAATTCAACCTTGGTCAACATAAGACTTAAAATATTATACATATTACATAAAAAATTTAATATTACCAACAACTTTTGAATGTAAATATACATGAATAAATTACATAAACGAGTGTCACTCTGAGGTTTACTCTGAAAGACCATCCTGACATCCTGTTAACTTTCTTTACAGGCTTTAAGCTCAATAACAGACTCAACCAGATCCTTGTAGCCAGATACGCTGAGAACGAGGTCATCGATTTCGATAACTTCGTCTGCTGCTTGATCAAACTGGAGGCCATGTTCAGTAGGTGTTTCTTTTTGTATAACATGGTGCCTCTTAATATAGTTCTATTTTTAAATATGAAACACTTTATCCCAGTGTGTTTTTCATAGTCTTGCACTTCCTTTGTAGGATCTTTTCAGCAGTTGGACAGCGATGGAACAGGAACGGCTGAGATGAACCTATCTGAGGTGCTCTGGCTTGATTTCTTGATATTCAAATGTCAAAACAAACCATTTACAGAACACTAATCATTCACTCTCCTTTTGTTGTGTAGTGGCTCTTCATGACCATGTGTGGCTGAGGTAGAACACTTTGTGAACGTCCAATTCAAGAACCTGCTGAAAAGTGCCTCAGTGCTGAACTCCTCATGCAACAATCCCATTTTCACTTTAGCCTCATTAGAATAAAGTCCTACTAGTTTTTTAAGGATTTATTTTTCAATCTTAATAATATATATTTCAGTTACACTACAAAGAAACACTCTCTACTGTGAAACACAAGAAACGCTGTCTGAAGAGGACCTCCACTCACCGCTTCTGTAATGACTGATGGAATGGCTGAGGAACATTATGTGCATGGGATAAATATATGGGATAAAGTGAGCTTGCGTTTTGTCCTAACAGAAGACCAACCTTGATTTTCAAAAGGCTGTCTATGAATAGTGCCATAGAAGAAAAAAATAAATCACAGCACTGCATGTTCTCCTGTAAGGTGAACTAATGCATCCTATTAAAAAAGCTTTAGATACACAATGCGTAATTGTGTAGATATTGTCACTGATTTCCCATGATCAGAGCTTCAGAATAAACTTATACTAAACTTGCATAACAAACTGTTTTATTTCATATGTTCTGAAAACAAATCCAAAAACCTGAAACGTCCTTACAAGTGAGTCATAGAGCAGTTAATGGTGAATTGTGATTAATTGAATTCTTAAGAATGATAGCATGTTTACACCATGTGATTAAAAAAAGAAATAAAGGTAATTTCGGCTTTTTCTTTCACAACTCTGACTTTTTTTTCCCTCAAAACTCAGAAAAAAACGTCAGAATTGCATGATATAAACTTCCTTGCAATACCAAGTTTACATCTTTCTGTTTTTTTGTTTCTGCACCCCCCAACCAGTAATGCCACACTCCCAGACAAGCTGAACATCTTTTATGCTCGCTTCGATCGTGGAAACAGTATCACCCAACAAAGCTGAGCTCCCACCTGACGACCTGCTGCTCACACTCTCCACCAGTGACGTGTGCTCCACCCTGAGCAGGGTGAACACATAAAAAGCGTCTGGCCCTGATGGCATTCCTGGTCGAGTGCTCAGGGCCTGTGCAGCAGAACAGCTGGCTGACGTCTTGACTAAAATTTCAACCTCTCCCTGGCCCAGGCCATTGTCCCTACCTGCCGCCCTGTCTCTCTCACACCAATCATAGCAAAATGTTTCTAAAGGCCGGTACTCTCCCATCTGAAATGTGCCTGCCCCCAACACTGGACCCATTTCAGTTCGCCTACAAACCCAACAGGTCAAGAGAGGACGCCATTACCTCAGCTCTCCACACTGCCCTGAATCACCTAGATAAAATGCTATTTATCGATTATAGCTCTTCTTTTAATACTGTGATTCCAGCTAAGCTGATCTCCAAACTAACTGACACTGGCATCAGCCCCTCTCTCTGCAACTGGACCTTGGACTTTCTCACCACAGTCTGTTAGGATTAACAATTACAACTCCTCCATCCTCACCTTGAACACTGGCATACCACAGGGCTGTGTTCTGAGCCCAATTCTCTACTGTACACCCTTTTCACCCATGACTGCAAAGCTGTACATGGCTCTAACTCCATAATCAAGTTTGCAGATGACACCACAGTGTTAGGACTGATCAGTGGCGACGATGAAACGGCCTACAGGGAGGAGGTTCAGCACCTGGCAGTGTGGTACGCCGACAATAATCTCGCACTCAACACTCAGAAGACCAAGGATTGTGGACCCCAAGCGGACTAGGAAAGACCACACACACACACCCATCTACACTGATGGGGCCGAAGTATGCGTCTAGTTTCAAATTCCTGGGTGTCCATATCTCGAGGATCTTTCCTGGACCCTCAACACCTCCACTCTGATCAAAAAGGTGCAACAGGGCCTTTTCTTCAAGCTCACTTGTCCCCCCACATTCTGCTAAACTTTTATCAATGCACAATTGAAAGCATCTTAACAAACTCCATCAGTGTGGTGTGGCAACTGCACTGCCTCAGACCAGAAAGCCCTCCAATGGGTTGTTAAAACGGCCCAACACATCACTGGTGTTTAGCTACGAAGCTCACTTGTCCCCCCACATTCTGCTAAACTTTTATCAATGCACAATTGAAAGCATCTTAACAAACTCCATCACAGTGTGGTGTGGCAACTGCACTGCCTCAGACCAGAAAGCCCTCCAATGGGTTGTTAAAACGGCCCAACACATCACTGGTGTTTAGCTACCCTCCATCAATGACACTTACCTCAAACGCTGCATTATCAAAGATACTTCTCAACCCAGCCACAGACTGTTTAGTCTTCTCCCATCTGGGAGACGTTATACTTCGCAGACTCGGGAACAGTTTCTTCCCCTCGGCTGTCAGCCTACTAAACTCTAAATTTAAACAGTGAACACTCTATCCAACTCACACCAGCTAATACTATATATATATATATATATATATACACACACACACACACACATAATACAGCATCATCTGTTATTAATGTTGCACATTTCTTTGTACATTCTACCTCATGATGACCATTGCACTGATATGGTCACTGACTGTATGTTTATATATTAACAAATACCTCATTCTGAATAATGCACCTTCTGTTTATACTTCTCATTTGCACCCTGGTGTACTGTATCCATATTGCACTATATTAATGTAGATTTAGATTGCACCTTGTACTGTATTTCATAGATAACTGAATTGAGCTGGTCTCTGCACCTGTCCCTCATAAATGTTTATTGTACATAAACACACTTCCATTTTATATATATATATATATATTTTTTTTTTACATTTATTCATTTGGCAGACTTTTTCCAAAGTGACTTACAGTTGAGAAATACAATAAGCAATTTTTCATAAGATGGCAATAAACACGAGAAGTGCCTGTTATACATGGTTTAACAGGCACTTTTCATATTTTTGCTTATTTATATATACTGGTTATTTGCACTTCTGGTTAGATGCTAAGTGCATTTCATTGGCCCTGTACTTGTACTTTGCAAAATGATAATAAAGTTGAATCTAATCTAATAAAAAAATAAAATTGTAATTGTGACCTTATCTTACAATTTTGATTTCTCTCACAATTCTGATTTATTAATTTTTTTTTAGAATTGCACGTTTATATTTTTAAATTCTGAGAAGCAGTCTGAACTGTGAGATATAAACTCGGAATTTCAAGGAGAAAAAAGTCTGAATTGTGAAATAAAAAATTGAAATTACCTTTTTGTTTTTTTATCCCATGGTGGAAACAAGCTTCTATACATAAATGTTTGAGAATACTATAAAGTTATTTTTTACTACAAATTGCACACTGTAACCCAGTTGATAATATAACATTCTCTACAAAATTATAAGTAATAACTATAGCAAATTACACAGTTTCATCCATATATTTTATTACAAATGATTCCACAAGTAACCATGAAAGCTAATTTCCTGAATGGCATGAACATGTTTCTTTTTATATATTTACAAAGACAGTTAAATACAGGAGACATATTTTAGGATGTGTCCTCCCAGAATACAGAAACACCATTTTAAACAAATCGCTGAGCGATGGCTAACAGTTTCGAATATTCCCCCTCCATTTTGCGCAGATGTGCTGGTATAGGAGTTTTTATTCTCGTTCCCGTGGGGTTTCCATTCTCTTCAATCAAAACCACGTTATTTGAGTCGAAGCGTGGGGTCATTCGAGCTCCAGGCATCTTGTGACCCACTATGAGAGCTTTTTTCTTCTGTCCTTTAATGGCCAGTAAGACTCTGTCTCCCACTTTACCAATTACATTCTTGGTGTATACGTGAATGACTTTTGGTGGACGGTGGTGATGGACATTTCCAAGAGCACTGTTGTCGACCACCCTCACGCGTGTTAACTTCTGAATAGCTGCCACAGCTGCTGAGACACTGCAGTGAGATGAGAATATATGGTATTTGTGGACAACATGTGAGATCATTACAATGGCTAAATGACAACAAGGCAACACTTTTAAACAAAAACAGGTTTAGATGAATGATTTTAGATTGGTTTTCTTAATCATTCATTTATCATGTCTAATGTGCTGATATAAAAGTATATATTGTTGTTCACCTGAAAGCCCTCTGCTGTATCAGTTTGGGCAAAATCACCCCGGACAACGACAGAGCCATCCTGACCTGACATTAAAACAAGCCAAAATTAAAAGCAATAATAAACAATTTCAGAAACTTTTTCTCTAATAATAACAACGAGTATATAATGGACAATTCTCAAGTTATTTCACTGCTTCAGGTTATCGGTGAAAGCAAGCAATAGAAGCAGGTCAACTCTTTACATTGGTCAACATGTTCTTGAAAAGTGATATTAGGTAGTGTAAATAAATAACGTTATTAAATACCTGCTCAGATCATTCACTCCACACCAATGTCACGCACGCATCTGCGTCAAAACAAAGCGACGCTTGCTCTCTTTCTTGTATTGATTCAATGGCAGTGAACTGAGCTCACTGGCGCCACCTGCAGTGCTGGAGGATACCGCATTAGCAAACCACTGCTCATGGGGACTTGATTAAAACAAATATAAGTCAGTTTTTTTATTACTTTCCTCACCCTATTTTCTGTAATCATTTTAAAATTTTCTTTTTCTTTTATTATTTATTTCTTTTATTTATTATATTTTTATTTATTTATTTATACATACATACATAACTATTTACATTTTTTTATAATTAAAGGGGTCCTATTATGCTTTTTCACTTTTTTAATTTTAGTCAGTGTGTAGTGTGTATGTTTGGGCATAAAAAAGATCTAGAAAGTTACAAATCTCAAAGTCCACTCCAAAGGGAGATATTTCGTTTTTTAAAAATCCCTTTTCAAGAACTACAACGAACGGCTCGTTTGGACTACAGAGTTTGTTTTCCGGGCTTTGTGATATCACAAAGCGGCTCATTGGAATATCATTACAAATAATTCCCGCCTACAGAAATTCTAATGGTTGGGGGGTGGGGAGGGCGAGGTTGTGGTTAGAACGCTTGGTTGAGTGACTGCATCAGACGAGACGACGAAGAAGAAGTGCTGCTGCAGAGTTTTTTATTTGAATTTTAAAGACGTGGCGCGACGCTGCGCTTCTCGTTCAGTGTGCGACCACCTGAAACGCTGTTTTTTTTCACCTTTTTTTGTTTGGGCTTCCGAAAGCAGATGATGTCAGGAAACAGTGGTTGCAATTTATTTTTTAACTCTGTTCCTGAGCATTATAACCCCAATTTGCTATTGTGTGCTGTGCATCTTACTGAGAACAGCTTCCACAACATGAGGGAGTACAGTGCCGGATTCGCCAAAATCTTTTGTTGAAAGACTGAGCAAGGGGCGTGGCAGTACTGAAACACCGTCTAAGCTGTTCTCCAATCACAACGCACTGGGACAGCTAACCAATCACAACACATTTTGTTTTTCAGAAGGCTGACCTTCATCAAAGCCGGAACTAATCGAGCCGTTTGTGCCAGGCTGGGGAGAAAGCTATTTTAATAATGTAAATTATGTGAAAAATAAAATCTCACCAAGCATGAGAGCATGTTCTAGTACACCCCCAAAACAAAATCAAGACTTTGTAAAAGAGCATAATAGGACCCCTTTAAATACATTTTTAATTATTTACATAAATATACAAAAATAAATGTATGAATAAATTTAATAAAAATTGTATTTGTTTGTTTATTTGTTTTCTGCAGGCTTGGGGCTCCATCCAATAGATCCATGTATTTAACAGCTGTGGGCCTTGATACCAATGGAGCAAACTTGCCAAAAACATATATAGATGCATATAGAGCAACGAGACATTTTATAAAATGGTTTTAATCAAATGATTATTTAAAAAAATTATTTGTTGAAATATAGGAAACTAAAAGTGCATGATCTATATGCATAATCTATGATACCATAAATATTGCAATTTACAATAAATCATGCATTTGTTTTTAAAAGGTTAAAACACAATGCAAAACGGTATTCTGTACAGAATGCATGTCCTAGCTGTGATTTCAAAAAGCTGATATAACTCACTGACTTTTGCTAAAATTGCTAGAGCTGAAAATAACTTCAACTGAAAGTAGAATTGCTTGTTTACCATTTTAATAATTCACATACACAATGTAGCCCTATCATATCATTTATTCATTCATTCACATTCTCTTGTCTGTTTCTGCCAATATTTTGGAATCAGCAGCTAGAGGTCGTTATTGGACTAGAAATGTAACACAGAACACTGAATTCTGTGGTGGTGGTATTAAAAAAAATAGGAATTATTATTATTATTATGTTTTATCCTTGAAAATGTGTTCTCCCAAAATAAAATGAGACATTAAAAGCACCTCAATGGAGATTACACACAATGTGTGACTGATAACAAGTGTGGAGTTCGTAAAATGCAATATGTCTAGTGTTAGTTAGTTAGGGATACGGTTAATTAGTTTGGTTTGGGGGTTAGGATTAGGATCGGTTAGATGAAAAGATTAGAGTTAGTTAGTTTAGGGTAATGGTTATCGTTGGTAATAAGATGCATTGGTAAGATATAGGGTGGGAACTTTTTATTATTATCGAGGGGTAATAAACAATATGACACCTAGACATCTACAGTCTGAATAGCGTTCTGTTTAGATGGTCTATAGTTAGTTAGTTGGTTAGGGTTAGCTGGCGGTCTACGCGTGAGACATTAAAAGCACCTCAATGGAGATTACACACAATGTGTGACTGATAACAAGTGTGGAGTTCGTAAAATGCAATATGTCTAGTGTTAGTTAGTTAGGGATACGGTTAATTAGTTTGGTTTGGGGGTTAGGATTAGGATCGGTTAGATGAAAAGATTAGAGTTAGTTAGTTTAGGGTAATGGTTATCGTTGGTAATAAGATGCATTGGTAAGATATAGCGTGGGAACTTTTTATTATTATCGAATAACAAGTTATTTGCTAGGGGTAATAAACAATATGACACCTAGACATCTACAGTCTGAATAGCGTTCTGTTTAGATGGTCTATAGTTAGTTAGTTGGTTAGGGTTAGCTCGCGGTCTACGCGTGTTCCAAGGCCACGCCTCTTTCCCAACATCCGGGACTTTCAGCGCGAAGCTGGAAAAAACACCTCAGACTACCTGGAACCAGTCCATTATTTCTCGGCATTCCCCGCCATTCGCGGCCTTTTGTAAAGGAAATTAAACTGATACTAACGGTGGTATGCTGCTTTTAGGCCTCTTGTGACTTAACACGAGCAGCTTTCTTCAGAAGTTTTGAGGTGACGGACGGTGTCAGTTTGTGGCTGTCACGCAGGCACGCGCACGCGCACGTATCGCGCGCTCGATCTCGCTGGTTTGCGGGAACGCGCCCGGGTCCCAGTCAGTCAGTCAGAACCGACCCGAGTCTCGAGCGGAATACTGGCGGACAGAAACGGTAAGAAACCGGCACTTACGGGAGCCAACTGTCATGAAAGTCCAGGCAGGTCACTAAATCGCAGTGTGTGAATTAACGGCACAAGACTTGAGTGACATTTACACACTTTATGTCTTTAAGGACGAGCTAGCAAGCTAACCGCTAACTAGAGTCATAAATATTGAATTTTACTTCGCACATTTATAATTAATAATAATGATATATATATATATATATTTAGCTTCACGTGGTGGATACTTAATCTGTTTACTGAAGCGCACTTGTTATTCATTTGTTTTCTGGAAAATGAAGTGCTTTAAGTTAGTCTTTAACGCAGCTGAATGAGTGTTGGTTTATATTTAGCGCCTCGGCAGAAATATACAATTTTATGTATAGGTTTATTTACATTTAAATGTACTTACGACGTCCTGACAGATTCAACATTGATTTATATACATAATAAGACAAACATGATACGCACAAAGCTTTAAAACTACTCTTATTTAGGTGTCATTTGTTTATATAAATAATGTGCTTGTTGTCATTGTATTAATTAGCTGCCAAAAGAGCACATAAGAACAGATGAGGCTGTTTTTCCTTAAAGAATCAATCTAAACCCATTAGTCGTCCGTGCCAGTGATATTTCTCTGCTTTGTCACATTATATTATGAGGTTCAGTTGTGTGTCTGGTGTTCATCAGCTCGGAGTCCAGACACACATGACTAAAGCCTCTATTTGTGGGTGTGTGAGATGCCAGGCTTATCTAACCTACATTATCTAGCCTACATTTGAAATATTTTATGAAATAACACACTAAGATGCTGAGTTGAGTCTAAGAGACCTGCATAGGAAATAATGCAGTTATCTCTGCTGTATGTCTTTGCTGTGCGCTATTAGATTGCTTATTGTCGCAACAGACGGGTCATTAAGGATATATTTTACACAAATAGACCACCTTTGGGAAACAAGACCATAAACATCTAATTCAGTGTTTTCTGTGTGCACCGTGAAGTTGCTGTTGACATGGGGACGCCAGGATCAGGACGAAAACGGGCCCCAATTAAAGACCGTTTCTCAGCCGAGGATGAGGCTCTGAGCAGCATCGCCAGAGAGGTAAGAGCTGTTCACCTGCGACCCGTTTATCTCACTCGTGTCATTTTGTGGCTGGTGGTTTCCTGTGACCACAATAAAGGAGGCATTCACCCAGAAACTCACCCTGATGTTGTTATTACAAACCCAAACAACTTAATTATGCATATATATACAACCAAAATCATATTTTGGACTGTAAAGCAAATCAAAAGACAAAATAGTCATACTTGGAGAGAAACTGACCAAAATTCAGTCATTATTTGCTTTAACTTATGCCCTTCACTGTATCTTACAAATCTAATTTGCAATTCCACGTGCATGTCTGGTTATATGACACAAGAAGCAATTGCTTTTACTGTCATTGATGTCAAACCTTTTTTGAGTTTGACTGCAATTCTGTAGACTTTCTCCTTTTGTTTTCTACAGCAAAAAAACGTCGTATTGATTCGGAACAACAGGCATAAATGAAATAATGGGTAAACTGATCCTTTAAAACACCATAGAGCAATGTGTTTCTGTCATTGTACACAAGCTAAACTGGTAGGATGCCCCATTAAATAAAAAAATTATATATATATATCACACACATACTGTGTGTATGTAAATATATATATATATATTTTTAAACAAAGCCCTATCCATGTTGTCATATGAACATGCAGTGAGGATACAGAAATAAGTTTCACAAACCTTATGTAAACAAAACTCCGGACATCACTAAAAGCTATGATAACTTTCAGTTCGGTATGAGAGTCAGATGTTGATTCTGTAACCGCTCTCATTGGATTCAGTATATTTGTGTAGCAGTGTTTTCCCATCGTTCTGTGCATTCTAAATGGGTAGGATAACGATACTCCATCAAAGACACTGGACAGTACTAAAGGTGCTGTAAGCGATTTGCTTCTTTGAAACTACTTGACAGATATTACAGGAATATGTGTACCTGCCTCTGTGACAGCCTAAGGCTCTGTAAACCGTAAAAAAGGCTTAGGGTAGCAGCCAACACCTTGAAATCTCTCCAAATAAGCTCTCCATCTGTCAATCATTGTGCCTGTTTGGGTTTGCTGACGTTGAATTTGCTGGCATGTCTTTAAAGGGTGGTGTTTTAGAGAGTATAGTATGATATAGTGAGGATGTGGAGCTCTTACTGCACTGTAAAAAATGACTGTGAATTTAACGGTAAAAGACTGTAAAAATGCTACAGTAAAAACCTGTTAAATGGTTAACGGTAAATTCCCCTACTATACACAGTGAAAAACTGTATTGGACATTACATGTATTTGACATAAATTTTACGGTAGTATACCGTAAATTGACATTCCCAGAATTCTCTGCGTTACATTTCAAATTTGATGTTTTTTTGTTGAAATAACTATGTTTCTTCTTAGTTATTTCTTATCAGTTTTGTATATTAGGGTTGTGTGTTACACCTAATGTTGTTAAATGAATTTTTATTGCATTATTTCAGTTTCATGTGTGTTACCATGATGGTGTTTGTGTGAATGACACTGTGCACCTTCTATATGTGCTATTATCTAAAAGCTGCTTGTGATGGGCTTTGGTTCATCATGTGACTTTCTCATCACCACCTGCATTTGGTGGTTATCAGTGTATTACAAAGGTGCAAAACAGATTTCAGTACTTCAATAGGTTGGTATATTAACATTATATCAGTTAATGAAAATACGGTATTTAACTGTAAATTTAAGTTAAAACCGTAAAACCTAAAACGTTGCTACCGTATTTTTTACGGTAAAATTCCGGCAACCACAGCTGCCGGGTTTTTACCGTAAATTTTACAGAATTTTTTTTACAGTGTGGAGAAGGAAAAAAAAAACATGTCAGATTTATTCAAAAACCCAAACTAAGCAAAAAAATATGCAATTTCAGTTGTTATTTAATATTTAAATGGCCAAAATGTTGAAATTCTGATCATTTATCATGTAAATCAATGAGAACTTTATAACACTATAACAGACTACTTACATAAAATGCATATAAATGTCAGTTGTCATGATATATCTTCCAATAATACGTCTTAAGATTATTAAGATATTAAAGTGCTTAGTTTTATGATCAAAGCTCTGTTTTTTTATTGTGGGGGCAAAACTGCAATACAAATACAATACAGTGATGATTGAGAGATGTTCAGATAAACACTTCTCAAAAGGCTGATGTATCATATTTGATACTTACATTTGAACAGGATTTTTTTAATTTTGCAATTTTGCAAGTTGCTTCAGTCCAGTAAGTGTTTATCTTGAAATGTTACTAACAATATAAAAGTTATCTTTACATTTACCTTGTAAAAATCATTAAAGATTTCAGAGCAGCATGACATGTGTAGGTGGACGTTCTTGGAATTATACTAAAAGGCATTTTAGTTGCTAAAAAGTATGACTATCAGTCAGGCGGCAGAAGGTGTATAGAAGATGCAAAAATTTTATATTAATAGTAATTTGGAGGCCTTAGAAGTTCATGTATCAAATATGATACAGTAGGCTTTATGGGGTCAAAGGTGAACGTCTGCTATTTATCTAATCTCTGCATCTAAGTCTGAATAGTTCGGATCTGCAGTATATTGTTGGTCAGTCCCTCATAGACCTGTTGTGATGTGTCGATATGTTGACGTTCAGGTTCTGTCAGTTGGAGCTGCAGCTGATGAAGTTTGACTCACAGCTTGAGCAGGGAGCAGCCAGTATGGACTTGTCTTAGATTTTTCAGCAGCACACATGGTTGAGGCCATCACTCTTACAAGCAGAAAACTCTGACTACTATCAGTGCTGTGCTCTGGGACTCTTCGAGCTGAAATTAAATTGTATGACCCAAATTTATAATTACAGAGCCCTCATGTGACCAAATGGGATGACCTTGTCTCTAAGTCAGATATCATGAGTGAGAGAATTTGATGTCTGCATCCTTTTTCTTCATTTGAATGCCATGTTCATTATATAACTGTAACATATGCATTTCTTGTTGCTGTGATACAGCATTAGCTAAAGCACAGCACGTTGTCAGCGTATTAATTACAGTACTGTCAACCTTTTTTTGGCAGTTCCCTTTAGTGTAGCAGAAATGACTGATTTCATCTTAAAAGGCACATTAAATAAAAATGGACAATCATTATTTTTAATGGAATATTGCCGTTTTTATTATAAATAATTTATCTATGCACATCATTATATCTTTAAAATATTTTCAAGTTCTCCTTCCTATCAAATCAACTTTTCTGATGATTTTCACCTATTCTTTTTTCTTGTTCGAGAAGCTATTTAATATGTGAAAATAAGGAAGACAAGATGATTGCAATTTCCATTTTGTGTTGACTTTAAAATAGGTGTTTGATATAAATAGCAGGACTTTTCTGCTGTGGTTTAGTAATGGGAAGAAAATGGTTTCTGAAACATATATATATATTTTTTCTAGTCAACTGTTTGTTCAGTCTGTAACATGAAGGAAATGAAAGTCATTTCCTTCTGATACTGTCACTGAAAAAGCTAAATCATGCAGCAGTATCTCCTGAATATGGACCATATAAGGATGTTTTAAAAGAGGAAACGGTAAAATCTAAAGCTGTCCTGCAGAGTTGTCCTGCAGAAGTGAAACTGAAAGAGAGGTCTGGCATCTTGTCCTGAGCACTGCAGGAGTTCATGTACTTCTCAATCCATGTCAGTCAAACGTTTTTACAGTTAAGAGAAGCTGAATTACATGCTGGTCCATTGCATTAGGATGTAAGCTACTAGATCTACTGTATTTAGAAGTGCAGGAGTCACTCCACCCATGCAGTCCAAAGATTATGAATCACAGTCTACCTACAACACACATAAAACTTGGCTTGTTTCACTGAACCTGCCTTTGGACCCACCCATTTTGTGCCTGCTGCAGAGGAAACTCCCTAATGGTTAGCAGAAGTCTGTCAACTGAAAGCATGCCATTTGATTTGTCTGTGCATGGTCCAGGTTACTGGGGGTGAATTTGAGCCTTGCAACCCCCTGTTGAGGTCACTTATGTTACTGGCCAGTCTTGTCACTTTCAGAGGCCAGTGATTTGCATGGTCCATTAGCCACAAAGCAACAGAATGAGATTAGTCCTCTCATCTTGGAGAATCTAGGGCAAGGTGTGATATTTCTTTAGCTATTACTGCCTTGCACTGCTGTCTAAGGTTTAATGTGAGGTTGGAATAGGTCAACATACTGTACTACTTTTATGCTAGGTGTAATATTCAAAGTGCACACCTACTTTATGCAATGCAGAAATACTTTTAAATTTATTTCTTTATTTTTATTTTTAAGTACATTTGTAGTACTTAAGTCCATAGTCAATTGGATCAGTTCAGTGTTAGACTATATAATGTTACCATTACTTTATGCACATAAACTGCCTCAAATTGTTTACTGGAGATTAGGCTTGCCGCGATAGACGAAGCTGACGGTGATACCGGTGTTAAGCCGCAACACCGGATACGCCACTTGCCCACCGCGGCACCGACCCCCACCGTCGTTTTGATTTTTGTAGTAATAAAAATAATTTAGTTCAGTAAAAGAACAGACACTACAATTAAAAACTGAACGCGGCTGCTCAATGCGTGCCGAACGACAGTCACATCACAGATCAGACTTCATTTCTCCAGTGAGGAGAGTGAGTCGAGCTGACTGACAAGAAGAGTGAGGTGAGGTGAGACAGACAAGATGATGGCGGATGATTTAGTTTCGAAACGAAATGCAAAGCGCCTGTTTGGCAATATTCTGGATTTTGAAAAGCCTGTTGACTTTTGCCGTTTATCTAAGGTGATTTTGGAAGTTTTTTTAAAACATTCGTTTCTTATTTAATTGGTTCCACAGTGTTTGCTGATTTTTACTTTATTTAAACTTTGTGTAATTTATTTATTTTATTTGACATCAAGGTGTATGCTGTGCCTCCAAGCGTTCTTACTCGTTTTGCTAATAATCTTTCTACGTTTCTTATTTATTTGATTATATATTATACATGTTTACTTACTATTTCCAGTTTTGTATACCTCTTTAAACTTTATGCAAGTTATTTGTTATTTTATATTAGGCATAGCCTGCCCTATAGCATGGTGTATTTTTATTTGTTTTGTTAATAAAAGTTCTATGTTTTATATATACGCTAAAGTGAGTTTGACGTTGTATTTTGTTGTTGCATTCAAGCAATTGACGCCGAACTGCCGCTATTTAAAAGTTAAAGTAAAATGCACATGCCACTTTTGCAAGCTATTTAAAAGCGAAGGAAAGCGAGAAAAAGAGTAAACGCCCCCGCCCCCACGGTGATACCGGTATTACCGGTGTTGTCACACGTCCATTAACCGATCACAACCCTACTGGAGATGTCCACATGCTAATTTACATATTCTACTAAAATGAAGGCTTGGCTGATTAATATTAATTTTGTAAAGTGACTTGTAGTTTCAGTGGCCTAACTTCTTGGCCAAAAGACAATCAACTTAAATAAAATCAGACATCACTGAAAGTATCATAACTTACAGTTCAGTAAGTGTGTCAGATGTTGATTCTGTAAGCGGTCTCAGTGGATTCAGAGAGTTAATTCTGTCAAGGATTTGTCTGACTGACTCAAACTGGCAACTTGTGAGTCTTTTTGAATGCTTCATTAAAAGATCTGGCTCATAAGTCAGTTCGTAAATCAGACTTCAGTTGTTGTGCTTTGATCTGCCTGCAGTCCACAAAGACAAGCCAAGTAGAACAACATATTTTCTTGCCATTATTTTTATTTTTTATCAGACTTTTTATCATATGCAAGTGGTGCAAAATAGACTGTAGACTACTACAAAGACTACTTGGACTGTAGAGTCTTAGGGGGCTTTCACACTAGCACTTTTGGTGCGCACCCTGGTTCGATTGACGTCAAAGTTCGGTACGTTTGGATGATGTGAATGCTGTCTTCTGAACTCAGGTGCGCACCCGCGAACCGTACCTGAGTCCGTTTAAAAGGTGTGGTCTGGGGTACGGTTCAAGTGAACTCCGGTACGGTTTGCTGCTGATATGAACGCAATCGTACCAAATTGTGGAAGTGAACCACTATGAATGGCATATTATTTGATAAAAATGTGTGTGTGTGTGTGTTTCACTCACTTTCCTGAGAAGCGTGACTGACCCGCTGCAAGCAGACAGCTATATATCTCATTTCTGTTCGCCTTCTGCATTCTTTAGAGCATTTGCAGTACATTCGTAAGACAGACGTAAGTGCCGTTATGTACTGAAGCTTTGGAAACAAAACCAACGGTTCAAAAACTATAAAAGAGCAATAAGAGCAATGCTACGCATTTTGCCGCCTTCTCCTGTGCCGTTGTTACTAGGCAATGGGGTAAACGGCTGCTGGCTTGATGACGCAAACGACCCACAGTTTGGACACAAATTAAATAATATGAATGCAGTCCAGCGGAGGCAGGGGGAGGGGGGAGCAATCGAACTCTGGTTCGAACCAGGCAATCGAACCAAGTGTGAAAGCACTCTTAGAAACTTATGCTTTGAGCAGGTGATGAACGATAAGCCGACTGCTCTTTGAATAACGAACCGGTGCAAATATAGACACTTTGCATTTTATTGTGACCTGCAATAAAAAAAGCTTATTTTGTAGTCAAATTAGGCAATATTGTAGTCATCTCATTGGGCTGTTTGCCTATGGAGCTCCTGTTCTGCAGAATACAGTAAGACTGTCTCTCTAATAAATGAGTGGCTATGTTGGAGGTTGTAAAGTAAGTGTGTCTCCCCCCCGCTTAGATTTCCTGTTGCAGTCTCATGACGGAGGCTCTGCTGGTTTATAGATAGAGCTGGAGACACTGGGCTCAGCTGAGCTGCTCTGGTGAGCAGGTCAAACTGTCAGACAGTACAACAGGTGTTGAACACAAGAATCACACACACAGAGCCCACCCTCTCTAACTTCACCATATGTGTAAAGATTTGCCGAAAGCCTTGTTTAAATGTTTGCTGTCAGACTGCATACTTTGCAAAGTCACTGTCAGGTCTGTCAAGGCGTATTTTTATTGAAATGTAATGTAATTAATTATTGTGTAGGGTATTAAGTAAAGTAAGCAGGTCATATTGCACGTGTGTCACATGAGGACTGTGATAGTCAGAAATCATCCACCATTTGTTTACCTGGAATGTGAGTCTGGTGCACTGTGTGTGTGTTGATCTTAAATTAGACACTGCTGCTGAATCATGTTTGTTGTTTTTTTCACCTAGTTAGAGATCAGCCGTACTTGCAGTAGATGTGAATCAGATCACCCCCATTGCTTCAGCTACACCCCCTATTTTACCAAACCCCGCCCTCCAAAAACATGTCAGCCAACCTGAGGTCAGCAAACCCAAACATTTCAAAAAAGCTGAAAAGCGTGGGCTGCTTTTTTGAAGCGCCTAGTGTTGTCACAGAGACGGGTGTGGTTTCCCAGGACACCCTTTTCAGTGTTTTGTTTCAGGACTCTTGAATGCCTTCTTTCAAGCCATTAAATGTTTTCCTAAACAGTCCAGTGAAGTTTAAGAGGGATGCCCTCCCAGCCATGGTTTCTCTCTTCTTATATCATGTCCACCCATGTATTATGTGGCTACATGGAAAATATGACTGTTCCCCCTTTTTTTTCTTATGGGTGTTTTTGGGCATTTATTTATAGGACTGTTGAGAGACAGGAAAGTTGAGGGAGAAAGAGGGCCATTGGGATCGAGACGTGACTTAGGTTTGAATATGGATCCCGTGAACCAGCTGCCCTTACATATATCATCAGCATGTGCACTATCCACAGCTCTGACGTCTATTCTTGTCATGATTGCTCACTTTTGAAACATCAATGTAAAATGCCAGCCTCACTGGAGAAAGCAGTGAAAATGCACTTTCACCATTTCATTCCTGTGCTGTATTTCAAATATATACACTACTGTTCAAAACTTTGGGTCTGCAACTTTTTTTATGTTTTTGAAAGTCTCTTATGCTCACCAAAGCTGCATTTGAGTGAGTAATCAGTCGATTCTGTAAGACGGTGAGTTATCTGAATGTTTCATACAGGACAGATGCAGAATAATGACTCCTTTTTAAAAGACAGAGTGCTTTCTGTTTAGATTGTTTGATGTAACAGCTATTAAGATAAATTCTCTTTCCTCTCTTGTGCAGGCGGAGGCAAGACTTGCTGCGAAGAGAGCAGCTCGTGCTGAAGCCCGGGACATCCGGATGAGAGAATTGGAGCAGCAACAGAAAGAGGTGAGTCCTACAGAGCAGATGGGATGAGAAAAGGCACTTGAACCTCCTGCCTAATGAATAGTGCTGAAGTTGCACCAATGTGCAGTTTCTTAAGGTATTCATAACTCTTTCCTTCATTGATCCTCTGTTCCAAAACCTAGTGAACTTCCTGCAGACGCAGCATTGTAAGGCATTATAGACACACTTTCAACATGAAGGCTGTTCCAAAAAGTTGGCAGCATTATTGATGCAGGGTTGCATGTATCCTTAATGGAGAAGGAAATCTTATAATGTATTGCAACAGGTTACACCTTAGCAAAATGATCATGCAAAACACTATTGAAATACTGAATTGAGTCTCCCATATGCTGAGCACTATTAGTATGACACATGGGTTGCTGCATATTTAGTTACAAATAGATCACCTATGAGGTTCAATTTCACTTAGGATGCTGCCTGTGTGGCATTAAATGGCAAGGCAGCTCACTAGGTTTTGGAACAGAGCCTCTGCATTTCATTCAGAATATGCCTGATCTTCTATATACCATCACCTCTTTTGTTGCAGTAAAGTATAAGTATTGTTTTTAGAGTGGCCTTTTGAATAATTTGCTTGTCTGTTTCATGCATTTTTGTTGAGAAGACAAAGTACGGCTGCTTTTACAAATAGTTCCAGATTCACAACCCAAATTTAGCTAGCTGATTAACTAAGCTCATAAGTGGAAACATGCCTATGACAATACAGTTTGTTTTCAATGGTTGCAGCCACATGTGAATGATTCAGTTATCGATTTCAGCTGTATCTGTCAGTTTTTTCTGTACTTGTGCATTTTCAGATGTTGTAATACACTTTCAGACCTGGTTTGAAGAATATGTTTGCATACTGAAGTACATACTTTGGGTATGAGTAATTGCATGTTAATGGGTTTGTTCACCAGTATGTTTGTTTGTGTTTTTCTCTGTAAGACATTCACCAAAAAAGTACCAAACAATCCACTGTCACATTGAATTGCAATAGAAGTCTTTGTGTTTGTCTTGTGGCTGTCTCTCTCTCACAGCTGTCTTACCATCAGTACTCCTCCTCTAGCAGGAAATGGGGGCAAATCCACCAATGGATGGTATGAGAAAGATTAGGCCAGTTTGGACATGCATGTACTTTCACCTTTAACTAATAAAGAGCTTTCAGATGGGAGTGTGCTAGCTGTATTCTCATACACTCAGTTGTTTGTATGTGACTTTCAAGCATGTTTTTTAATAATACTTTTTACTGCTCTTTTGGGTTTATAAAGGAACCCTTGTGGTCCTGTTGTTGTCTTTAAAAATAGTTTTCTGTTAGGATAGGGATTCACGTTTTTGAGATAGTTTTTTGCACATGACCTATTTGCTTTTGTTTGTGTGTTTGTATATATTACAGTGGTAAACCCATAAAATGGATCTCAGCATTTTAGTTTTATCAGTCTAAAAACGAGTATCTCTATGTGGCCTTTTCTTTATGGGCTGGGTGATATGTTCCTGGTGTGTTTGCAGTGATTTTGCTGACAACATTAAGATATGTTGTGAATATTACAATAATTTTAATGCATTTTTCAATTTTATTTAGAGATGTTTTAATAGCCGCTATGATTTTTAATTAATGTTTTTAAACCCCTGCACTACATATTTCATGTATTTGTTTATTGTATTTTAAACTGTTTATTTTATAGTGTGCATATACATGAAAATATATATTTTTTTAATATAATACCTTAGATAAGCTTGTATGCTTGCCCTGAAATTTGAACAGGTCTTATCCTGGCAGACTGTCAGCAAGTTTAGTGTGTTTAGAGTTTGTTTAGGACCGCTGGTGAAGACTAACACTAACAGCCTAAAACATGCAGCATTCTTTTGTTTAAATTCTGTATCCTTCATTCTGTTCATCTCAGTCTGATACGGAAAAAGCCCATCATGGTCATCATTCCAGTAGCCACAGTCGACGGGTCTGTATCTCCTGATGTTGCTGTCCGTCTCCTTTCTTTCTCCTCTTTTTTTCTTTCGTCTTATTGCTTTTTTTTTTTATTCTCCTAATTTTTCATCAACAGGGATTAAATGATGACACGGCATCCGTCCGGAGTGTCGGAAGTTACAGGGTGTGTCATACTGGAATTTTTTTTCATCAACATATATCGCTTATTTTCTTGTGTAGAGTAAAACTTGCCCACAAGTTGATGTGAAACAAGTCTTATTTGAGACATTTAAACATTAATTGTTTAATTTTAAATATTGGTACATAACATACAAATAGAACGTTGCTCCAGTAATCAGCATATATTTTATTGATCCAGTAATCATAAACTGGAGAGTTAAAAGCCTGTTTAGAAAGGTAGATAAGTGCATTTAATAAGCTATTGAAATTTGAAAAATGAATGTTTTCCTATTGGATTTCTACTTTTAAAGTCAAGTTCGTCATCTTTACGAGACCTGAGCAGTTCTCATCGCTCCAGTCGGGTTAGTTCTTCCAGGAGAAGAGACTTGGTGGTACGTCTGTGTTTGTGTGTTTGTGTGTGTGTGTGTGTGTGTGTGTGTGTGTGTGTGTGTGTG
>NW_015505256.1:2188057-2207558 GCF_001515645.1 Sinocyclocheilus grahami | reverse complement strand
TTTGTGTGTTTGTGTGTGTGTGTGTGTGTGTGTGTGTGTGTGTGTGTGTGTGTGTGTGTGTGTGTGTGTGTGTGTGTGTATTTTGGCAATGTTGTTTTCTCTTTTGTGACTGTCATGACACTCTAAATTAGACTGCTGTATTATACTAACATTGTTTGCTCTATTTGATTGGCTAGAAAGCTTGTCTCTGTAACACCTACCTTAGCTTTTATATTATTGAAATGATCTGATTCTAAAGCTGATTGATAAAGATATACAGGATTACCATGGTCATCGAAAACGTAGAAATGAGCATTCATTTATTTATTCCCTCCATATGTGACCCTGGACCACAAAACCTGTCTTAAGTCACTGGGGTATATTGGTAGCAATAGCCAAAAATACATTGTATAGGTCAAAATTATTGATTTTTCTTTTATGCTAAAAATCATTAGGATATTAAGTAAAGATCATGTTCCATGAAGATATTTTTTAAATGTCCTACTGTAAATATATTAAAACTTTTGATTAGTAATATGCATTGCTAAGAACTTCATTTGGACAACTTTAAAGGCGATTTTCTCAATATTTAGATTTTTTTGCACCCTCAGATTCCTATTCCTATCCTAATAAACCATACATCAATGGAAAGCATATTTATTCAGCTTTCAGATGTTGTCTAAATCTCAATTTTGAAAAATGGACCCTTATGACCCTTATGTTTTGTGGTCCAGGGTCATATATAATGAAATTCAGACCTGGAAAAGGCAATTAAAAGGCAGCTAAGGAATAATGTTCTGAGAGCTACATTTCATTTTCATGCAGGTTACTTCAAGGTTGATGTGCATGAACATTACAGGCAGACTTTGTGCAATTGATGACTAGCACCATTGAGTGGTTTTCTATAAATGAAGCATAATCGGACTGACTCAGAGACTGAGGGCACTAACACAAAAAGGTATTTGGTGAGATCTGACGTAACACTCCCTTATTAGTGCACATGGCATGTCTGCGGCATGGATTACTTCATGTTATATATCCAGCATAGATTGTGATGGTTGTGCTGTTTTCTCTGCAGTCCGGCGTCTCCAGTAGTTCCTCTTTGAAGAGCTCCCACTCCACTGTATATATCTGTGACAGTTTACGTTTATTCTCCATTGATTGCCAGTAGTTCTGCGTTTAAGTATTTTATATTATTCCAGTTTGACATTTTATAAGGGCAGACATCCAGATCTGGGATCTTTGTTTTTTGATGTGGCTTTTTAAATCAAAGGTTTTTGATTTCATTTAAAGTCCGTGTGAACCAGAAGTTGCTGCTGACTTTATTTCAATGTAGTGACGTATTTCCATCTGAAACGGTATACTGAATAGAGGGCATGGCTTTATTTTGGAGCTCCTCCTCTCTGTCTCTCAGTCATATCAAACTAACGGTTGGAGGGGTGTGTTTAAGGATATTCTGCCCAAGCCGTCAAACTGACGTCGTCTGAGAAGGAATGCCATTCCAAAGCAGAAGCAAATGTGCAGATTTTGATTATAGATTACCGAGACAAACTAATTTTTTTCAGCAGATTAACTTGCACGGATTAATTCACATCAAGACTTGCAATGTATTCTAGTAAAGTAAATAAAGTCAATTTTGATTTCATGCAGACTTGAATATATGTTTCAGAGTAAAGCACTGCACTGTGTTCCTTTACACATGGGCAGCTCATGATCTGATCCAGTGTTTTCAGTGTCTCAGAGTAACTCTGTTCTCAATTAATGCTGCCCTACACAAACTACAAGAATGTTATAAGTTTGGGTCACTTATAACATGCATTTGGGAACGAAAAATGTGCCAAACTTCCCAAACTTTTAATGAGAAGTGCTTATAAACAGGTTCTTGTCAACAAAAGAGAAGCTGTAGAGATTCTCTGCAGTTTTCCATCCATTTAGGACTGCCATAAATATTAGTATTGCAATTTTACATTTGTAAAATAGAATAAAAATTATTATTATTTAAAATATTTCAATAGTAATATTTTTTATATTTAGTCTTTAGTAATACTAAAAATAGTAGTAGTAGAAGTTATTATTATTTATTTTTTTTACAGCCCTTCAAATAATCACATTTTAAATCACAATCAACTTTTATCAAGAAAATTGCAATTAGATTTTCCTCTCAAATCAAGCAGCCCTACTGGTTCCAAAATTAGGGAGTTATTATCAGTAGTAAGAGAAAGCTTTTTGCATTTGTGCTCTTCTCTTCCAGAGCTCTGTATATAATGATCTTCACAAAAAACCTGTTGGAAGTAGCTCCAAAAAGGACCTTCTGGTCAGTACTGATCAATATCCTGAACTCAAAAGCTGATTCATTCTTAATGCATCATCATGAATGTGTTCTTCCAGGTTTAGAGCACGATATTTCAGATTTATGACTATGATTCATATCAGATATGTGTTAATTTCCCATTGCTTTACACCATTTCCTTAGACTGGATTGTATCATGACCAAAGAAACTACACCAGCTTAAAGAACTCCAAACCTTCTCCCTCTACTGTCTCTACCTATACACCACGGGTTTGTCTCCTTCCTTTCTGCATGTTTATTACTCTCGCACTGCAAAATGTTTGGAGGAAAAGTCTTTACATCCTCCTGGAAAGTTTCTTCCTAATTACAATAAATGATGTATGCAGTTCGTTTTTCTTGTCTTGTCAAGGTTTTTATTTCAGTACTGGCTGTTCCTTTAGTTTTAAAAGCTAGTCTGGCATCATCTGTTTGACTCGGTGGTTTAGTGGAGATATTTGACAGCTGTTGCTTGTGGTTTGACCTTCACAGGCTCCCTCCAGCAGCAGTTCTACAGATCTGACGCGCAGCTATAGTGTGGTCAGTCTGATTTTCAGCACATCTGCCATGTGATTGGATGTGATTTAAACCCCACTGTTGTATAAGCCTCTTTCATCTGTTCGTTTAAAAATTGAGATCTGTGTCCTCAGGCCTCCATTTGTGACGACGGTCTTTATGGTTCATATAGTTCCCGAGCTGTAAGTGATGCCATAGTATATACAGTATACTGAAATAATAATCATATCATAACGCTGGAGCAGTATTTGCTCAGTGGTCAGTGTTATTCCCCCGCAGCCCTCTGAATGCAGCTGGTATTCTTCTGGTGCCAGTTCCACCCGAAGCAGCCCTGTGGTGAGTGTTCGCATGTATCCAGAGCTGAGGCAGCTGCTCATGCATGTGTTCATTCTGAAACGCCAGTGTGTGCTCATATATTATACACTCTGTCAGATAATTCACCTTTTTAAAGTAGATGTTTGCACTAGTCTGACTCCAGGTATTGAGCCTTAGTGTGTAACTCATTCGGCATTATTTGTGTTATGAACATGAATGATATCAAATTGTGTAGCATGTTAAAGGGGTCATATGATGCTTTTTTTAAGATCATTATTTGGTGTAACAGAATATGTTGACATGCTTTAATGTTAAAAAAACACATTATTTTTCAAATACTGTACATTATTGTAGGTCCTCTATGCCCCACCTCTCTCAAACGCTTCGTTTTCTACAAAGTCCCTCCTTCCGACAAGCCCAGTCTGCTCTGATTGGCATAATCAATTACCATATCATTACCATGTCATTAGTTTTACCATCAGTTCAAGCCCGAAAGGGGAACAGACACAGTAATGATGCAGACAGTACACAAGCTGTGGTTAAGACAGCTGACTCCACTTTGATGTGACGCTGTCTCTCTCGCTCTCTCTCTCTCACACACACACACACACATACACGATGCGCAAAACTCCACATTTGAACAGTCAATAGCAAATACTTAACTAGTTACAAAACATACTTACAGTCGCTGATTCAGAAGCGCCAGATTGTCATAGCAAAGTCAGAATTACCTCCTCTCCTAGGTTCATGAAACGGTTGTCCATAAAATGCATTGCTGTTCTGTTGTAAGTGATCTTAAAGATTCCTAAATGCATCTACTTCCGGAAGGCCAAATAAAGTGCTTTTGCTTTCGCCTAGAAACACACAGCGTCTCCCTGACATGTCTGCTTCAACACTAACTGCAGTTACTGAAACCACGCCTTCTTTCTTTGCATGCACATTTGGGCGCATTATGCAAATATTCCCACATAGTGACCTAGATATGTGGGGGCGTGTTAGAACGAGTCGTTTTAGGGGGGCGTGGCAGAGTCTTAACTTTGATAAAGAATATCTCTTTGGTTTTGAGACTTTAGTCTTTGCAACTTCAGGGATCTTCTCTATTCACGAACAGCTTGTAACACTCTAAAGAGAAAGGAAAACTTGAAATCGCATCATATGACCCCTTTAAGGAGAGGTGTGTTTGAACGAAGTGATTGAACTTACGGTTTATGGGGAAAAAAACGTCATAAAACTACAGTGAAAAGGGGACTGAGCTACACTCTGCTGTTCAAAAGTCTGTGGTTGGTAATAGGGTTGTGACGGTGAGGAAATTTTCCCACCGGTTAATCGACGTGTGACAACACCGATAATACCGGTAACACTGTGGGGGCAGGGGCGTTCCCTCTTTTCCTTGCTTTCCAGCGTGCGCATTTTACTTTCACTTTCAAATAGTGGCAATTCGGCGTAAAGAAATTGTTTGTTTTTAGTTCGTTTGAATTTTTCCTCGCTTTCCTTCGCTTTTAAATAGCTTAGCTCGAATTAGTGGCAATTTGGCGTCAATTGCTTGAATGCAACAACAAAATACAACGTCAAACTCACTTTAGCCTATATATAAAACAGAACTTTTATTAACAAAACAAATAAAAATACACCATGCTATATAGGGCAGGCTATGCCTAATATAAAAGAACAAATAACTTACATAGTTTAAATAAGTAGCCTATACAAAACTGGAAATAAGTAGGCCTAAGCATGTATAATATATAACCAAATAAATAAGAAACGTAGAACGTTTATTAGCAAAACGAATAAGAAAGCTTGGAGGCACGGCATACACCTTGATGTCAAATAAAATAAATAAATGACACAAAGTTTAAATAAAGTAAAAATCAGCAAACACTGTGGAACCAATTAAATAAGAAACGAATGTTTAAAAAAAAAACTTCCAAAATCAACTTCAATAAACGGCAAAAGTCAACAGGCTTTTCAAAATCCAAAATACTGCCAAACTGGCGCTTTTGCATTTAGTTTCGAAACTAAATCATCCGCGATCGTCTTATCTGTCTCACCTCACCTCACTCTTCTTGTCAGTCAGCTCGACTCACTCTCCTCACTGGAGAAATTAAATCTGATCTGTGATGCGACTGTCGTTCGGCACGCTGCATTGAGCAGCCGCGTTCAGTTTTTAATTGTAGTGTGTTCTTTTACTGAACTAAATGATTACTATAAAAAAAATCAAAATGGTTGTGGGGGTCGGTGCCGTGGTGGACAAGTGACGTAACCGGTGTTGCGGCTTAATAACAGTATCACCGTCAGCACCGTCTATCGTGGCAAGCCTAGTTGGTAAGATGTTTTTGAAAGGATTCTTTTATGTCTGCCAACTATGTTCTATTTTAATATTTATTAGAATGATATTTGCAAGATCATTCTAATATGCTGATTTTGCTGTTTTAGAAACATAATTGAACGGTTTAAAAAGTTGTGCTGCTTAAACTTTTTGTGGAAATCATGATAATATTTTAATTTCTTTGATGAATAGAAAGTATAAAAACAGCATTTATAAATTATACATTTCTTTACTGTCACTTTTGATCAGTTCAATGCATTCTTGCTGAATAAAAGTATTAATTTCTTAAAAGAAATCTTCTAAGCTTTTGAACGATAGGCTTTTGAATGATAGGGTATATGGAGACTGAAATATCATAGAAGCATAAAGGTGGGCCTTTTTTTGGGGGGGATTTGTGCCATCAACATCTGGGTCAAAGAATAAAGCCAACATGGTTGATGTAGTATGTCCAGAAATGTGTTCAAACTTATAATTCATTAAATCCAGTGCATGATCTGAAAGTATAAAAAATTGGAAGCCTAAGTGGTGTTTTGATGGTTTGTTCTCTGAAGGTGGGGCAGGAATGCCGACCGTGTTTTTATTTCGCATGTGGTGCATTTGTCTAAACATCTTAAATCGCGATGACATTGTTCGCTGTCTTGTCACCAGTACATAGTAGTGCTATTAAAAGAGTGACTTCTTCATTGAAATGGTTGCATGTTCTGCTTAACAGTTATGACAGATGGGTTTTGGTTTTTTTCCTGTGCAATGTGCGTTTCTTCTTTTGAATCATCCTCTTTTAAACCTTTCAGTCATCCTCTGATGACGATTCTGGCAGCACTGTATCTCGAGGTCGACGTGGGAGAAGGGATAGTGTGGTGAGCCAGAATAGAAACTATGACCGCATATCTAGTGTTCAGACAACACAACCACATATTCTATTTTCATTAAAGCAGTAACATATTATAAAAACATTTCCACTTTAGCTTCTTATTTTTTCGCTTTCCCATGTTCTTGTCTGTCTATGTGTAGTTGTCTGATTTCTCTGATATCTCTGAGACGGCTGCTGATTATTTCAGCCGCTCTAATCGCAGGGGCAGCATTGTCTCTGATCTTGATGATCTGAGCATCCCAGACCTGGACAGTGTAAGTCAAGAGTCAAGGCATGCATGAAGTATTAACCGATGTGACGCGTTCACTAAAGAGCACTGGCTTGAAGGGAAGGGATAGTTCAGTTATTAAAGTTGGTTTACTCTGCATGGCTTGATACTGTGTAAAAATTGCAGTAAAGTTGACTCTACTGGACTTTGTTTAATGACTGCTTTTAGGAAGGTATACATATATTATTCCTGTATAAATGCATCTAACTGTTGCGTGTGTATCTCCTTTGGTTGGTCAACATTTGTTTTCAAAATAGAGAGTTTTGGTCTGGCTGGCTGGATCACTGATACTGATGATTTCTGGTTAAAGAGTTGCGTATCATGGTGTGTGCCTAAAACATGCTACAGCAAGTAACATCTCACTAATTTTTTTCTTTTTGTCTTACTTTAAGATGAAGGCAAAACCCAGTTAAAGACCTTTCAACTTGCAACAAGTATATATTTATAAAAGTAACCAATAAGACTTATGGTGTTTTCTTCTTTTTCAGCTCGATGAGAAATGTGACAAGCAGTTTACAGACACCTACAGCCGGGTAAGAGAAAGGGAGGTCATTTTCCACTTCCCTGTGTTGTGATATTTGACACTAAATTAAGAACCAAGTTAATGTTTGTCTTCTCATTAGGGGAAGTTAGTCTGTATTTGGATAATTGTTTTCAGTCAATGTTTAAGTAAAATTTCCAGATATCTAGAGCAGGCTTAAGTGATTTATGTTGTTGTTGTCATCATTAAATACACTACTATTTAAAAGTTTGGGGACAGTAAGGATACATTTAATAAAAGGATACATTCAGGAAAGATACATTAAATGAATCAAAAGGGTCATTAAGGTTACAAAATATTATATTCCAAATAAATGTTGTTTTTTGAACTTACTATTCATCAAAGAATCCACAAAAAAATATTAAACAGCGCAGCTTTTTTCAACATTGATAATAATTAGAAATGTTTCTTGATTAGCATATTAGAATGATTTCTAAAGGATCATGTGACACTGAATAATAGAGTAATGGCTGCTGAAAATTCAGCTTTGCTTCACAGAAACATATTAAATGTTAAAAATAAATGTTATTATTGTTATTTTAAATTGTAATAATATCACAATATTACTGTTTTTACTTTATTTTTGATCAGATAAATGCAGTATTGATGAGCATAAGAGACTTCTTTCAAAAACTTCAAAAAGAAATCTTACCAACCCAAGTATCAATCATTAAAACTCTTGGTGATGCACAGTGGCCCCAACAGTATTTGGATACTTCAGTCACATTTGGTAATAATAAAATATCTAACCAAGTTTCATCTGCAAATTTGCTACATTTTCTCAGAACCTAATTTTTTGCAAATAAAATTAAGCAACTTGTGTTAAGGTTGTTGAATAATTTTTTGATCAATTGTTTATGGGTGTTTTGTGCTCTCATTTCCTCCAGCCGTCCTCTCGTTGTACCACCCCGGCGCTTTCCGCAGCTGCCCTGGCATCTCTGGGAGGCAGCAGTTCTAGAAGGGGCAGCGGAGATGCTGGAAGCATCATTATGGATGCAGAAGCTTCTATCAGCGAGTTAAAGGTAATTTTGTTGTTTATTTGCATTGCACAAACTGTAATACAGATTTCTCAGGTATTTCTTGAAACAAGATGAATATACCTGCCTTTGAAAATATTTTGGCTGAGCATCGCAGGGGTGCCCAAACTCGGTCCTGCAGAGTTTAGCTCCAACCCCAATTAGACACACCTGAACCAGCTAATCAAGCTCTTACTAGGCATACTAGAACCTTCCCAGCAGGTGTGTTACGGCAAGTTGGAGCTAAACTCTGCAGGACACCGGAGTTTATGCACCTCTTGCATAGAGCATCATACTTTCCTACTGAATGCATCTGATCTCAGGGAATCCACTTGTGTTCATGTCACAGTTTTATTTGTGTTTGTTAATGCTTTCGTTTCTTTCCTCTTTATGTTTGAATGCCTTCGGGAAGCTATCTCCCTCTTTGTGTTTGTATGAATGTACAATCAGAGGTCACCGCTCTGACCTTCAGTGAATGCCAAACCTTTCCCATGATTCATTCCTCCATCTCAACAGGACATCTATGATCTAAAGGACCAGATTCAGGATGTAGAGGGCCGATACATGCAGGGTCTTAAAGAGTTGAAGGTAGAGGGTCCTGAGCTCAACGCACGCCTTCCCTCATTCTGCACTAACACACCAGGCTCTTCACACTTCTTAGTCTGAAAGCATGAGCCTTGCATGAGTCTTTCACTAAGTACATTAGCTCTTTACAGTCACGTTTAGCCCACAGTCATGTTGCATGAAGACTTAATTGCTCCAAAGAGCCAAAATCACATGGAAGGCTTCTGCTTCACTCCCAACTGCTATTAAAGGATTAGTTCACTTCCAGAATAAAAAAATTCCCGATCATTTACTCACCCCCATTTCATCCAAGATGTTCATGTATTTCTGTCTTCAGTCACAAAGAAATTAAGGTTTTTGAGGAAAATATTCCAGGATTTTTCTCCATATAATGGACTTAAGTGGTGGCCAACAGGCTGAAGGTCCAAATTGCAGTTTCATTGCAGCTTCAAAGGGCTTTACATGATCCCAGCCGAGGAATAGGGGTCTTATCTAGCGAAACGATCTGTCATTTTCTAAAAAAAAGTATATACTTTTTAACCACAAATGCACGTCTTGCACTAGCTCCGTGATGCACGTCTGCAAATTCGCGCATTACATAATCATGTTGGAAAGGTCAAGTGCGATTAGCTCTTCATCTGTGTACTCCGGTTCAGAAAGGTAGAGTAGGGCGAAAAACTCCATCTCATTTTCTCCTCCAACTTCAAAATCATCCGACATCGTTGTTTTACCTTTTTTTGTAAAGAGCATTTGAATTTCTTTGCACATTCGCTTTGTAAACACTGGGTAGGTACTTCCGCCTATGTCATGCATGACCTTTCCAACGTGACTACGTAATGCGTGAAGTCGAGTTAGTGCAAGATGAGCAGTTGTGGTTAAAAAGTATATACATTTTTATTTTTTTAAGAAAATGACAGATCGTTTTGCTAGATAAGACCCCTATTCCTCAGCTGGGATCGTGTAGAGCCTTTTAAAGCTGCATCGAAACTTCAATTTGGACCTTCAGCCCGTTGGCCACCATTGAAGTCCATTATATGGAGAAAAATCCTGGAATGTTTTCCTCAAAAAACTAAATTTCTGTGCGATTGAAGCAAGAAAGACGAACATCTTGGATGACGTGGGGGTGAGTAAATTATCAGGAGATATTTATTCTGGAAGTGAACTAATCCTTTAATAAAGAAGATGGACAAGGAGGCAGACATTTAATCAGCTGTAGCTGTGTAAAGAATTTCAGTATTTGTCCAGTTCACATTTGGAAGTTGGAGACCCTGCTTGAATATCCTGATATCAGTGAGACTCTGTGAAGGAACTGTACATGAACAGACAAGGGTTAATGTGACACAGACATGGATGTTCCTTCTTATATATGATGTCATATATTATTCAGTGTTAAAGTCAACATGAAATGCTGCAAACAACCTATTTAAGGACTTTTGGGTCCTTAAGGATCTATTGAGAATTGATTGGATTGTTAAAAAGTTGGCATTACATATACTACTGTTCAAAAGTTGGGGATTAGTAACATTTCTGAAGGATCATGTGACACTAAAGACTGGATTAATGGCTGCTGAAAACTCTTTGCCATCACAGGAATAGATTAGAAATAGATTCAAATAGAAAACAATTATTTTATTACAGTTTTTTTTCTGTATTTTTGATCAACTGAATGTAGTCTTGGTGAGCATTATAGCATAAACAAATCTTTAACAACCCTAAACCTTTGAACAGTAGTTTACCTGGATGGGACAAGTGATTGGAGGGAAGGAGCCGATAAGGGAAAGTCATTTCAGAGGTGGAGCAAGTTATTATCTTTTTAGGACAAGTTACAAAGAAATGTGGAAAGTAAGACCAGGAACATGCATTTAGTAAGTAAATGGGACCATTTTGATTTCATGTTGACTTTAAAATTTCTATCTGACTTTATTTATAATGTTTTGTATTACACTTTCACTTTTTCAATTTGTACCTGTACATCACATTTTTTTTATCTAATCTTCAGTGCAGTGGTCAGTGTGTGCTTTATTTGCCTGTCATTACATTTTGTAGTGGTTTTGTAGCATGTAAAGCTATTCAAGTACTTTTGTGTGAAGAATTTTTCCTCTCTCTGATCAGGATTCTCTGTCGGAAGTGGAGGAGAAGTACAAGAAAGCCATGGTATCCAATGCCCAGCTAGACAACGAAAAGGCAAACCTCATCTACCAAGTGGACACACTCAAAGACGTCATCGAGGAGATGGAAGAGCAAATGTCAGAGCTGCACAGGGAAACAGAGGAGAAATCAAAGGTGCTTATAATAAATTATTATATTCTAGAAAACTGTTTTTATTAATCGGACAAAAAAAAACAAAAACATTGTATGGTCCAGTCTTATTTCCACAATGCACAGACCCAGCAGATTGTGAATGCCATGTATTGTCAGCAGTTTGTTTCTGATACATTTATTCGATATTGGAACCCTATACACAAGCTTTGGCAGATTATGATGCGAGTGTATTTTTCTTTTGATTGACAGGAGTTAGAGCGGCAGAAGCACACATGTTCAGTCCAACAGCACAAACTAGAGGACATGAAGGAGGGAATTCGTCAGCGAGATGAACTTATCGAGGTAGAACCCAGAACAGAAATGGTTTATCGACCACAAATTCGTTTGAAGACATTAGAAACATTTGCAATAGACTCAATGTTTTAAAAGCTTTTGCAGAATAATCAATTACAGATGATTTGAAGTCTTTGAGTGAAAGTGTGCTTTATGTTCTTCGTGGTTGAAATGGAAAGGTTCAGTCTTTATATCATTCACTTTCCCCCATTGAGATCCTCTTGTTTTCTTCCTTCATATGTTCTGTCTCATCGCTTCTTTGTTGTGTCTATTTTGAATCTGTCCTTTTTCCCCTTCTCTACTTTATTAAACGCATCCCCAGGAGAACCAGAAAATTCAGCAAAAGCTAGATAACCTCACGAGAGAGGCATTTGACCTGCAGGAAACTGTTAACTGGAAGGACAAAAAGATTGCGGTAGGACGGTTTAGGAGATACTGCTTGGATTGACGGCGAAAGACTGATCAAATTAACTTTTTATTCATCTCTTAGCCATCTATTAACATTAGTTTTGCCAGGCAGCCTTATTCATATATGTATATAGTATCATAATTTTTACAAAGGATTGATGTGTGGCTAATGCATGTACAAATTTAGACATCTGGATCTTTTTCATAAAAACTCAAATATATTTGCATAGATTTTTGTTTGAATTGATTTTTGCACAATTTATGAAGAAAAAAAAAGTTGTAAATGCACAATGCTGCTCTCTGTTGGTATCCCATGAGCCTCAGCTGTGTACACCAGAAGTGCTGGGTACCACACAATAGTTTTCAAAATTGAAGATACATAGTGCATGAAAATATTTTACATCCAGAAGATTGATTAGTTTTACTTTTGGTATACTCACTTCGGCATGAACATCCATGAATCGCTCAAGAAGATTGAAAGAAAAGAACTATACAGAGCTATATAACTAATAACATCATTCCTTCACTTCCTGCACTATTCATCTGTCAGCATGGTCTATTTTCATCCTGCCATCTGTGACTAAAGCTAAGGCTGGGCAATATATGAAATATTTGTGATGGTCAGTACCATGTGATGTGATATTTGTGATGATCAGTATCATTCTTATTGAAAGCTGTTGAAAACATGGCTTGAGATGGCTTCAAAAAAAGTTAAATTCAACGCAAATACACGGAGTAAAAAAAACATTTTATATACACCATATATATTTTACACACACACACACACATATATATATATATATATACAGGGGTGCACATAAGTGGTGCGCATGCGCAACCAAAATAAAAAATGCGCTGTGTAAATAAGTTCTGACAGTGCATTTGCATACTGACATGGTTAACAGCTGTTAATGCACAATTACCATTTCAGATCGACAAAACTGTAATACTGTATAAGATTTCTATTCAAACTGAATAGATAAATAAATCTAGGCTACCCGCTGCCGTTTTCAAAGCACAATGCATAACTGTGACATTTCATTCACTGATGCGCTTCAGTCGGCAGCGCTAAACCCGGAAGCGCATATACTTACTTGCCGGCAACCCTTCAAAATAAAAGCCTGCTGATTTTAATTTTGAAAATGATGAAAATTCATCTTTAAAAAAATAAGTAAATATTAGCATTTTATTTTTAAGTTTACTATAAAATAGTTGTATTTGTATTTAATACTCCCATTTTATTTTTAAATATATTTATATATATATATATATATTATCACACTTTATTATTTAGTTTGTTATTTTATTTAAAAAATAAAGTGCAACAATATTATCACTACGCTTACATTTTTTTTTTGTAGTTTGTAGTATTTAATGGGTTACACTATGTGCAGTGTGAGGACCAAACCAAATCTCCAGGTTCTCTTATGAGAACCAGGCTGAAAAACGTATGTGAACCCCTGTGTACATATATAATAATTTTTACATTTATTTTTAAACCTATATTGCCCAGCCCAAACTGAAGGCCGTGTTCATTGTGTGTTTTCTGCTGTCTCTTTACTCCTCTCTCTTTTCCTGCCCTTCGTTTGACCAGGCGTTAGAGAGACAGAAAGAATACTTTGATTGCATTAGGAATGAGAGAGATGAGCTCAGGGATGAGCTGGCTGACCTCAAGGGGAAAAGCCGAATGGGAGAGGTACGTCCTTTAAGTGCTCCAGCACAGGATGAAAGCTTGCCATCAGCACTGTGTAACAACAATAAACAGATCGTTTGAATGGAAAGTTTTTGGCTTGCTGCCTATATTTGTTTTCTCTGCATTTCACTGGCCATGTAAACACTGTGAACTTTTGAGTGTGACATTACAATAGTTTTAATAAATCTGAGCTATGTTATCTGAGCTGATTTATTATTGACTATTTTCTTGCGTTGCCTGCCGTCTTGGATCTTTTTTTCCCTCATTGAGCCCATCACAGTGCATTTTGGGATGGCGTTCTCTTTAAAGGAAACATGCAGAAGGCATCTATGCCTTCTATGTCAGAATCGCAACTATGCTATTGTTTCAGGATGTTTTGAGTTGTCACTCAAAATGTATGTGTCCAAAAGAGGAGTGACAACTGTACTGCAGTGTGTATGTGGCCAGTGTCCATTAAAACTACTTTTATACTTTAATTTATTGTGACCCTTCTTCTCTGGCAGAAACACGGGCTGGTCATCATACCAGAGGATATGCCCAATGGAGACGTCAGCCACGAGTCCCCTACCTCAGGCATCACTGTGGTCACACAAGAGGCAGCGCAGGTGCTGGAGTCAGCGGGAGACGGACCTTTGGGTGAGTCTCCAAATACTGGTCTATATATAAGGATGAAACAATGGCATAATTCTTGTTTTCTGTGCTCATACCCCAGATGTAAGACTACGAAAGCTTGTGGATGAAAAGGATGAACTTTTGTCTCAGGTATGATTGTATATGAAGTGAATCCAAATGGATTATTGGCATAGATGAGTTGAAGTGACACACACGTGCTCTTTTAGATCAGAAAACTAAAGATGCAGCTGGAGGAAGAAAGACAAAAACACTTAAAGATCGACAGTGTTTACACAGAAGGAGAGCGAATGGAGAACGGCACTGACCTGCATTTCATCGAGATGCAGAGTATGACCTGTGAAACATGCTACACACACACTGAAGTCTCCATTAACATCCTTCACATTTACCTTCACATGTACCATGCTGTAATACTGTCTGTTTCCTGTAGGGGACGCCAATAGACAGATAAGTGAATACAAATTCAAGCTTTCAAAGGCTGAACAGGAAATGGCAACGATGGAACAAAATGTGAGTTTATAATTAGAACTTTATAAAGTTATTATAGAAAGTAGATACCCTAGAAAGTATAACCTATATAACAATAGTATATAACAGTAGTATAAAATGTAACAGAAATATTATTGATGTATAATTTGCACAGAAAAATGAAGCCTATTTAGGACCAATAAGATTTTTTTAGGGTTGTGACTGTTTTAAAGCAATGACAATTTTTTCATGTCCATATTTTTCCACTTTTTTATTTTATAAAGAAAGAAGTCTGTTTGATCACCAAGGCTGCATTTATTTGAACTAAATACAATAAAACACAATTGAAAATATATATATTTTTTATTAGAATATATTTTAAAATAAAGTAATTTAGTCCTGTGGTGGTAAAGCTGAATTTTCAGCATCATTACGCCAGTGTTCAGTGTCACATGATCCTTCAGAAATCATTCTAATACGCTGATTTGCTGTTCAAGAAACATTACATAAAGCTGCTCAATATTCTTGGTGAAAACTGTGATGCATTTTTTTTCAGGATTGTTTGATGAATAGAAAGTAAAAAAAAAAAAAGTTTATTTAAAATAGACATTTTTGTAACAACGTAATACTGCCACTTTTGAAAAATTTTTAATTAATTTTTTTAATAAAATTAAAATTGTATTTGTAAGATGCAATTTATACATTTAAAATATTAGTTTATAAATTAAAAATATTAATCACTAATAGAATTATTTTAAAATATTGCCACTTTTTGATTGATTGATTTTTTAATAAATAATTGTTGTTAATGTTAAAAAATTATTGAATATTAGCATAACTGTTGTATTTTTTTGTATGTGTCTTTCAGGTAAATAGACTTGAAGGACAGGTGTCCAGATATAAATCTTCAGCAGATAATGCAGAAAAGATAGAAGATGAACTGAAAGCAGAGAAAAGAAAACTTCAGAGGGAGGTATGAACCCAAAACTGAAGAAACTTGCCGTTCAAACATCTCTGATACTGACCTATACACATATCACACATTCAGGGTTCCCATAATCGTAACCTCTGATGTCTGGTCCTGGAAAAGTCATGGAAAATATCTGTTACATTTTTTTTTAAATAGTACCCGATGCCAAATCCAAGAGTAGAGAAAATCAAACTCTTCTCATATTAGCGGTCACAGAAAAGAGTCATCCTCACACACCTCTTTTCCTTTTGTAGCTGCGCACAGCCTTGGACAAGACCGAAGAAATGGAAATGACCAACAACCATCTCATAAAGCGTCTGGAGAAGATGAAAGCAAACAGAAACGCTCTTCTGTCCCAGCAGTGAAGAGAGACTCTCCAACACCTTACAGTAGGACACCAAAAACAAAACTGCAGGCCCTTTACCTTCTTTCCATGCCTCTCGTGGTAAAATACAGATGTACACCCCACTAAGACAACACTGTGAGGGAGGAAGCCTCTAAACCTTTTCTGAACCTGAGAATATTGTACTTCTGTTGGTTTTGTTGTTTTTAAAAGCTTGGTACATCACGGTAGCCGTTGAGGTTTCATTGCTTGGACTGGGTGCTTTTTCCCCCTCCTCTTTTGTAAGTTGCACGAGTATAAAAGCGCTTTTTAAACTGTAAATCGACATGACTGCAGGGCCCTCGACTTCCATGTAAATGCTTACACAGCAATGTGCCTTCACAGGGAGGACGAGGGTTATATGCATTATAACACTATACAGGAAAAGCATATATTTCTACCGGTACAAAAAACATTGTGTTTAATAAAGGGTACAGCCATGAGTTGAAAATTATAGAGAATTAATCATGTCTGCTATGGTTTCAATTAAGTATTTTTGTTTCGTTTTTCAAATATTTAAAATATTTCTTGAAAGTAAATGAATGCAGTATGAATGGGTGGGTGATTCATGGATTGTGATTGTTTGCAGGGCACATTGAATTTTTTTAGGGTTTTTTTTATTTTTTTTGAAGTGCTTTGTCACAATGGACTACATCAATTTTACACTAAATGTAATGATTTTAACTCCCAGTAAGAGACCGATGTTTCTACTGTGACATTGTGAGATTTGAGATTCAAGTCCCAAATGCCACTTGATGCCTTTCACGATACTGTTGTATTCAGGTTTGGTGCAACTTTTTAATCACACTAGAAACCAATTGTTTGACACTTCATGTGCACAGTGATTGTGACTAAAGCAGCTGCAAAGTATACTGTAAATAAACTACACAATTTACAAACTAACCCCTCTCAGTAATTATTTTTGGACTTTAAGGTGAAGTGTAATTTCTACACCACAGAATTGCAATCTGTTTGATATAGCCTAACATAACAGCACTGGCTCAACCGATGGCCACATGCATGTTAAAGCAGCCTTTAGTGCACACTATAATTAATGGAAATAAAAGAACATTATGCAATGTTAAACATTTCAAACATTAATATGTTGCATTTACACATTGCATGTTTATGTTAAAGGAATAGTTCACCTAAAAATGAAAATTTGCTGAAAATGTACTCATCCTCGGGCCATCCAAGATGTAGACGAGTTTGTTTCTTCTTGGGAACAGATTTGGAGAAATGTAGCATTACATCACATGCTCACCTCTGCAGTGAATGGGTGCCGTCAGAATGAGAGTCCAAACAGCTGATAAAAACCGTTAAATGGACTTGTTTCTTACAAACACCGCTTTTTCAACATTGATTGATGGACTGGAGTTGTGTGAATTATTGTGATGTTTTCATCAAATGTTTGAACTAAGCAGAACTATCGAGTGAAATATTCCTTTCATTTTTGCCATTCAGGTTGGTGCCGTTAGTGGTACAAAATGACATACTTCACTTTAAACATTATTTTGAAATGATGTTCTTGTTGATGTGTTTTATTTGGCATCTAAATCACACTTTTGGATTTATCCAATTAGCTTTGGATAAAAGCATCTGTCAAATGCATAAATGTGTAAGTGCATTACGGTATTAAATACAGTAATGAAAACTTGTTTAATATTTCAAAATAGTCTTTTTATTCATTTGCAGTACAAATATCTATACATTCTTGGTTTAATGTTAGCTAGTCATCTAAAATAATGTGACAGGCTGTTTACCGCTGTCAGTCATTTTGAGTTAGTCAGCTGTCCCACAAAACACAGCCATTTTTGATAGTACAGCATTGAAACCATTACACAGAACAACAGTACTAAAATTCAGCATCTTTCAAAGACTTTGTAGAGTTCTGGCAGTCTGGCGATCTGCAGAACACTGCCGTCTTCACTGAAGTGTTTTGGAGGACTGAAGAGAGAGCGGGGGGCTTTGAAAAGCACATGCTCCTCCTTCCACTAAAATAATTAACACATTAGTTAGTCTCTAACATAAAAATCATTTGGGTTTCAGTCGATTTTCCTATTAATCAAAGATCAAAAAACCTGAGTGCATTATGTTCAGAATAGCATATTATATTTCTATTGCAGTTTGTGCAATATATATATATATACACATACATACAATTACCCAAAATTATGTCTGGTTTTTGTGTGTAACATTTGAACTACCTGCGGCTCTTCTGCATCCGGCTCCACTGTGTATCGTTTCCTTATGGAATAGAAGTGACTGCATTCTAAACACTCCTCTCGATCACAGTTCACCTGCAGTATCCATCAGTCTTTTAGTTGCATGTGGATTAGATTTTTTAACCAATGCCACACTCCTCTCGATCACAGTTCACCTGCAGTATCCATCAGTCTTTTAGTTGCATCTGGATTAGATTTTTTAACCAATGCCCATTATATACAAACCCCAATAAACTACATTTCAATAAAGTGCTGACCTCAGTGGCTAAAAGCAGACTGAACATGGGAAGTCCCTCCATGGCAGGAGAGTAATTATCAAGCAGCATTGGCAGACCAGTCAGGTTCCCCTCCTGTAAAGAAATGCATCAGTTTTGTAAAAGCAATAATCAACAGTGATTTTTTTTTAACCATAATTAGACACAGGTTTTCTAGCAACAACCTTAGGTAAAATAAATACAGCCTCTTGAGCTTATTGTGAATCAGTTATACTGATGTAAGTTTAGTATGTGTCACTCACTCCATCTATTCTAAGTACTCTTCCAGCATTTCTGCTTCAGGAAATCCACAATATACTGAGCCAGTCCTTCTTTTGGACCGTCCTCCTCCATTCATCCACTCTCCTCTTAATCCAGAGCCAACATGGCCTAATCATAAGAGTGGAGCTGGATTCTAAAGAAACACAACTTTAGTTTTTAATCTGTTGAATGCATGTGATGTATCATATAGTTAACAGATTTTTTTCAATAAAAATACAGGTTGCTGCTCAATATCTTGCCGGAGCTCCTTTATGCTGGTCAGTTTAATGACACGTCTCCTGGGTAGAGAGGCGGCCATCAAATCCTCCTTCACCTCCTCAACATGAGACATTTTCCTGAAAGACAGATCGAAAAAACAACAGGTTGAAAGAATACACACACTGAACAAAATTATAAACTCAACACTTTTGTTTTTGCCCCCATTTTTCATGAGCTGAACTCAAAGATCTAAGACTTTTTCTATGTACACAAAAGGCCTATTTCTCTCAAATATTGTTCACAAATCTGTCTAAATCTGTTAGTGAGCACTTCTCCTTTGCCAAGATAATCCATCCACCTCACAGGTGTGGCATATCAAGATGCTGATTAGACAGCATGATTATTGCACAAGTGTGCCTTAGGCTGGCCACAATAAAAGGCCACTCTAAAATGTGCAGTTTTACTGTATTGGGGGGTCCGGGGGGGTCCGAAAACCAGTCAGTATCTGGTGTGACCACCTCACGCAGTGAAACACATCTCCTTTGCATAGAGTTGATCAGGTTGTTGATTGTGGCCTGTGGAATGTTGGTCCACTCCTCTTCAATGGCTGTGCGAAGTTGCTGGATATTGGCAGGAACGGGAACACACTGTCGTATACGCCGATCCAGAGC
>NW_015505256.1:2116661-2187523 GCF_001515645.1 Sinocyclocheilus grahami | reverse complement strand
GAGCATGCAGATGAGCTTCCCTGAGACCTTTTCTGATAGTTTGTGCAGAAATTATGCAAACCGATTGTTGCAGCAGCTGTCTGGGTGGCTGGTCTCAGACGATCTTGGAGGTGAAGATGCTGGATGTGGAGGTCCTGGGCTGGTGTGGTTGCACGTGGTCTGCGGTTGTGAGGCCTGTTGAATGTACTGCCAAATTCTCTGAAGTCTGAAATGCCTTTGGAGATGGCTTATGGTAGAGAAATTAACATTCAATTGACGGGCAACAGCTCTGGTGGATATTCCTGCAGTCAGCATGCCAATTGCACGCTCTCTCAAAACTTGCGACATCTGTGGCATTGTGCTGTGAGATAAAACTGCACATTTTAGAGTGGCCTTTTATTGTGGCCAGCCTAAGGCACACTTGTGCAATAATCATGCTGTCTAATCAGCATCTTGATATGCCACACCTGTGAGGTGGATGGATTATCTCAGCAAAGGAGAAGTGCTCACTAACACAGATTTAGACAGATTTGTGAACAATTTTTGAGAGAAATAGGCCTTTTGTGTACATAGAGAAAGTCTTAGATCTTTGAGTTCAGCTCATGAAAACTGGGGGCAAAAACAAAAGTGTTGCGTTTATAATTTTGTTCAGTGTAGAATTGGAAGTAGAGAGGTTAATGACTGGGGCTATATTCTCAGTACTGACATGTTGGCCAACTTTAACAATTTAATGTCAAATAAAGGTATTCTTCTCAAAGCAGTGTCATCATAAAAATAGCAACCTTTACTATAACAGAAGCCCCACACAAAACTCCTCAACAGCCTGTTTTTTCACCTTGGTGGTGCTTCATGGGGAGGAGGTTGACTGTCTGTCTGTTGATCCTTGGTGTCACACTGCTCCAGAACATCAAGAGCATTCAGCAGTTCTGAGTCGTCTGGCTCTGCTGGACCTTGAGCGGCAGTGGAAGAGCTGGAGGTTTTATCTGACCTGCTCTGAGCAGCAGAAGATGAGGCTGATAAATAAGTCATTTATCCTGATTCCAGTGCCGTTGTCCTGAATCAGGATGAGCTTTAGTCCGCCTTCTTTCACTGTTATCTGGATATTTGTGGCCTTTGCATCCAAACTGAGGATTTAAAACAAATATTAGTGTCTCATATCGTGTCACATGCAGTTGTTGACATATTATGGTCATTTCACATAACAGTTTGTGGTCCTTATTCATATGAACAAATTTGCTTTAACAATGAACAGCTGGTGCCAAAGTTTGATTAATATAGATTAATAGCTGCTACTGTACATATTAGTATTATTGTTATTATTAGTATTGTGTTGTTTTTGTATAATTGTAATATTTTAGTACTATTTATATACTACTGTAGAATTTAACAGAAAAATAATAATTAGGTTTTATTTTTATATTTTCGTTAGTTTAGTCATTCATTTCATTAATTTAGTAATTGTGTTACGTGCTTTTGAAATTTATTTTTATATTTATTTATATTTAGCTTTAATTAAATTTTGTACTTTTAGTACTTCAAGTAGTTGCCAATACAAGATATTTCTCATTTTCGTATTAAGTTTTATACATTTCGTTTCTGCTGTATTTCATTTAACGAAACTATTTTAATAGTTTTTGTTCAAGTTAGCAATACCAACACTGAAGCTAAAGAAAGAGCTTTTACATTAAACGTGAGTGCTTATTAGTGATATGTAAAGTCGTGCCAGATAATAATGTACAATAAACTGACATCACACCAATCATTAGTAATCAATAAGTGTCATTATCTATTAGTGACTATATTCGTTTTTAGTCAGTACTTGTTTGTTTATTGGTAACGAACATCTGCGACACCAGTTATTAGGCATAAATTAATAAAATCTCATCAGACAGAAGTTATTATAGTGCTCAATAAATGACTTGTCATGCCATAGTTGCAACTCTTGCGTCATCAGAACAGAGTGTTCAACTCACCACCGTTTCCGTTTAAAAAACGTTTTGCACCGTTTTGTCAGGGCTGAACGCAGCCCAGTTCTCCATCATCTCTTTGATGGCTCGAATGGCGAGCGCCCGCCTCCCGAATGCTGTGATTGGCTGGTGGAAGAACTGCATCCGCCAACGTCACTCCTGGAGTGCCGTTAGTAGACCCAAATAGTGTCAGAGGTCAAGATGAACCCTGAAGATTGATACTACTAAACAGTTTTAACCAGTCCATGTTCTAATGTGCATAACTCAGGTGAATATATATGTAAAGGTGTGTTTTAAATTTGTCTTTCATGTGTGATAGCTCAGGCAAGTTTTAATCACTACACGAACGACAAAAGCCCATTTCACACATACAGTCTTTACTGGGTAAATTAATTACCGTTAATTGATCATGTTTGAAGAGGACTTTTAAAAAATACCTGTTAAGTCGTTCTAGCAATTGAGAAGTTGTAAAATTACCAGTAAATTATCGGTAATTTGCTCTGTGTGAACGCAAAGCCAGATTATCGGTATGAGCACGTACAAATTCAGAACGCGCTCACAAAAATTAAACCATCAACAAAAACACTGACCGCATATACCTTACATGTTTACAAAAACACCGGGAGGCGCAGCCATTTAGAGGTCGTTTCCGGTTAATGATGTCTCTGAATTTACTGGTATTTTGAAACTGATGTGTTAATGGGAAAAAAAAGGAACGATTTTGCTTGTGTGAACAGCTCAATTTTGTATTTACCGGCAAAGTCGTTCCGGTAATTTTACGGCAATTTTCTGGTATTGCTGTGTGAAAGGGGCTAAAGACAGTAACAGAAATGGATACTTAAATATCAACACCATTTGCATCTGTAATTTTTACCACTTTCCGCAGTTATGACGAATCATTATTAAACGTAACTTTATAAGCCAATCAGCTTTTAGGATCACTTGGCGTCATCATCAGGCCCGCTCGTGGTTTTGAACTCAACAGAATTAGTATAGGCTATGTATCCAAATGAAAAACAACTAAACCAACTAAGCTCCATTCATTACAGTATAATTGTTAATGTTGGTTGGTATGTGAAACCATTGCTTGATTTGTTCTTTTGGTTTACTATATTGACAAGTGTAACATTCATATTTTTGTCAGGCCAATCCGTTTTATTAATTTATTTTTATTAAATTTAAACATTAAATCAAATACTGATTTTGATAATGATAATTACTGATAATTAATAATAATTAATTATTATTATTGTTGTAGTTGTTGTTAAATATGATATTGATAGATATCTCTTTCCTCTTTTGTGTTGTTTTTTTATAGTCTAGTTTATTTCCTCCTTTTTTGCATAAATTAAACTTGGTAACATGTTTATTTTAGTCAATAAATTAAAAAAAATTCTTAATATAAGCAAAAATAATAAATTGGAAATACTTCATACAAGAAAAAATATTGATTATTAATTGATAATAATTGAGTTTGTAAACAAGTATAAAATAAAGTGAATGTAAAGTCCCCATTATGATAATGAGGTCTGGTATTGCTGTGTGAAAGGGGCTAAAGACAGTAACAGAAATGGATACTTAAATATCAACACCATTTGCATCTGTAATTTTTACCACTTTCCGCAGTTATGACGAATCATTATTAAACGTAACTTTATAAGCCAATCAGCTTTTAGGATCACTTGGCGTCATCATCAGGCCCGCTCGTGGTTTTGAACTCAACAGAATTAGTATAGACTATGTATCCAAATGAAAAACAACTAAACCAACTAAACTCCATTCATTACAGTATAATTGTTAATGTTGGTTGGTATGTGAAACCATTGCTTGATTTGTTCTTTTGGTTTACTATATTGACAAGTGTAACATTCATATTTTTGTCAGGCCAATCCGTTTTATTTATTTATTTTTATTAAATTTAAACATTAAATCAAATACTGATTTTGATAATGATAATTACTGATAATTAATAATAATTAATTATTATTATTGTTGTAGTTGTTGTTAAATATGATATTGATAGATAATCTCTTTCCTCTTTTGTGTTGTTTTTTTATAGTCTAGTTTTTTTCCCCCTTTTTTGCATAAATTAAACTTGGTAACGTGTTTATTTTAGTCAATAAATTAAAAATGTTTCTTAATATAAGCAAAAATAATATATTGGAAATACTTCATACAAGAAAAAATATTGATTATTAATTGATAATAATTGAGTTTGTAAACAAGTATAAAATAAAGTGAATGTAAAGTCCCCATTATGATAATGAGGACTTAATTTTCTATATTTTATAGAAAAATGCTTGCGTGTCAGTATTTAAAAGGCTAGTAGATGATGCTTGTAACGACCAAATACACTCTTAAAAATAAAGGTGCTTCAAAAGGTTCTTCAAAGTCTAGTTTATTTCCTCCTTTTTTGCATAAATTAAACTTGGTAACATGTTTATTTTAGTCAATAAATTAAAAAAAATTCTTAATATAAGCAAAAATAATAAATTGGAAATACTTCATACAAGAAAAAATATTGATTATTAATTGATAATAATTGAGTTTGTAAACAAGTATAAAATAAAGTGAATGTAAAGTCCCCATTATGATAATGAGGACTTAATTTTCTATATTTTATAGAAAAATGCTTGTGTGTCAGTATTTAAAAGGCTAGTAGATGATGCTTGTAACGGCCAGATACACTGAAAAAAAAACTTAAAACCATTTATTTTTTTTTGGTTCCACAAAGAACCATTCAGTCAAAGGTTCTTTAAAGAACCATCTCTTTCTTACCTTTTTGTAATCTGAAGAACCTTCTTTCGCCCCAAAGAACCTTTTGTGAAACAGAAAGGTTCTTCAGATGTTAAAGGTTCTTTATGGAACCATTTAGACAAAAAGGTTCTTCTATGGCATCATGAAGCACCTTTATTTTTAAGAGTGTACACAGAAAAAAACCCACTCAAAACCGTTTATTTCTATGCATATAGTCATGAATGTTTTCAAATGAACAGGTTTTGGTTTATATGACTTCACTTTATCTTTTGATGGCATGCTGAATACTGACATGAAACCTGTTGGAAGTTGACTGTTGTATTGACTTCTGTTGAATAACTGAATGTGTCTGGTATAAATGTAGAGCTGTTGCTTTAATTTAATGGTAGCCTTCAGCATAAATTATGCATATGTGGTTTGCAAATTGCTGGATTGGTAAGGAAAAGGGTAAACAACTAGTGAAACACTGCTTTGTGTCAGCTATTTTAGACAGTCCATGCTTGTGGAGAAGGTACTGTTACCTCCACACCACTGTGTAAACTGTCCATTTATAAGAGGTCTGTTGATGTGCACTTTGTGATTCACTTGCAAAATAATATCCCCGAAAATGTTTATATCCTTTAGATATCATCAGATTTAATTATGAATCCAAAATATAATAGGCTATTATAGTTTATTTGTTTATTGTTCGAAAGACTGAATGCTTTGTCATAGCAACAGAACTTTTTTTTTTAAGTGCATATTTATAGGGAAAGAAATAGCTTTCAGACTATCATAATGTTTTATGGCGTTAAAGGGAAACGTTTTGAACTACTTCAACTATAGCATCACAAAACAGCCAGCAGGGCGCAGAAGACAAGAGTGATTGTGTAATGCTTTCTAGTTAAAGGGAAGAAGCTCGAGATGATCCAGTTCAATACAATTTCTTTTATGAAAGAGATATAAGTCTGTCCTGAGTGTACTGAGTTATCTGGTTCACACAGCTGACAGACTTATTTATTCAATGAGTCATAGACCACAGTGCAAGCATGCAGCCTGTCTTGTATCATTTTTGTTTCATGAATCTGTCTTGTATCTTTTTTTATGTTTCATGAAGATAGGAAGGTATATTCTGTGTTAAAGCAGTTTATACATTTGGTTTAGCTTCATTTAATGGTCTTCAGACATTTTTATAAAGTAACAAACAAATTTGACAAATCATGCATAAATGAAAATGAAGCCATCTTTTACTCATGTAACCCCATGACCTACTTTCTTCTGTGAACACACAAATACATTTGATTTCTAATTCTTATAATGACTTTTCATTATCCTCATGTCAATTACATTGATCAGTTCTGGGAAAAATGGATAATAATGAGTTACTGTACAGTACAGTACAGCTCACCCACACTTCATTTTGCTCTGAAATCCTGTGGTTGAGCTCCTCACAGTCTTCCTGTGGCTAGTCAAATATGTATTTTCTCGCTCGCTCACATGTAGGTATGCGAGGAATTTTGTTTCTTTGTTCTCTCATATTTTGAATGCAAACTTAAGTAATACCTGAAACCAGTTCTCTTCCTCTCAGAGTTGAGCTGAAAATCTTTCTCTTCAACACTGTCCCATGTTTGTGCACTGAATTCACACTGAACCTTTTTACAAGCCTGTTGAATGAACAGGTCTGACCAATGCTGAACAAGAAGCTATGTGTGCAACATTCCCTGTCAGGTCTCTCTCACATGGTTTCTCTAAAGCTTAACCTGTTAACTAGGTTTGCTCTATTCTGTCTCTATAATATGTCTCTATTCTGCATTGGATTAAAGCTAGGGGTTAAATACTCTTTTTTTTTTTTTTTTTACTTGGTACAATTTATTGGTTCCCCAAATGAGTTGCAGAAAATCATTAATCCGAAAGTCCAAAAATTCATATAACTGCCTAATTTGTCAGTCACAGCCAGCTCATATTTAGCCAACACTTGTTTAGACTAATCATATGCATATTTATTTCTATAGTTGGTGCTTCAAGCAACCTGGATTTGTTTACACACAGTATTAAGGTTGATGAAGGCCTATAACCTGAGAAGGGAAATGCCATCACATTATTTTAAGAGGTGTGCTCTGTTAAGTCTCATCTGTCAGTCTGTGTTTCTTTCTGCTTTCACCCTTTTGTAGGTCTGACCTGATATTTTTAGTATGGAGGAAACTTCTAGAGAGGTGTGTACAGTATGTATAGTATGAATAGGTAAAGTGGGACACTTTCTGGTAATTTGTCACTAGCATTGTATTAAAAGATGACAAATGGCTTAGCCCTTCACACAGTTCAACTTTGAATAGCTAAAGATTACTAGTACACTATAGAGGGAAAAGAAGGAATTATACAAAATCTGAGCATCCCACGTTATCTGTATTTATCTGCATGTACATAAACACTTGCACACCTGAAATATAAAAAGAAGAGTTAAAAATAAAAGGGGGTTAATTATATACAAAGATCTTTACACAAATTAGATTTTTTTCCCCAAGAAGTACATTTTCCTCTAAGTGCAAAATTGGTCACACTTGTAACACAGCTAGTCTGAAACTGCTGATATGCTTGGGTTGTAAGTGTTTACATTTTATATATATATAAAATTAATCATTTTAATGTTTAATCTGTTTATTCAACGTCATCTGGTTATCATGTCATCAGACCCCCAGGTTAAGAACCATTGGAGAAGTGTATACTTTTATGATGAAGAGGATTGGTAAATTGAGAAAAGAAGCGGGCCGAGCACTGAACCCTGAAGCACCTCAGATTGGTTACATGATATGACTTAGACACCCTTCCCAGTAGCTGCTCATGAGGAAAAATGCAAGTGCAGGTAAGAGTGTTAGAGAGAATGAACGGGGACAGAAGAGATGGGAATGTTTTTCAGACCTTGTTTCTTCTGTCCTTATGTTTTAAAGTTGATATAATATTTCCACTTTATCTAAACCAGATTAATGTAGTTAAGAATTCCTACTCTGTAAATTGTAAATGAGTGTAAAGAAAATAATACTGTTGTTACTTCCTACCCCACTGTTAATTTTATTTTAAGCATTTTTATTCAAAATAGGGGATAAAACACACACAAGGAGATCTCCTATTCAAAAGTGCAAACAAATTGGAATCAAAACATAAAATGTCTAGACAGAATTGTGTCAAATATACACTGGCCTATTTTATGCAGTCTTTGTGAGCCAAGTAAGTACTTTGGAAAGTTGTTACAACCCTCCCCTTCTAAACAGTGATGGTCATTCAAGTTTTGTTGTTTTGTAAAAACTTGTGAGGATGTTAGATATCTAATTTTATCAATCATGACACCCTGCTGATTCATTTCCCTTCCATTAACATGTCTACAAATCAAATTATAAGCCAGATGTGAAAATGTATTTTTGTCCCATAAATTACGTATAATAAATCCTGTATACTAATTTCGTACAGTCTTTCTACTTTTACCTCAGGAGAGTGATGAAGAAAATTATATATTTTAGGGTATGTTTTTGGCTGTGAGGTTAGCCTTAGTTAGATAATAGAGTTGGTCAGTGTATTCCAAAAATATTTAAATCAATTTATTATTTGAATATTGTTTATTGGGCCAGACGTGCCAATAGTTGAAGAAACATCAACAATTTGACGACATTACCTTCACATATAGATGCTGTTCAATTTGTATTAGTGCTGCTACAGTCCCACCTCTCTTTTCAATGCATGCAAATAATATTCAACCGGATTCTGACAAAATGATGGAGTGATCTCATTTGCATGGATCTGGCTGCAGGCCAAAACATTATTTTCATATTGTTTGTGTGCAAAGGCTTACAGCATCTTTTGTAGATGCACTTAGAGATGGAGAACTACAGTACATGCAGGCACAATGCAGAATGTTAGCTGGTCAAATGCCTCCGATACAAATACTACAGAAAATCGTTTTCTCAAACATTTTCATATCTGTGAATATATTCTGCATATGCAAAATAAGTCAATTTTGTGCATTTAAGTGCCGTTCAAAATCATTTGGCCACTGGTGAAACATATATAACTATAGAATAATGAACTGTTTGCAATATATGTTGCTTGCTAAAAAATTCTATCCTGTGCTATCCTGTTATCCTGTGGCGGAAACAAGCTTCCATAAAGTTACAGCATCTCCCAGTAGGGGTTAGCTGGACCATGCTAAACAGCCAAACCTTCACCCCTTGGTATTTATAACGTAGCTATATTTTTGTCCAATCAAATGCTCTTTAAGATAAGAATGCCCTGCCCATGAATACCACCTACCTCTGACTTGCAGCAACAAGTAGCATCGACTGTGAGTCAACTAATGGCTATTGATTATTTTATAATAAAAGGGGCTACGCCTTTGATATGTCCTTTTCATGTTTCAGCACAAAAAAAGAAATCTGTGCTTGTCAAGACATTTCAGCATTAAAGATCTGTGATGTGCACAACAGGTATAAACACATGAGGGTTAGCTGTGAAGTGATATCTGTGAAAACATGTGACTTCTGTACTTGGAATGTTTTTAGATATGAGTTCACGTACATTTTCACCCTTAACGCTGCTTGCAGTATGTGCTTTAGGCGGTGTCTGTTGAAACAATGCAGGATTGTTCAGGCATGCACTTGAGAAATGACATCATGTCCTGTAGCCCTCCCCTAGCCAAGTTTTACTTGGAAGAGAAACTAATTCATATGCAACAGCATTATAGAATTCAAGCTTTACAAACATTGGATCAATAGCGCTTACTATCTAATAAATGTGAGCTTGAGTTTGTGTACAGACTATAAATCAAAGTTTAAGTTTTAAACAGACTGTTTTTGTTTGAGGAGCTGTCAACAATATATATTAGCACATCAGTGCAATAAAAAAATACAATTAAAATGTAATTTATATGGAACATTTTTAGCCTTAATCAAAATAGACTGTCACACAGTTATGCACACTTAAAATTGAGGTGAATTTGACAACGCGGTTTGAGAAATGTTCAAGCATTTTGTGGCAAAGCATTGGGTTTAAAGTTAGAAGTGAAGTGATCGCACATGGTGGCTAAGATTAATCGCTTCCAGATAAACCCCATCGAAGACCTTCTGGCATAGATATTATGTGATTTCATCTCCGTTGCCCACGGTGACGCTGGCATATACATAAAAGTCACACCCTTATTCTGAAACTCTGCAAACAAGATTATAACAATAACACTGTGTATGTGTTATTTTAGAGCATTATGCTTTCAGCAGAAACATAATGCTTATTCAGCACATATCCAGTAAGATAGTTGAGCCTACTGGATTTTAAATGCAACTTCCAAAGAACATTTGTAATATCTTTTGATAAATTGCACAGTTGTAGTATGTTTTAAAAATGTAGTTAGTTCAATCGAGTCATGTCTTCCACAGATCATTTGCTTTGAATTGAAAATCCTGTCATCATCTACCCGCCCACAAGTCACTGGGAACTTAAATAGCTTCTTCCTGCATAACATGAAGGGAAATTTTACATTGCATTACAAGGAACATGCATACTGATCAATTATTTAAAGTACGTTGTTATATACAGTATGTTCTTATATAAATATATAACATGCATAGTGATAAATTATGTATATAGCAGGATTTTTTAGGATTACTGATAAACTACTGTAGTTTGATTTGTATTAGTTATCTATTTTAGTTTTAGTTACAGTTGTAGTAATGTCGTCATTTTATTAGTTTTTTTTTATTATGTCTATATAGGTTTTTTATTAAGTTTTATTTTTATTTTATTTGAGTTATTTCAGTACTTCAACATACAAAATGGAAATGAAATAATATATATATATATATATATATATATTGAATGTTTTTATATGTACATGTATATGTGTGTGGCTGTACATACACACATGTAGTTGTTTTTTGGTGTTGGGCTTAGTGTTATGTTAGAATCATTATTATACTCATACCTTTTGTTTTTAGCTTTATTTTTTTGTTTTCATTTAAATGTTTAGTTTTGAAATGTTGTATGCATTTGTCATTTTTAATTTATTTTATTTTCTTAAATGTGTATATATATAGTATTTATAGAGTTTTAGCTTTTAGTTTTAATTACTTGTTCTTATTTGTAAGTCGCTTTGGATAAAAGTGTCTGCTAAATGTCTAAAAGTATAAGTAAAGTAAGTAAAGTAATTAGTTGCTACCCATCACATATTTTTGTTCACATAGACTATGTTCTTTTTTTTCTGACCCTGCTGTATTTACAGAAGTTATCTGTTCCAGCCAAACAAGTTCAGTCTCATTTGACCCCATTATTTCATCTGCGCTTCAATTGCGCATACAAAGATAACAATTTAGTTATATACAAAATAAAATAAATCACTGGTTATCCAGATTTGACATAAGGAATGTTCATAAAAGTTGTATGGCCTTGTCTAAATAAGTTCTTGTTACTTTAATCAGTATTATTTGTGCATTAGAATTCCTACAATTCAGACCTACTGCAATTAGCCTAAATTGTTTACTATTAAATGAGTTCAGGAGTTAAATTAAGAGCATTAAATGAATTCAGTACTGATGATATGATATGTATTGGTATAGTGTCTGAAGAGCTGTGTTATTGCTGTGACCTCTGACTGACTGGTCAGCCAACATAGAGGCTATTCTCCAATTTGTGTGTATTTGAGCTCCAGATCAAGGCTTTGTTATCAGGACCATGTGTTGTTTAGTTAAAGATTGACTAGAATTGAGAATGATTAACTTTGCATATACTCATATGGAAATCAATAATGTTATGGAATCAATCATGTCATGTAATCTGTCTGTCCTTAACAACTTCCACTCAGAAACTCAAGTAGCCTAAGTTTATTGGTTTTTAAAAAGATGGACACGCGCTTATTTTGAGCATGACTGTATCATTCTTTTGTCTTGCGGGCAAACACAAACAGGTTTCGCCTGTGTGCGTGCGTGTATGCGTCAGTGTGTGTGTGTGTTGGCTGATGTGTGTGTGTGTGTGTGTGTGCATGTTTATGTGGTTTATGAGGACACAAATTTGTATAATAACACGGGTATGACATAGGTATTACAACGAGAAGGGGATTTATGAGGACATTTTCAGTGTCCCCGTAATTCAGAAGGCTTATAAATAATTCAGAATTGGTTTTTTTTGAAAATCTAAAAATGCAGAAAGTTTCCTGTAAGGGGTAGGTTTAGGGGTAGGGTTGGTGTAGGGCAATAGAATATACGGTCTGTACAGTAGAAAAACCATTACGCCTATGGAGAGTCCCCCATAAACCATAAAAACAAACCTGCGTATGTGTGAGTGTGTGTGTGTGAGTGTGTGTGTGTGAGTGTGTGTGAGTGTGAGTGTGTGTGTGTGTGTGTGTGAGTGTGAGTGTGTATGTCGTCCTCTTCTTCAACTGGAGTTGAAAGTTAAAACGTCTGTCGGTCGTCATGACGGTCTTACATCGATGAGGGGATTTTACACAAGGCATTAAGGGGAAACGGTACTTTAGACTGGTAAGTTGAGTTTAAATCTATGTGAGAAAACTTTAACACGTCATTATATTTCATAATTGTACATTTTTGATGCTTAGCAGTAAGTTCGCGAAGCTTTGAGAGCTTCACGATTCGCGACTATAAAATGTAACGGAGTCGCGTCGATCCTCGTGAGAAAGAAAACATGTTTGTGGAGAAGTTAACAATCGATGATTTGTATTTAAATAAATACAAGTGGAAAAAATCGGACAAGTTTAGCCCCTACATGGTGGGCTCTCTGTTGCTGCGACACACCCCGGGTTTGTTGAAGCAGATGTGAGATCTTTTCAGATGAATTCTTAATGATTTGCTGATAAAGTACAGGATTCGTGCTGTTTGGCTGACATTATAATAGAATAGATTTAATAGAAAGCCCAGAGATCTTTTCACTTGACGTGTTAACTAAGATTAAGACTAACTAACTTTAATGTGGCTTTTAGACTTGAAATGGACGCCGTGGTCGTTTATTTTTTTTCTTCTGTTTTAGTATCCATATTGTATTTAACCCTTTCAGACCTTAATTAGGTTGCAATGACACACAATTATGACTGTTTTATTTCTACCCTAAATGCATGATGACCATAAATAACTATAACTGAGAATGATAAAAAATTAAAAATCAGCTTGTGACCAATTTAACAGTTATTTCAGAAATTTTCTGAAACTAAAATCATAGTGTGATATTATGACTTGTGTAGTTTGGGGTATAAATGTAACATTAGGTTTCTGGCTTTTTGTAACATTTATATATTGAGTTATTAATAACATCCATTCTTAGTGATTTGGATGTCACTGGATGACTAAATAAATAACATTTAACTACTCAAAAAAATCATTGAAATAGACATTGGGTTAGGTCTTAAAAAATCCTCCTACACGTTTCCATTTATGTGAGCAGTATTTTTCATTTATTTAAATTAGATTTTAAATATATCCATCATAATTATTTTGGTTTGTTTGCTTGTATAAAAATGTGTGCACCTACAATAATCTAGGCACATGTTTGATTCTCATATGTTTAATGTACTTGGGGAGCAAACAGATGTTGCCCTCATGTGGAATTAATGTGTATTATCTTTTTTCTTCTGTTGTTAATCTGTCTGCATTGGTGCAGGTGTAAATATGGCTCATCGTTCCCAGTGCTCCTCTGCCGGGGACAATCCCCTGGACCCCAACTACCTGACCCCTCATTACCGTGAGGAATACCGAATGGCGATTGACACCCTGGTTGAAGCTGATTTGGAGGGCTACTATGGCTTTCTTCAGGAAGCAGATGTGGTTGATTTCTTATCCCGTTCAGAGATTGAGTATATCAAATGCATGGTGCAGGCTCCACATCACATTGCCAAACCAGAGAGGCGATACATGGCTGAAGATGTAGATGGCTCTTCTGACACTTACTGGCCGGTACACTCAGACCATGATGCTCCGAGCCTGGACCTAGGATGGCCGCAGCAATTCAGATTTGTCGGACCCACTGAGGTCACTACGTTGGTGAATCCGTCTGATCCTGAGATGCCCAGTATCAAGGAGCAAGTCCGCAGAATGATCAAGAATGCACAACAAGTGAGTTTTGCATGCTGCCCAAGTGCAGTAATATACAATATTATTAGTGCATGACAGAAGTCAGTAAATACAGACTGTCTTCCCTTATTGCTCAGTGATTTTAATCGCTTTGGTACTGTTTTCACAAGTAAACAGTAAGAACTTTGTATGGCAGACTGGTCACACAAGTTTCACCGTTGGTCTTTCATTCTAAACTTGACATATTGACAGCTACTATGCACTCATTAGTGTTGTAGAGTCTAATGAGAAATTTGGTTTAATTGGCAAACACAAATTAATTAACTTATTTCAATTTAGAGATTATAACGTCCAGTTAATTCAATTCCAAAAAAATACAAGTTTCTTGTTTCAATTTGCCCAAAGGTGCTAAATGAAAAATTTTGATTTTATGCCTAATTGACACAAGAACTGTCATTTAATATCATAATAGTTGGTGTGATCAATGATGGCATGAAATGGCATGCACTGTTGCCTATAGTAATGCCATTCACAACAGTATGCCTCTGTACTGTAATAATATCATGCAGACTTCCCATAGCAGACTTTTTTTGTTTTCTCTCCAAAATGTTCTTGCTAGACTGAATTCACAGTTGAACCAGTTTACATTTCAGATTGTGTTTTTTTTCTTTCTTTCTTTTTTCTTTGGCACTGTTTCTTGATTGAACTTCTGCCTAATGTAAAATAGACTGGGCCATCATTGTTGACAATCTGGTAAACTGAAATCTTAAGTAAACATAAAAGTAGACAGTCTTCCCTGCCCTTCACCTCTCTTCATCTGATATTGGCCTCTTTGTCATTTATGTATGGTTAAAATGATAAGGGGGGAAAAAGCTGAAAAGAAAAAAAAAAGAACTGAAACTTTATATGATATCACTGCAATGCATAATGTTTTTTTTTCTTTGAGTAATATATATATTTATTATTTCTTGTTCTAGGTTATCGCTGTGGTAATGGATATGTTTACAGATGTTGACATCTTTGCTGATATCCTTGGTGCAGCGACACGTGGTGTTGCTGTTTATGTTCTTCTTGATGAACTGAATGCTCACCATTTTGTTGCGATGGTAAACAACTGTAGGGTGAATCTGGATGAAATAAAAGTAGGTACTTTTCATAGGTGTTTATCACAAGTTGAGTAGTCCAAGAGTGTTTTGGAGCTATTTTCTAATGATTTATAGATTTACTACTTTATAGAATTTACTCAAAATCAGCCTATGAATTAATGGCCTTAGCATTGAATTTTTTTAAATGTATTTATTTATTTATTTTTCCAATCATGAAACAGAAATATTATGAATATGATAGAAATATAATTTCCTATGATAGAAATAATAGGAACGTACTGTTACATACTTATTATGAGAATTTTGTATGAACCATATATGTGAGCGTTATTAAGACTTTACAATTTTTTTACCATTAGGTGGTAGAAAGTAGGTACTTTTCATAGGTGTTTATCACAAGTTGAGTAGTCCAAGAGTGTTTTGGAGCTATTTTCTAATGATTTATAGATTTACTACTTTATAGAATTTACTCAAAATCAGCCTATGAATTAATGGCCTTAGCATTGATTTTTTTTTATTTATTTATTTATTTATTTTTCCAATCATGAAACAGAAATATTATGAATATGATAGAAATATAATTTCCTATGATAGAAATAATAGGAAAGTACTGTTACATACTTATTATGAGAATTTTGTATGAACCATATATGTGAGCGTTATTAAGACTTTACAATTTTTTTACCATTAGGTGGTACACTTTAAAAGACACTTAAAATGTGGTTGTTTTAAACTGGTGCAAATGCATTAATATCCTGTTTACTTGCAGTTCATGCGGGTAAGAATTGTGTCTGGTAGTACCTACTACTGCCGAACAGGAAAGACCTTCAAAGGTCAGATGATGGATCGCTTTATACTGGTAGACTGCAGAGCTGTTTTAAGTGGCAACTATAGGTAGGTACATTTTATCTTTTAATGTTTTTTTGTAAAGCATAAAAATATTTTGAATTTATAATGATTATATGTGAAATATATGTTTTTTTAGTATATATTGTGTTCTGAGGTTGGTATGGTCAGTTAATATGTGTTGGCTAATACATTTTCTCATTTTGTGTTGCAGCTTCATGTGGTCTTTTGAGAAGATACATCGCTGTCTTGCTCATCTCTTTCTGGGACAGCTTGTAACCACCTTTGATGAAGAGTTTCGGATTCTCTTTGCCCATTCAGAGCCACTGGTTGTTGAAAATGTTTTGGCAAATATGCCACACTCTAGTGGAGAACCCAAAAGCTACTACAACACAGAAAAGACCCACATATTTAACAGAGAATATCCAACTATGGGCATGGAATGGGCTGGGCGTACTACAGAAGATCATATGAAATTGGGTTACAAAATGTTACCCTTTAGGAGTGAATCCATCCACAGTGCAGCAGAAGCAAATCCCTCTGTTCAGAGGAATATGAACCTGCATGCTGTCCAGAAATATAGAGGGGACGATCAATTTAGGGAGCATGGAAGGCAAATGAGAGGACCAAATGAAACGGTTGGCTTCAAAAGACATAGCAGTGGAAATATTCCTGATTATGAATACATGCCCCCTCAAAACCATCCAACAATAAGAGGAAAGCAGTACACAGAGGGAGCAATTCCCCATGGTGGACACTTTGCACAGGAACCATGTATTCACAAGGGAGCTGGATTACAATCTGGTTATGACATGTATGGAAGGTTTAGAGGCCAAGGCCAACACATTGATCAGTTTTCAGGGCCTGGCTACCCTCATGAGGGAGAAGAGGATGAACCACCTGGAGCTTATGACCATATTCAAAGATACTTGCAGTCTCACCCTGCTATGGAAGAAGGACATGGTCCAAGAAATGTATTACCACCTGTGCAGTCCAATCTCAAGAGACATAGCATGGGACAGTCTTATACATGTCAGACCTCCCCAACACAACCAAACCCGCCAGAACAGAAATGTTTCTTCAATGTAAACCGCAAAGCACAGGATGTGAGTCAAAAGCAAGGCCTGCGGGACTGGAGGATCAGCTCATACCTTAGTGCATATGATGATGCAGGAGAGCTGGATTTAGCTGAACTTGAAGGATCCACTGCATGTGATGACATTCCATGTTTTACGCAGGAAGCTCCTTTTGGCCCCATACGTGCTGAAATTAGACTAGGAAATAGAGAGTTTAACAGGATACCTTCACCTAGGGAAAATCCCATGTTTGTCCAAATTCAGAATAATTATATTGTGCCTGACAGTTCAGTTAATCATCCATCTGACTTATCACAAATAAATATCAAAACAACACCAGCATCAACTTCAGAGTCTTCTTGCACCACTGAGGGAGACAAAGTGGAGGAGACGCAGAATAGAGAGCCTAAAGAGACTAGCCGGATAAGTGAAGAGTTCCTCAAGAGGAAACCTAGCCGACATGTCCAGAGAAGTTCCAGACTGAGACACTCACTGATATTCAGTTCAAATTTGGAGTTGCATGCATCAGAAGAGATGAAAGATGCTGGTGGAGAAAAAGATGGAGATGACGCTTCTAAACTTTCAGCTCGTGTGTCACAAATCTTGGATAAAAGGAGGACTGGTTCTCCATTTCAACCATTCCAGTGGAGCAGTTATGTAAAGTCAGCCACATTTGATAACTCCGCCTCAGAGTCTGCACAACCTGAGGATGAACTGAACAAAATGGGTGAAAATTCTGATGTAGATAAGGTTGAAAACTACCAAAATCTTAGAAAGAATTCAATAAAGGGTGATCTGGAAAAAAAAGATCTGCCTCAAACAGTTCCTGAAACAAACAGCCAAAGGGATGAATGCCCATCTAATTTATTGCAAAAGTCATCTTCTTTCATAGATATGAATGACCCTGACTGTAGACTGAGGTATTTCAAAGAGTTAGCAGCAAAACGCAAACTTGAAGCAGCAAAGGCTTCTCAGAGCAATCCTATGAAAGCCACTCAAAAGTTTACTCTACCAGAGAAACCGTCAACTATTGACGCAGATAAAACAACAGGACATGTTTTCAAGATCCCAGAAACTCCACTCAAGTCAAAAAATACCCCTTTCACAGTAACAGATATCAAAGAAACCTATAAAGACACCAAATGTGAGGAATCGAGTAAAGACATCCTACTCAGAGCTACTGATGCTGAAAAAATTAGATTTAAGAAAAAACTTGCAAAAGAGTCTGGCTCATCTTTAAAAAATTTCAAGGGAGACATTGATCAAGCTCTAAAAGAAGAGGCAAGAACAGTATCTACAGCTAAAAACCAGACACCCCCCATTTTAAACATTTTTTCACAAAAGCCTCTCTGTGCCTCACAAAATCAAGTAGTTTCTGTTGCATTAGATGCTACCTCAACAGAATCTGACCTCAACCAATATCGTATTTCTAAAGAAACAGATCCCTCCCATGCCGTTCTGACTGAGAGTTGTCTGCCTATAAAGTTACCACAGACAAAGTGTGTGTCATCACTACGCACCACTCCAAATGAGGGAAGTCTATCTGCAAATGACTCACAAACTCTTGCACAGAGCTTACCCAATATTTTTGGCACATGCTCTGATACTGTGCCTCTTGATTCTAATTCAACAGCAAACCTTGCAATTGTAGATACTTGTGTACCTTCAAAAAATTATCACAAAGATACAGTTACCTCCCCAGCATTTTACCATACAACTGGAATTAGTTCCACCAAACATTCCACTGCAATAAAGGCAGACTCTTCTCAGAACCTCAATGAAACTGGGGCAGATTTTTCTAAACACTCCACCGCAGTAGGGGCTGAACCATCTACAGCAGAAAATGTGTATTTCCAACACCACTCTGCAACAGAGAAAAACTCTTCTCAACAGCATACCTTAATAGAATTTGACTCTTCCAAACCAACCACTACCACAGGAAGTGAACCCTCACGAAAATCTACTTCAGCAGAGGCAGACTCTTCTCAACACACTGCTGCATCTAAAATAGACAGTTTTCAACAGCCTGCTGCAGTGAGGAAAGACTTTTCCCTGCACCCCACTGCTACAGAAAGTGGAACTTCAAAAAACTTCCCTATTACAACAGAAACTGACTCTTTCCAACAGCCAACTGCAGCAAAAATTGAATCGTCACATCAGTCCACCACAATTAAAGCAGCCTCTTCTCAACAGCCTACTGAAACAGGAGATGACTCTTTTCAGCCCCCCACTAAATCTGGGACAGACTTTTGCCAACACTCCACTGCAGTAGAAAGTGACTCTTCCCAGAAGCCCACTGCAACAGAGACTGACTCTTCCCAGCAGCCCACTGCAACAGAGACCGACTCTTCTCGGGAGCCCACTGCAGCGGTCACAGACCATTCTCAAAAGCTCACTGCATCAATGGTAGACGCAATTGAACAGCTAACTGCATCAGAGGCAGACACTCCCAAGTCCCACACTACAACAAAAAGTGACCTTACCACAGAACCTTTCAAACAACTACCTTTATGGGGGGCAGGCTCTTCTCAACAGGCCATTGCAACAACCACAGGTTCTTTCCAGAAGCCCACTAAAACTATCACTGACTCTTCTAAGCAGTCCACTGTAACAGAGACTGACTCTTCCCAGCAGCCCACTGCAACAGAGATCGACCCTTCCCAGCAGCCCACTGAAACAGAGACCAACTCTTCCCGGGAGCCCACTGCAGCAGTCACAGACTCTTCTCAGCAGCCCACTGCAAAAGAGACCGACTCTTCCCAGCAGCCCACTGCAACAGAGACCAAATCTTCCCGGGAGCCCACTGCAGCAGTCACAGACTCTTCCCAGCAGCCCACTGCAACAGAGACCAACTCTTCCCAGCAGCCCACTACAACAGAGACCGACTCTTCCCGGGAGCCCACTGCAGCAGTCACATACTCTTCTCAGCAGCCCACTGCAAAAGAGGCAGACGGAGCCCACTGCAACAGAGACTGACTCTTCCCAGGAGCCCACTGCAGCAGTCACAGACTTTTCTCAGCAGCCCACTGCAAAAGAGATCGACTCTTCCCAGCAGCCCACTGCAACAGAGACTGACTCTTCCCAGGAGCCCACTGCAGCAGTCACAGACTTTTCTCAGCAGCCCACTGCAAAAGAGATCGACTCTTCCCAGCAGCCCACTGGAACAGAGACCGACTCTTCCCGGAAACCCACTGCAGCAGTCACAAACTCTTCTCAGCAGCCCGCTGCAACAGAGATAGGTTTTTCACAGAAGACGACTGCAGCAGACAAAGACTGCTCCCAGAAGATCACTTCAACAGGCACAGTCTCTTCCCAGCAGCCCACTGCAACAGTCACAGACTCTTCAGACACAGACTCTTCCCAGCAGCCAACTGCAACAGAGACAGATTCTTCCCCTGAGCCCACTGCAGCTGTCACAGACACTTCCCAGAAGTCCACTTCAACAAGCACAGATTCTTCCCAGCAGCCCACTGCAAAAGAGGCAGACTCTTCCCAGCAGCCCACTGCAACAAAGACCGACTCTTCCCGGGAGCCCACTGCAGCAATCACAGACTCTTCTCAGCAGCCCACTGCAAAAGAGACCGACTCTTCCCAGCAGCCCACTGCAACAGAGACCGACTCTTCCCGGGAGCCCACTGCAGCAGTCACACACTCTTCTCAGCAGCCCGCTGCAACAGAAACCGACTCTTCCCAGCAGCCCACTGCAACAGAGACCGAATCTTCTTGGGAGCCCACTGCAGCAGTCACAAACTCTTCCCAGCAGCCCACTGCAACAGAGACTGACTCTTCTCGGGAGCCCACTGCAGCGGTCACAGACTCTTCTCAGCAGCCCACTGCAAAAGAGACCGACTCTTCCCAGCAGCCCACTCCAACAGAGACCGACTCTTCCCGGGAGCCCACTGCAACAGAGACCGACTCTTCCCAGGAGCCCACTGCAACAGAGACCGACTCTTTCCAGGAACCCACTGCAGCAGTCACAAACTCTTCTCAGCAGCCCGCTGCAACAGAGATAGGTTTTTCCCAGAAGACGACTGCAGCAGACAAAGACTGCTCCCAGAAGATCACTTCAACAGGCACAGTCACAGACTCTTCCCAGCAGCCAACTGCAACAGAGACATATTCTTCCCCTCAGCCCACTGCAGCAGTCACAGACACTTCCCAGAAATCCACTTCAACAGTCACAGACTCTTCCCAGAAGACCACTGCAACAACCACAGACTCCTTCCAGCAGTCTTTTGCAACAGAGACAGATTCTTCCCAGCAGCCCACTGCAAAAGAGACAGACTCTTCCCAGAAGCACACTGTAACAGCCACAGACTCTTTCCAGCAGTCTGTTCCAACAGAGACTGACTCGTCCCAGCAGCTCAGTATAACAGAAAGTGAGTTTTCCCAAAATCCCACCAAAATGTGGACAGACACTTCCAAACATCCTATTGAAACAGAAAATGAATCCCTTCAAGACATCACTGCAACAAAGTCTGACTGTGTGAATGAGAAAAAAGATGAGAACTTATCCGAAGCCTTTAGCAAACGAATACCCATTCCAGAGGCTAACAGTACTCAAAAAGAAAATAGCATATCTCAAAATGCAGTCATCACAGACTCAAGTTCCCCAGCTAAACATTCCCAATCTGAAACTGTTACACCTTGTGATAGCCAAGTGGAACTAAACCAAACACAAGCATGGGCCAAACCATGTGTAACTCCTACAGTTAAAGACACAGACAATGGTGCTTTAACTAGTCTTGATTCAGTGGAGGTGAGCTCAACTCAGTCTCAGGGTTCTCCAGAGCCTTGCCTGTCCTCGAATGAGATCAACTCAACTCAGGGAATAACACAATTACAATCTAGCTTTTCATCAAACCCTATGGAATCAAGCTGTCAAAATGACTCCAAGCCTGAGAAAACAGACGAGTGCCAGAAATCGGACACAGATCAAACTCAGAATCATGACACTTCAGCTGTAGATGCAGGGCCCAAGATAGCTCACATAGAAGTTTCTACAGCAACAGACTCTAACGAGGTTGATACATTTAAACAAACGACACCAGAGGTAGAAAACACTGTGACTAACTTTGCAGAGGTGTCAGAAAAGTCACATTTGACTGTAAAAAATAATTCAAGTAAGTCTTCTGTTGCAGAGAATGCAAAATCGATAATGTCTGCCCATCAGACATCTACTGCAAATGTTATCTCTTGCAGCAACCTTAGAGATGACACTAAAGTTCTTTTAGAGCAAATTTCAGCAAAGAACCAAAGCAGATCTTCCCAGTCCAAGCAGACTCTTGTTGCACCCAATGAAGCCAAAAAGGGTGAGGTTAGCTCTGCAGATAAATTGTTTTCAAATAATTCAGGAAGGCCCTGGTCCTCCAAGGCTACACCAGAAGAGCGGGAGATGTTACTACAAAAGATGGAGCAAATGCGTAAAGAGAGGAAGGTCTACAGCCGTTTTGAGGTATGTTGTAGAATTTATTTCATATGAATTCATCATTTTTAGTAATGTTGTATGTGCTTTTATGCATGCAAATGTTTTAAATTGCTCTGAAAATATTGATAGTCTGTTGTATAGATTCATTGTCCAAAAGCACAATATCCAAAAGACTGAAGTTAAATGTTTAAATGTAAATTTATATTTGCTATATTACTCAAGCATTTGTATTTGGCGTTTTCACAGACCTCGTGAATTAAACCATTGGAAGAGGGGCTCCATTGATGAACAATAAGAGGAAAGCGATTTTGCCTGATGATTTTTTTTTACCTCATAACTGTGAACCTGCACAAACTTGGATCGAAGTGTCTAATAACTTCTGATTATACCAAAGAGTGCTGCCTATATTGAGAGAATAGAAATCCCTGCAGGGCTTAACAAGCTATGCAGATGATCTGTGTGACAAAACAGGAACTCAACCTTTTCCGGCTGGAATAAGCTTTTGATAGGGCAGGTATTTCTCTCTGTGTGTGTGTATATATAGTGTAGCTGTGAAACACATTTCTGAATCTTTTGTAGTTATTGGGAGTTCTATATTCAGAAATGATTATCTGATATAAATATTGTAAATAGAGAGTTGTTTACATAACAAAAACAAGGAGTTAATTAAAAATGGAACTGCCAGAGACAGAGCATGTGAGCGATGTGGAGTGGGGGAGGAGTTGCGTGCTATTGCCAGGAGCAAGGAGCAAGTTTTCTGAAAGTCTCCAAGATTGTTCTGATACTGCTCCAACATGTTAACAGACTATTGTTTGTGTTTCAATACAGCATAAAACTTTTCTCCAAGTATTGTTTTTTTTTTTCATTTAATATATGTATATTGTGCCCAGATGTTTTTCAATGATAATAAAAACAAACACTGAAAGAACTTTATAGTGGATCAGTAATTGGGCACACTTTTTTCTATGTAGTGAACTTGAAGCAGTGAGTAACAGGAAATGGAAAACATGAGACAAAGTGGAGCTGGAGCAAAATGATTACATGATGCTTTTGGAAAAGGGAAATTGTTCAGTCATATGATCTGGCCAGAGAATAGATAAGACTTTGTTTACTAGTCCATCAGTTGATTGTGTAAAGCAACAATATGCCTACGTAAAAAAAAATTTTGTTGGTCTGTGTTGATGCACAATGGAAACTCCAAAAGCACATGTTTTTGAGTCCAGATAACATGTACATGCAGCACCTTTTGCTAAAAGTTTCTCAATATACCAAATCGATAAAGTACACAAAAATTTGCAATATTTTGAATTTAGGATGAGATATTGATTTATTTACATTGTGAAATCTGTTTGTCAAAAATTGCCAGTGTATTAAGACTGTTGAGACTATTAAGGTCGTAGAATTTATTTCATATGAATTCATCATTTTTAGTAATGTTGTATGTGCTTTTATGCATGCAAATGTTTTAAATTGCTCTGAAAATATTGATAGTCTGTTGTATAGATTCATTGTCCAAAAGCACAATATCCAAAAGACTGAAGTTAAATGTTTAAATGTAAATTTATATTTGCTATATTACTCAAGCATTTGTATTTGGCGTTTTCACAGACCTCGTGAATTAAACCATTGGAAGAGGGGCTCCATTGATGAACAATAAGAGGAAAGCGATTTTGCCTGATGATTTTTTTTTACCTCATAACTGTGAACCTGCACAAACTTGGATCGAAGTGTCTAATAACTTCTGATTATACCAAAGAGTGCTGCCTATATTGAGAGAATAGAAATCCCTGCAGGGCTTAACAAGCTATGCAGATGATCTGTGTGACAAAACAGGAACTCAACCTTTTCCGGCTGGAATAAGCTTTTGATAGGGCAGGTATTTCTCTCTGTGTGTGTGTATATATAGTGTAGCTGTGAAACACATTTCTGAATCTTTTGTAGTTATTGGGAGTTCTATATTCAGAAATGATTATCTGATATAAATATTGTAAATAGAGAGTTGTTTACATAACAAAAACAAGGAGTTAATTAAAAATGGAACTGCCAGAGACAGAGCATGTGAGCGATGTGGAGTGGGGGAGGAGTTGCGTGCTATTGCCAGGAGCAAGGAGCAGGTTTTCTGAAAGTCTCCAAGATTGTTCTGATACTGCTCCAACATGTTAACAGACTATTGTTTGTGTTTCAATACAGCATAAAACTTTTCTCCAAGTATTGTTTTTTTTTTTCATTTAATATATGTATATTGTGCCCAGATGTTTTTCAATGATAATAAAAACAAACACTGAAAGAACTTTATAGTGGATCAGTAATTGGGCACACTTTTTTCTATGTAGTGAACTTGAAGCAGTGAGTAACAGGAAATGGAAAACATGAGACAAAGTGGAGCTGGAGCAAAATGATTACATGATGCTTTTGGAAAAGGGAAATTGTTCAGTCATATGATCTGGCCAGAGAATAGAAAAGGACTTTGTTTACTAGTCCATCAGTTGATTGTGTAAAGCAACAATATGCCTACGTAAAAAAAAAATTTTGTTGGTCTGTGTTGATGCACAATGGAAACTCCAAAAGCACATGTTTTTGAGTCCAGATAACATGTACATGCAGCACCTTTTGCTAAAAGTTTCTCAATATACCAAATCGATAAAGTACACAAAAATTTGCAATATTTTGAATTTAGGATGAGATATTGATTTATTTACATTGTGAAATCTGTTTGTCAAAAATTGCCAGTGTATTAAGACTGTTGAGACTATTAAGGTCCCCATAAGCTACGCGTGTAGAGAACCCAAAATTTTGGTATGTTTGAATCATTTTTAGAGCAAAATGAGTAATACTACACCAATATGAAACTAAAATAAAACTAGAACATAAGACATGTTTTTCAAATATTAAAATCTCAAATGTGTGTTATTTGCTTTTGTCGCCATCTAGGCTTTCAGAACAGTAATGAAACAAAATGCTCAATGGGAAGGAATTTATATAAAAAAAATGTGTTTATTAATCTTCTGATGAAAGAATAGTTTACACAATGTTTGTTTTTTGTTCAATCTGTAATCATTCCCCTTTGGCACCATTATGTGTGTTTTATATGGGAACAAATGGATAGTTGGCTCAAAAATAAAAATTGTTATCTTTTACCTTCATGTCATTCCAAACTTATATGACTTTCTTTCTTCTCTGGAAAAGAAAACAGTTGAAACTTGATAAATGATGACAGAACTTCTATGTTCTTTTAAGTCAATAAATATTGCAGTGAATGTGGCTATAGACTATATTACAACATGAAAAATATTTTGTGTTGAGTATCACCTTTGCTTTGAAAACAGTGTTGCCAACTAATTTTCAGGGAAAGTTGCTAAAGGCAGGACAATTTGTTGCTAAAAGTTGCTAAATGACGTAGTGATGTCATTGTGCGATGACATCATGTAATCATAATGCAAATCAGATCACTCAAATCTCAGCAAAAAATACGATTATAAAAATGATTTGAAATGTTTATTTAGATTTGTTAGTAAAACAAAAATAAATATTATATTAAAATATAATATATATTTATTTTTAAATGCAACATTGAATTAGTGAACATTTACACGTTTTTGAACAATTACATTTGATGTATTTTCTTATTAAAGGGTTAGTTCACCCAAAACAGCGGGTGTTGCATGCATCAGTCCAAAAGAAGCGCAAGGCTGAACTCATACGTTGTTTCGTGAACCTAGGAGAGGAGGTCATTCTGACTTTGCTATGACAATCTGGTGCTTCTGAATCAGCTACTGTTTTGTTATTAGTTAAAGTATTTGCTATTGACTGTTCAAATGCAGAGTTTTGCGCATCGTGTGTGTGTGCGCGTGCGCGCGTGTGTGTGTATGAGATAAAGAGAGAGAGAGCGTCACATCACATCACAGTGGAGTCAGCTGTCTTAACCGTGGTTTGTGTACTGCAAACACATACCAGCTTCATCACTGTGTCTGTCACGCGACTCTGTTCCCCTTTCGGGCTCTGTCTTTACATTTATTTTGAAAGATGAAGCTCATGATTATGGTAAGGGGCGTTACATTTCCGACGAGTGCTTGCGGTGTTCGGCCAATCACAATGCACTGAGTCAGCTGGCCAATCAGAGCAGACTGCGCTTGTCGGAAGGAGGGACTTTGTAGAAAACGAAGCGTTTGAGAGAGGCGGGGCATAGAGGACCTACAATAATGTACAGTATTTGAAAAATTATGTGTTTTTTGAACATTAAAGCATGTCAACATATTCTGTTACACCAAATACACAAAATAATGATCTTTAAAAAAGCATCATATTACCCCTTTAAAACACACAGTTTATCCACCTTAAAGGGATAGTTCACCCAAAAATGAAAATTCTGTCATCATTTACTCACCCTCATGTCGTTCCAAACCTGTATGAGTTGCTTTCTTATGTTGAACACAAAATAAGATATTTTGAAGATTGCTGGCAATCAAACAGTTGGTGTTTGCCATTGACTTCCATAGTATTTTTTTTCCTACTATGGAAGTCAATGGCAACCACCAACTGTTTGATTACCAGCAATCTTCAAAATAACTTCTTTTGTTCAACATAAGAAAGCAACTCATACAGGTTTGGAATAGGGCTGCACGATAAATCGCATGCGATATTTAACGCGCATCTTGTCAGAAAGCCGGTTCTGTAATCAGCGGTAAATCTCCATCACGTGCGTGCTTTCACATTGAGCAGCATTAACTACACAGAGCAGTTGTTCACTGACGAGCTGCGCAAAACCACGTTCATATTCGCTTGATTTTTTGTGCAGCTCGTCAGTGAACAACGGCTCTGTGTAGTTAATGCTGCTCAATGTGAAAGCACGCACGTGATGGAGATTTACCGCTGATTACAGAACCGGCTTTCTGACAAGATGCGCGTTAAATATCGCATGCGATTTATCGTGCAGCCCTAGTTTGGAACGACATGAGGGTGAGTAAATGATGACAGAATTTTCATTTTTGGGTGAACTATCCCTTTAAGATATGTGTCCCTATCTGTTCTATAATGATGAGTGTTCAAAAAGCTACTGAATTTACTACTTTAATGTAGTTCAATGTCTTGTTTCCAAGATGCTGAAGACAGACTCTTCTTGAACTAGAGACAGTACGAAAACCAAAATAAAACATAACATCAGCATTATGTAAGTGTTAACTCCCTCTGCTTTTGTCTTATTTTTTTCTTCTGACTATTCTGCACCGCCTGCTTCTCCCTGAGATAATCTGAGCATTAAATCCAGATTAACCAGTAATGAAAATATTTGTAAACACTATCTCTCACCTGACTCAGACCATATGACATGCACTGGATGATGCTAATTAGCCCCAAAACAATCTGTAGAAAGAAAAATGTTCATTTTCATTAAAAATTCAGGAAAAAAAAAGTTTGCAAAAAGATCCAACTTCAATAAACATGCATAAATGAAAGAGAAACAATACAAATGACACACACACTACTCTGGAATAATTAAGATTTTTAAAAAAAAGTTAAAAAAAAGATCTCATGCTCCCCAAGGCTGCATTTATTTGATCAAAAATACTATAAAAAGAGTATATTGTGAAATATTGTTACAAATTAAAATAACTGTGTATAATGTTATATATTACATTTAAATATCTCTGTATGTTTATAAGTATATTAATATATATGTTTACATACATATACAGACTGCTAGAGAAAACTCAAAACCTTAGCTACTGAAATACAGCCTTTGTGACTGATAGATCTGGTGTCCCCTAAAATATTGCATGCATTTTTAGGTTAAATATATACCACACACCAGACACAAGCTTTAAAACATGGTTATAATATAAAAAGATGTTAACAGGTAAACTTACCCCCAGAATGTACAGCATGAGTGTTTCTTTGTGTGTTCTTCTTGTGTGTGTTTGTCTCTGTGCAGTTCTGTGATTTATAAGAAGCTGAGAGATCATGAACAGAACCAGATGTACAGGTTTAACAGCGTGTCAAACCCCAAAGCGACAATGCCAGCCAATCATGAGCTTTCCACACACAGTGAGAGCTGGAAACTCACACTGATGCACAATTCTGGACTACTGACGTTATTTTTAGAGTAACAATTAGACCCCAGTGTTTTCATTATAAAGAGGGTTTCATCAGAGGTAATGGCACATGTGAAGTGTCATTTCTGTAGTCTTACATTCATGTGATCAAAAAGACTGAGTGGTGATGCTCAACATTATATACTTCAAGCATCACAAATCATTCAACAAAGAACTCTCTCCTTATCAAGCCGTTGTTTCATTACGTTACACAATTCTGTAGGTTCTTCAGATCAGGATACTAGTTTAAATCAGTTGTTTTTTCGAAAGAACTTGAGAATAAAAAGTTCTTGACCTGACTTATACAAGTCTTTAAACACTTTTTTGCTTTTGATTGGAACTTACAATTTTAGAATTGTAGGGAATCATCACAAAATGCAGTGCAAACAAACGTAATATATTTTAATATTCTATTTTGATCACCTGACTGTAAATGCGATTTTTTTTTTAAACGCTTCATTTTTTACCCTAGATTATTAAAGTGATTATTTATCACTTTAATGATCTAGATTTTTTTTTAGAAAAACTGGTCTTACCAGGGGTTTCCTCATGCCAATGGTTTTCCGAAGAGAAGTCAATGAGATAGATAATATATAAATACATTCAGTGAACAGTTCTTGTTCAGAAAGAAAGAAAAAATGTTTCATTACTGTGATCTTGGTAATGATACAGATGGACAGAATTTAGGCCAATAAAACCAGTGTCTACCTCTGAACTGGAACAGTGGCTTAAAGGCAGGGTAAGTGATTTCTGGTAGCCAATGTTGATATTTGAAATCACCAAAACAAACACGCCCCTACCCCAAAAGGGTCTTGCCCCTATTTTGATAGCTCCGCCCCACATATACGTACGCAACCCAGGCAACGATTAATTCTGTGAAACAAAGCAAAATCAATGTTACACCGTGTCTACGGACGTGAGCGGCGCAGCACGACAAATCCCCGACAGAAAACTTATGCCGATTTCTATTTATGACGTGCTGACACAAATTTCAAATGGTTTTCAGCAGTCGTTTGATCAAATCACCAAACCAAACACGCCCCTACCCCAAAAGGGTCTTGCCCCTATTTTGATAGCTCCGCCCCACATATATACGTACGCAACCCAGGCAACGATTAGTTCTGTGAAACAAAGCAAAACCAATGTTACACCGTGTCTACGGACGTGAGGCGCAGCGCGACAAATCCCCGACAGAAAACTTATGCCGATTTCTATTTATGACGTGCTGACACAAATTTCAAATGGTTTTCAACGGTCGTTTGATCACATCCAGTGTAGGCAGACTTTAGCTGTTGTAGACACGGTCTTACTCACCTATCGAGAAGAAACAAAGCAACCTCGGGGTCCGATCGCAGGCCTCCACTCCTTGAGTCTCTCCAGGGCTGGAAAGCTGATCCGATATTGACACGGGTCCTACTTCTTGCCTTATCGTTCCACAGACGTTTTCTTCTTTTGTTTTTTATCCGCCGTCTCTATCTTTCTGTCGCTCGGCTCGGCTAATGTCCGTCATGTGCACTGAACTCTCTCCTCCACATCACGAGTAGCCCCTTATTGCTGATTGGCTACAAGTTTGTTTTGCTATTCGGCCCGAATCAGTTTTCTAAAGTGTTTTTGAAAAATCACATACCCTGCCTTTAATGCTTTAACAACACACACACACACACACACACATATACACACAAAGGAATGTTGTCATGACAACAGAGCATTTGGACTAAACCATTTAGAGCATGTTAAATTCATTTTCATCTTTAGAAAATGATGTGGAGCCTTTGGTGAATAAATGTAGAAAACCTTCGACATTAACATAAAGGAAGTGAAGGAAGAGTTAAAAGGCAAAAAAATGAGGATTTAATAGTGCACTGATGAATTGTTTTTCATATGCATCAATATAATTAATAACCTGAAAGTACAAATCTCCATCAGCTGTCACACTGTCAATCTGAAACACCCATGGGTGCCATTTTAACACAACACTTAACATTTAAATATGCAATGTGGACAGCATGTAGTTCAGTATTGGATAGGCCTATTGTATATTTTTGGCATCAAGCCTTCATGGTTCTCAGTGCTTCTTGCTGTTCAATATATAGCCCATTCGTCTTTAAAATAGACTTTCAAATAATACATGACTGAGATTAGTCAGCAGTCATCACCCAACAGGTGAACATTTCACCAGCTGACGTTTTTAAGGTTTCCCAAGATGAGATGTTGACAGGATTGTTGCAAGTCTATAATTTTCATACATCGGTCTCCACCAGAGGGAGGCAGACACCATCAATCAACCACCAGACTGCGGTAGACACTAGTATGTAGAAACCATAGACTGTTAAAAACTGACTCTATAGAAAATGAAGACGCTCGAGATCCAATGATGACATAAAATGTAGAGAATATCCAATGAGTCAATGTCTGCTGACTGAGATTAGTCAGCAGTCATCACCCAACAGGTGAACATTTCACCAGCTGACGTTTTTAAGGTTTCCCAAGATGAGATGTTGACAGGATTGTTGCAAGTCTATAATTTTCATACATCGGTCTCCACCAGAGGGAGGCAGACACCATCAACCACCAGACTGCGGTAGACACTAGTATGTAGAAACCATAGACTGTTAAAAACTGACTCTATAGAAAATGAAGACGCTCGAGATCCATTGATGACATAAAATGTAGAGAATATCCAATGAGTCAATGTCTGTGTTTTATGTTTAATCATAAAGAGTGGATAGAAAATAGAATATTTAGCCTACATTTATTGCAATGTAATTGATAAGAAATTTAGCATGAAGAAATGTTGATTTATTATGAAATTAATTAGCATATACATTTCCACGTTCATCAAAGTCAAGAAATGTTTTATTTATGTTTCTTAAGGGGAAAAAAGCACAGACACATATAATTCTTCAAATAAAAAATACATTAACAAAGGTCTGATTTCTTAAGCAATAAATAAACAAATAAATAAATAACACGCACATAGGCTACATTTACATATACTTACATGCATAAATATCCTTACAGTTTTTCCTAATTTATGCACGTCCATTTGTCATAGGAGTGATCCTAAAAGTTTTCTCATTAGTTTCCTTTTTTCAAGTCGACGCTTGTCTTGATGCAAGTGAAAATTTCCATGAAGTGTGCACACTAGCATCAGTTATGCGTAAGCCAGAGTTACAGATCATCGATTGAAATTATTTTATTAAATCTCTCAAATACGAATTTGCAATAATAACAGATACAAAATAAATGTGTCCCACTCAACATTATAAAAAATATTTCTACTGAAAAGCAGATTAATAATCGCGTTTCCGGAGCATATTTTTCTTGTCCTTTGTGCTTCCTTCTCAAAAGCGCGTTGTGATTGGTCAGTTGAAGCCCATGTAACCAATCACAGCGCGCCTGCCATGGAGGAAGGAATAAATGCAAGATGGCTCCTCATATAAAACCAGCCGCCTGGCTTTTCTTTTGTGAGCAACAAAATTATTTCCCCACGTTTATTCGATTAAAATACCGTTTTCGGGGAAGTGCTGAGGGCTAAGTCAATCTGCACGCTGGCGTAGGTCTTACTCGGCGTCTTCTGGCGCTGTGGGAAATATTTAATAAGCGAGCAGTCCGATTTTGAGGCAGTGCGCGAGAGATCGGGCCTGTCCGGTCAGCAGCAGCGCGAGCCCGAACCTGAGCCCGGATCCAAACCCGGACACCCGAGCAGCTCGTATGGCTGTTTCAAGGTGAGTCGGTGGATAATGGTTGATTTGCAGGAGCCATACGTGTCTCCACAGTTGAATTTTCTAATTCTTAATACTTGTATGATGTGTACATTATCGCTCAAATCTCTATAACGCTCGGTGTTTTAAAGTAAGCTTACGGAATTCCTCACAACCGAAGGCTGCAGAAGCAATATAACCTCTAACAAATGAACATGTCAGTATTTGACCTGTCAAAATGTGCTATCAAATGCAGTATATCGTGTGTTAGTAGTGGTTTGCGTGATATTGCTTGTGCGTTATGAATCCAACCATTTGTGGTCCGCCACAATGATTCGCTTTATCCTCTGGTAAATCTCCAGTTAATGTGTAAAGCCACGGGTGATTAGTGGACTAACCCCACGCAGTGTCATCCGGGTAGGGCTCTGTCAGTGAGGTAAAGACATCGTTTTAACATCCGGACTTACTGAAGGCAACACTCATTTCTCCTAATCCGTCTCTTCAGTTGATGCAGTAGATTAATGTGGCGTTATAGTGAGTTAGGGAAGCCGCTATGATATGTCTGTTATTACCCGATACGGTTATTTTTTAATAATTAAAGTTTATGCAAAGAAAGAAATGATAATGATACCCTCATGGAAACCATCTTTTCTTCATAGGTCGGGTCGCCCCCTCATGGGCGAAGCCACGTTGATCACGTGACCAGCTTTTAGTTATAATAAATGGTTCGTAAACAAATGTAATGCATCCAGCCCATTAGAGATATGTGTGCAGTACCACTGGTGCTATTAGAAGGAATAAAACCCAGCTAAATGTAAAACTTTCTTTTGCATCGCGAAAACTTACTAATCATAATGAAACTCTACTTTTCATGAGATTTTGGGAAGCGAATTTCACTACAGACCAAAATTCCTTTGGTGAACTCTGACCAGGGAAACTGATCAAATTCAAGTCAGTTTTATTTGTGCGGTGCTTTTCATAATACACAAGCTAATGTTTGTACTGTCTTAATATTATCCTGCTTTATATTAGCATTTAGCAGATATAGAGATGTATATTTTTGATTTATATAATTAATATACAAATATATGTAATGCTGTAGTAATGCGGGTAAAGTTGGGTGTACTGTATATCCCACTTTACATGTTGCTTGGCGATAGTATAGTTTACATTTTGTGACGATAAACAATTCGGCAGTTAATTAGCACATCGCTTTGTGATTGAACTGTATGGGAAAGCTTCCAATTTGCTGAAAAGTGGAGTTTATTATTTATTAGTATTTGGAGAATTTATTAGTATTTGTCAGATGTTGAATTTATGTTTTTGAGAGAGACTGTGTCATACCATGACCCTTGCAGTGTGTGAAGAAATTTTCAAATGTAGTGTGACCGTGGCTTAAGTGATGAATTTATAACATTTTAGAATTGTACTGCCAGTCAGATCTTCATCGTGTTAATTAAAACACCCTGTCTCACTGTCTGCAGGTTGGAACGTCTGTTTATCTTACTGGATACAGGTACGACTCCTGTTACCCGTAAAGCAGCTGCTCAGCAGTTGGGAGATGTTGTTAAGCTTCACCCACACGAGCTTAATAACCTGCTATCAAAGGTGAGCGTTTAGGCTTGGTTCAGAGTCAGACTCACACAATATCTGATTTTTCTTTTTCTTTTTGACAAATCAGACACGCTTGGTAGTTTGAACAGCAAAAAACACATTAAACTCATAAAAATAGTTGTGATAGTCAAAAGAACAATAGGGCCTTTCGCACCGCTTTAGAACTAAATGTACAGTACTAAAGTACTGGGACGATTTTGCGCAAACTATTTCCCAGTACCATTTAAAGAGTTGCATTCGCACCAAGAGTGTGTACTAAGAAGTGACGTAAGCCAGTTGACAGCGACATCATTTGTGCGCGGCGTTCAACAACAGAAAGAAGAACAACATTAACAACAGGAGGATGGAGGACGCTGTGATCGGAGCTGTTTTTGTTGTCTCGCGGGTTTCACAATAATGGACATGGAAAGTCGACGTAAGGTTATACGTAAAGCGATTGAAAGAATGGAAAGGAGGACTTAGAATCTCCAACGACAACTGGCAGTGCTACATTTGCTATCGCTTTGTGATTGAACTGTATGGGAAAGCTTCCAATTTGCTGAAAAGTGGAGTTTATTATTTATTAGTATTTGGAGAATTTATTAGTATTTGTCAGATGTTGAATTTATGTTTTTGAGAGAGACTGTGTCATACCATGACCCTTGCAGTGTGTGAAGAAATTTTCAAATGTAGTGTGACCGTGGCTTAAGTGATGAATTTATAACATTTTAGAATTGTACTGCCAGTCAGATCTTCATCGTGTTAATTAAAACACCCTGTCTCACTGTCTGCAGGTTGGAACGTCTGTTTATCTTACTGGATACAGGTACGACTCCTGTTACCCGTAAAGCAGCTGCTCAGCAGTTGGGAGATGTTGTTAAGCTTCACCCACACGAGCTTAATAACCTGCTATCAAAGGTGAGCGTTTAGGCTTGGTTCAGAGTCAGACTCACACAATATCTGATTTTTCTTTTTCTTTTTGACAAATCAGACACGCTTGGTAGTTTGAACAGCAAAAAACACATTAAACTCATAAAAATAGTTGTGATAGTCAAAAGAACAATAGGGCCTTTCGCACCGCTTTAGAACTAAATGTACAGTACTAAAGTACTGGGACGATTTTGCGCAAACTATTTCCCAGTACCATTTAAAGAGTTGCATTCGCACCAAGAGTGTGTACTAAGAAGTGACGTAAGCCAGTTGACAGCGACATCATTTGTGCGCGGCGTTCAACAACAGAAAGAAGAACAACATTAACAACAGGAGGATGGAGGACGCTGTGATCGGAGCTGTTTTTGTTGTCTCGCGGGTTTCACAATAATGGACATGGAAAGTCGACGTAAGGTTATACGTAAAGCGATTGAAAGAATGGAAAGGAGGACTTAGAATCTCCAACGACAACTGGCAGTGCTACATTTGCTACAAGTGCCTGCACTTCAGTGTCCGTTCATCTATCGCTGTTCTCCATACTTGCGAAATAAGTTGACACTGTTTATACGGCGTTTTAAATCATGTCGGGGGAGGGCGTTTTCGTACACATTTGGCCAATCAATGTCTATTTGCTTCACGGGTACTAAAATCGCTCCCAGTTCCGGCGGTGCGAAAACGCCAAAAAGTGGGTAGTTCCACAATTAGTTCTGGTACTATGAAAGGGTTCCTGCGGTGCGAAAGGCCCTAATATGTCTGTATTTTTTGTACTAGTAGCACTTGTTTGTATTTGTACAGGAAGAACGAGTTTCCTAGCGTTTCAGAATTCATGCTTGCCGTCTGTTGTTCACAGTGCTCTCATATGTAATGCGAAAACACTTATGATTTAAATTTTCAGAAACGCACATGAAATTTGATGTTTTCAAACAAAATCCAACTCTCTCTTTCTATTTATTAGGGGTGTGCACAAATAGTCAAATATTCAATCTGTAAATATTATTCGAAAAGTAAAGACACTATTAGAATTTTACTACTTGTTACTTTGTTGGCCATAAATGCAGGGAATCCATGATAAATCCTAAGCACGGAAAAGTCAGTTGTAACTAGGCCTGTTGCAATAATCAATATATTGACTTGTCGCACAATATATGTACATGACCTCAATCATTTTTGGTCAAGCAATATATTGCCCATTATATTTACATATAAATTAATGTCACCATGTTTTGTACATTCCTCTTGCGCCTGTGTCTTTTGCAGCTTCTCGCACATGATGTGGTGTAGTCATGAGGTGCTAGTTCAAATTTAAAAAATGCTTCTACAAACAAAGTTTAATCTGCGGATATGGCCTTGTTTAGGGATCTGTGCCTTTGTGCATACGGACATCTGACTGATAAGTAGGGATTGTGTTTTTCAATAATAGTGTGCACCCTTAATTTACAGAGAAAAGGAGGTCAGGGAAAAATCTGTAGATGGAAAAGTTTTGTGAATTTCTTTTTTTTTCTACTTGTTACTTTGCACTTTTTGTTGGAAAATGTTTATTTCCTATTTATTCAAGTTTAAGGTATTTAATATTTTGACTTAATTTCCATGATCTAAATATTCTTAAGAATTAAAGTTTGTTGTCATTTGAAAGTGTGTAGGCCTTCTTGCATTATTATGCTGTTATATAATGATTATATATTCAGTGGCATAAAATGGTCTTAAAATGACAATAATATCGTTTATCGCATTTATTTCTGGGGCACTATATCGCACAACAAAAAGTTGTTATCGTGACAGGTCTAGTAACTAAATGAACTGGGTGGCGCTGTGGAGTGCGTTAACAAGTTGATTGTATTCGATCACAGAAAAAAAAATTTTTTTGCCCTGTAAATGGCATGGTCTGCTTTACTTTTTATGTTTGCTCTGCTTGAGCTTGTATGCTTTTAATTTAAATAAATAAATAAATATATATATATATATATATGTATGTATATTTAATTATTATTATTATATTATTATTATTTTTTTTACGTTTTCAACTAAAAGAATACCATGAGATATAACGTAACGTTGTTGTATAACATTGTTGTGTGTAATGCCTAATCATAAGTAGGGATGCACCGATACCACTTTTTCCAGTACTCGCCCGATACCGATACTTTTATTTTTGGTACTTGCCGATGCCAATATTTGTAAAAAAAAATTAAATATTGGGAGAAAAAAAAAAAAGAGTATGTATAATGTTATTAGTTAACTTAATTTATCAAATAGATACAGTCAAACCAAAATTTATTCAGACACCTTCAACATTTCTCCCATTATCACAGTTTATTCGCTATAGTTTAGAAAATGGTTATAAAATGACAAATTCAGCTTGATAATGTTAGATAACTTTGATAGAAAGGTATGTAATAGATTACAATCAATCAAAAATTCAGACAGCTGTTAGTATGACAGTATTTACACAACTATGAATACTTATTCAGGCAACCTTTAGCCTCAATGACAGCTTGTAGTCTCCTGGGCATGCTGTCATCCAGCTTCATGCAAACCAGAACTTCAGTTTTTTTTCCCCAGACGCGGTCTGAATAATTTTTGGTCCCAAATTTGTATCAATTTTACTGGAAGTCCACTGTATGAAGAATTTTTGGGTTTGATTTGTCACAGTTTACTTTATTTTGCTATCACTTACATCAATGAACTAGAGTTCTGCACCCACTAGTAAAAAAATATAAAAAATTATATCTGGTCTCTGAATCATTTTTGGTTTCACTGTATATCCTTCGGTTATTTTCACACTTAATTATGCCCATTAAAATGTATTTTACAAGTTGTTATTACTTTCACTGTTCATTTTTTTTGCTCTATGGTACATCATCTTTAATTTAGTAGCATTAGAGCTGCTCCACTGCAGCGGCTTAGTACTGTAATCACGCGTTTTGCTGTAATAATGCAGTGAACCACTCGTTATAAATCTCCTAACTGAACTAATTTTCAGAAATAGAAGTCGTCTTTTTTTTCATCTGAAACGTGCTGTGATTTATTTTCCAAAGCCACTCATATAATTCAGAAACACTCAAGCAAGCAAAACACGCGCGACGCGTGCAGGTATTTGTACTGATGCAGAATGAGAGGGACAACTAGCGCATTTTGTACAGGCTGGTAGATTCACTTTCACCAGAAAGTCGTGTATGCCTAATGTTGAAAATAAATGATGTTTATAGTGAATGCCCCTATGAATGGTCTTAATTTTACGATTTAGTTTTAATCCAAATCATGCGTGTGCTAAGTGAGTGAACATCAAAGATCACACAACAGAAATGCGCGCGCTCGCTTTCTCTCTCGCTCTCGCTCTCTCTCTCTCTCTACCGTTAAGTAACTTGTGCATTGTTTTACTTGTTTTTGACACATCCGACCGAACTACAAACTTTCCAGTGATGTCTGTGAGGAAGGTATATTCACTCGACAAGCTCGCGCATCTGCGCCACCGCGCGCTCAATCCACTCAGCGTGCTGTGTTTATCAGCTCGCGCACATCAGCTATACAGGCATTAATACTGAATGTTTAACATTATATTCATTGCGTAAATATACTTTGTAGTAAACATCCTTAACTCCTTTCTGTTGTTGGTGTTTCTTTTTCTTTTTTTTTCTACTTGTTACTTTGCACTTTTTGTTGGAAAATGTTTATTTCCTATTTATTCAAGTTTAAGGTATTTAATATTTTGACTTAATTTCCATGATCTAAATATTCTTAAGAATTAAAGTTTGTTGTCATTTGAAAGTGTGTAGGCCTTCTTGCATTATTATGCTGTTATATAATGATTATATATTCAGTGGCATAAAATGGTCTTAAAATGACAATAATATCGTTTATCGCATTTATTTCTGGGGCACTATATCGCACAACAAAAAGTTGTTATCGTGACGGGTCTAGTTGTAACTAAATGAACTGGGTGGCGCTGTGGAGTGCGTTAACAAGTTGATTGTATTCGATCACAGAAAAAAAAATTTTTTGCCCTGTAAATGGCATGGTCTGCTTTACTTTTTATGTTTGCTCTGCTTGAGCTTGTATGCTTTTAAATAAATAAATAAATAAATAAATAAATATATATATATATATATATATACTGTATGTATATTTAATTATTATTATTATTATTTTTTTTACGTTTTCAACTAAAAGAATACCATGAGATATAACGTAACGTTGTTGTATAACATTGTTGTGTGTAATGCCTAATCATAAGTAGGGATGCACCGATACCACTTTTTCCAGTACTCGCCCGATACCGATACTTTTATTTTTGGTACTTGCCGATGCCAATATTTGTAAAAAAAATTTAAATATTGGGTGCAGAAACCAAAAGAGTATGTATAATGTTATTAGTTAACTTAATTTATCAAATAGATACAGTCAAACCAAAATTTATTCAGACACCTTCAACATTTCTCCCATTATCACAGTTTATTCGCTATAGTTTAGAAAATGGTTATAAAATGACAAATTCAGCTTGATAATGTTAGATAACTTTGATAGAAAGGTATGTAATAGATTACAATCAATCAAAAATTCAGACAGCTGTTAGTATGACAGTATTTACACAACTATGAATACTTATTCAGGCAACCTTTAGCCTCAATGACAGCTTGTAGTCTCCTGGGCATGCTGTCATCCAGCTTCATGCAAACCAGAACTTCAGTTTTTTTTCCCCAGACGCGGTCTGAATAATTTTTGGTCCCAAATTTGTATCAATTTTACTGGAAGTCCACTGTATGAAGAATTTTTGGGTTTGATTTGTCACAGTTTACTTTATTTTGCTATCCTCCCTTACATAAATTAACTATAGTGTCCTGCACCCACTAGTAAAAGCATATGAAAAATTATATCTGGTCTCTGAATAATTTTTGGTTTGACTGTATATCCTTCGGTTATTTTCACACTTAATTATGCCCATTAAAATGTATTTTACAAGTTGTTATTACTTTCACTGTTCATTTTTTTTGCTCTATGGTACATCATCTTTAATTTAGTAGCATTAGAGCTGCTCCACTGCAGCGGCTTAGTACTGTAATCACGCGTTTTGCTGTAATAATGCAGTGAACCACTCGTTATAAATCTCCTAACTGAACTAATTTTCAGAAATAGAAGTCGTCTTTTTTTTCATCTGAAACGTGCTGTGATTTATTTTCCAAAGCCACTCATATAATTCAGAAACACTCAAGCAAGCAAAACACGCGCGACGCGTGCAGGTATTTGTACTGATGCAGAATGAGAGGGACAACTAGCGCATTTTGTACAGGCTGGTAGATTCACTTTCACCAGAAAGTCGTGTATGCCTAATGTTGAAAATAAATGATGTTTATAGTGAATGCCCCTATGAATGGTCTTAATTTTACGATTTAGTTTTAATCCAAATCATGCGTGTGCTAAGTGAGTGAACATCAAAGATCACACAACAGAAATGCGCGCGCTCGCTTTCTCTCTCGCTCTCGCTCTCTCTCTCTCTCTACCGTTAAGTAACTTGTGCATTGTTTTACTTGTTTTTGACACATCCGACCGAACTACAAACTTTCCAGTGATGTCTGTGAGGAAGGTATATTCACTCGACAAGCTCGCGCATCTGCGCCACCGCGCGCTCAATCCACTCAGCGTGCTGTGTTTATCAGCTCGCGCACATCAGCTATGCAGGCGTTAATACTGAATGTTTAACGTTATATTCATTGCATACATGTACTTCGTAGTAGACATCCTTAACTCCATTCTGCTGTCTGTTGTTCTGTTGTCGGTGTTTCTTTGTCTGAATATGGCGCTTATCACATGCTGTGTGGTATCGGGGCATTTTAACGAGTACAGGAGCTCAGTATCGGGCCCGATACCAATACCGGTATCGGTGCATCCCTAATCATAAGCTTGTTCAGAAATGGTGACACAAACTTAAAAAAAAGAAAATAGACAGACTACTAATAAATAACGTCTTTCTCGTCAAACGTCGTTTAAATAAACGGATATTCGAATATTAATTTTTTTTATGAGCCCAAATATTCAAATACAATATTTTTGAAAAATGCCCATGCCTAATATATATGGGTGTGTCTCGTTTCACAATGAGATATAAGACGAGCAGAAGCAAAATGTCCAGTTCTCTTTTTCTACACTGACAACTGATCTGTTGTATGATTAAGTCTTTTGGCATCATGCTGACACTTGCATTATTACTATAGCAGCAGTTGTAGATGCTGTTTAACTTAATTACTTGCAAAATGCCAGTGTAGCGCTAAAGATTGAATTTGAAAAGCAAATCAGAATTGAGAATTTTTTTTTTTTTACTTTTTCTTTGGTGTCCTCCAATCCTGTGTGCCTTTGTGGTGCTATAACCGTTTTTAATGGGTTAACTTAAAGGAGACATATTATGCCCCTTTTTACAATATGTAATATAAGTCTCTGTTGTCCCCAGAATGTGTCTGTGAAGTTTAATCTCAAAACACTCCACAGATCATTTATTATAACATTTTGAAAATGCCTATTTTAAGTGGAAGCAGAAACACGCTGTTTTTCGGGCCTGTTTCTTTAAATGCAAATGAGCTGCTGCTCCCCGCCCCCTTTTCCAGAATAGAGCTGCGCCATTACAGCTTGGACCTGCTAAAAACTTCTGTTTTGGCTCTGATTATCATGTTTATCGCACTGAAATCATGCGTTTTAAACTGATATACGGTTTTCTGAGCGCACACATCCGAAGCACACGGACAGAAAGCGGCTGTCACAGCATGTGAGTACTAAACTAAGTTCTCATTCACACACAGGTTTACATTAAAAACACATACGAAGTTACAAAAACAGTCGGTTATGTCTGTGAAGGTAAACTGCTGGGAAATAAATCACATGTTTATTTTAGATCAGTGTGGCAGCAGCATTATACAGTAAATAAATCAATAAATCCACTGCTCTGTTGTCTCCTCTGAGGCTGGGACTCTAAACAGTGTTCTGTGCTCGTCTGTGCAGCCAAAGACAGAACAGTTGGCATGTTTTGCTCAAACTTTCGCCATTGGCATTAGAGCTGGTACACCGTTGTCGCTTGCGAAATCAAAATGATGGCGCCGTGGGTGGAAACTTACAGATTAAGGGGCGGTAATATTATAATGAGATCCCTTTGCTGCGCCACCAAGGGAGTGAAATCAGACTTGCTCGTTTTCTCAGACGCTTGCAGAAAAAGGCTTACCAAAACAAAGTTACTGGGTTTAATCTTTTTCACATTTCCTTGGTTGGTAGATGCACCGGGGACCTGATTATAGCACTTAAAACCTGGAAAAGTCAGATTTTCATGATATGTCACCTTTAAGACCATAAGATGCTACAGAGAAACTTCTTAACATAAACATTGTAGTAAAGGTTTGGAAGTTTAATTATTTCTCTACGTTTTGTACATTTGAACAAATCTGCTCGTAACTGAATTTTATCTCTTCAGATTACTGATCCATTTTCCTTTCCTCTGGGTTCAATAGGTTTTAACTTACTTGAGGAGTCCAAATTGGGATACACGAATCGCAGCAGGACAAGCTGTCGAAGCCATAGTGAAGAAAATTCCAGAATGGAACCCAGCTCCAAAGCAAAAAGACGGTGAGCTGAATAATGGCAGATAGCAATACTAGACAACTGGATGTTTTGGACTTTGCAGTCAGATTTTTACAGAAAGGCACATAGTTACATAGATTTTTTGTGGTTTTATCAAGGCTGTCGAATGCAAATCAACACCAGTTTGTTCCTGCAGTGGTAATGCCATGTGGCACGTTAACAGCTAACAAGCTTTAAGCTTCTGTCTAATGGTTGTCTTGAGCAGAGCGAATGCTTTAATGCGTGTTGTCCTTCTCAGAGGTGTGTGCAGAAGATATGTCTCCAGAGGACATCTCCTCAGACAAGCTGAGTTTCTACAGGTTTGATATCTCTCGTCTGCTCAAGCACGGAGCATCGCTGCTCGGCTCTGCAGGTGCTGAATTCGAGCTGCAAGATGACAAGTCAGGTAGGGTTGTATTTGTATTGTTCATATTTGTGTTAACACTGCAGATTTGTAATGTTCACGTGATTGTTACTATTGTTTATATTTAGTGTTTGGAATTTGTTAAAATTCTCAACATCTAGTGTTAAAGCTTAGTGTGTAACTCGTCCCGCACCTTTTGTACCACAGACGTCAATTAACTCAAATGCACCTGGAATTAATTTATTTTTGCCTGTGCATATAATATTTCTAACTCTACAGGAAAAAGAAGTGTGTGATTTGAATACCATTGAATTTGACTGTAATAAGGAAATTGACAGTTGTCCATTTGACGTTCTTTGTCGTAGAAATGGATAAGAGGTGTAGGTGATAAGTGTGCGTTTATTTGCATGTCTGTATGAAAGAAATTTGAATAGAAGTCAGGGCTTGCAAAATTTCAAAATCCCTGGTAGCCCTTCGGGGAGGTACTCTTCAGATTTTGGTAGCCCGAAAATGTATTTAATTAGCCCAAAAAATAAATAATACTTTTTTCTTTTTCTTTTTTTTTTTAAATATAGAAAATCATATTAAAGTTTAAATGTCAATCAAAAATATTTTCAATACACAAATATCAACAAATCGTCAGCTTGGAATCATAAGGTTCTATCTGACATTTTTGTCAAAATTGAGTAATTCACATATTCATGTTCTGTGACAACTTATTTACATTATGTGATGTTTCTTAAGTTGTGTACATTTTGGGACTTTTTTTTTTTTAGAAAACAAAAAGGTTCTATCTACAAAGTCAAACTCTAACTTGGTTTTATAAGGTTCTATCTGTGTGAGCCAATCAGAGAAGACTAAATAATTTCACACAACGTGATGTTTATTAGAAACCTCATGATCGACTATTCTATTTAGGATCTTGTCAATGACAGCAGCCCAAATTCCAGGGAATTACAGTCTTTTTGTATGTTTTGCGGTAGCTATTGCAGAGTTGTTTTCAGTTAGACACCACGCTAGCCAGCAGCGCTGTTAAGAGGATAGGTCCGGGTTTTGTAGTCTATTTGCTTTATTCCAGTCACGTCATTGTCATACGAGGGAAAGTTATGTATATATTAGGTTATGTTTTAACCTTGATCCATCCTGTGTACTTGTACTGAGCTGTATGTACTATGTAGCTATAAAGCTCTACGCTGTGGCACACTGGATTAAAGTGTATACTACATTAAGTGAGATGAAATGTTAAATTTGATATTGTTTGTAAAAACGGAGTTGTTGCATAGTTGAAGTATTTTAAATGTTAAATATTTTTAATTTATATATAGTCAGTGAAACATTTTTCAATGTTTATTCAACTTTGTTAAACACCTTTGCTGAAGCATTGTCTGTTTTCTTAGTTTTTTTAGTCTTAAAAAGTTTAAGATTAAAAGGTTTAAGATTTTACATTATTAAGCCTTAAAAGTCAACAATTTAATTGATTGGGTCTTAATTACAACAATAAACGTTAGCATGTTATTTCAGCCATACTGATGTCTAGAGAGAAAGCCATTTTACCTGTCCCACTTTCTGTAGAATAAAGTCCTGGTCAGATGTATTACAGTAGCTGCTTTCTGTCTAAACAAAAGGAAACTTAAACTGAAATGGTTCCTGCAATAATGTGTTAAATTACACACCATATTCCTGCCTAAATTTAACATCTGCACTGGACAAAATATTTAGCACTGCCTTTTATGCTTAACATGAACAAGAAAAAAATATTCATTTAAAATATGAAATAAATGTCATAACCATTAAATTTCTCATGCATGTCAACACATTGTTACAACACTCATTTTATGTTTTAAAACAAATAAGTAAACTGTTTGTGTTTCTTGAAAAGTATTGCTTCAATAAATTTTTTTGCCAGATAGAACCTTAGGTTCTATCTGCATTTGACCCATTCCAGAAATCCCCATTTACAAATTTGAGAGGATTTTGATATTGTACATTTAGGGTCCCTGTCATTTTCATGTTTTAAAGAAACTTGTTCCCCATATAAATTTTTGCTATATGGAATGCAATAACTTTGAAGCTCAATATCTCAAAACTGCTCAGAACGCAGATAGAACCTTATAATTCCAAGGTGACGAAATATGAAGGAAGGAATTTTATTTCACTATTTACAGGGTATCTGCAGAATTATTTAAAATAAATTTAAGGCAGTTTATGACCAATTTTAAGAGCTGTACAAATAAAATGAACACCGTATGAGTGGGGTTGGACAATGTCTATGGTAACATAAGGTATTGAGCCATAAAATTACATGATTTACAGTTCAGATACAGGTTTTCACAAAAACAAAAAATCTTATACAACAGCATTTCAGCCTTTTAGACCATTTTTATGCAAAGGGGATAAATCAAGCGCATAAATTGACAATTACTGTCTTAATTGTTTAGATTTTTAGAAGGCACATTAACTTCTTTCTCATTTACAACTTTGCTGCGTAAAAACATGAGTTGATATTTGCATTGATCTGACCATAAACAGCAAGAAAGGCTTATTCAGGCAAATTCATTCTCTGCCACGAGTTGGCGCTTTAGGAGCGCTGAAATATTGCGGTTTCCCCAGTAACGGCTGTACACAAAGCAGCTCCAGGCTCATAAACACTGCTTTATCTGGAATTATAGGTCAAATGAAATTAAAATGCCAACGACACGTTTCTGAGGACAGTCGGTTTCCTTCAGATACATTCAAATAAAGACATCCGTGCTGCTTTTTGACTTGAAACGTGCAGCGCTCATATTTATTCAATGACATCATTGCCTTTTGAAGTTTTATCCAGCCGAATCGCGACTCTTGTCTTTCCGCCCCCAACTGTAAGACCTCTTGAAATTATAATTAAGACATTTCTTATACCATTTAACGTATTTAAAACTTTTTATGGCCTTAAGTATGATACAACTCACTTTAGGAGTTAAGGACCTGCGGGAGATCTGCATTTAAGATAGCCCGTCGGGCAGAGTGGTGATACATTTTTGTAGCCCGACTGGAAAACAAAATAGCCCCGGGACATTGGGCTAGTGATTTTGCGAGCCCTGGAAGTGTGTTTTGTCATCTCCATCTGTCCATGCACACGTTGATTTTTCCAATTCATAAGTGGTGTTTGTTCTGCACCATTTGTGCTGTGGACATGAATGATACCTCATTGAGGGGTGCTATTGCTTTTCTACGCAAGTGATTTGATCTGGTGGACACTAAAATGGGTGATATTGAGAAACCATAATATTATAGATAGTTTTGACTTGGACCTCAAAGCTAACAACTAGAACACCCTAGTTGGTGATGACTTTTTTGTTTTGCTGTTCTCAGTGATGATTGCATTTTGTTCTTTAGGTGAGACAGATCCCAAGGAGCGTTTGGCCCGTCAGAGAAAGCAGTTACAGAAGAAGTTGGGATTGGATATGGGTGCTGCGATCGGCATGGACACAGAGGAGCTATTTAATGATGAGGACCTGGAGGACGCTTGTGCTTCCAGTACCAACAGATCACAGCCTGGTAAAAACCTGGGATGTCAATTCTCACGCAACCATTTGGTGAGTGGTGCTGCAATCTCTTACAAATGCCAAACACTTCAAAGCTTAGAGTTTTAAGGCTCACATTAGTGGAGGTGAGGCCCTTATCGTATTAAAATGTTCAGTTTTGTGTTCTCTTCTTCAGCCAGCTGCAGAGCTCATAGATTCTGAGTTTCGTCCAGGCATGTCCAATCGACAGAAGAACAAAGCCAAGAGGATGGCGAAACTTGTGGCAAAGCAGAGATCCAGAGACGTGGAACCTAATGAGAAGAGGTAGAGATGCAATGCTAAGCGATTTGTATTTCCTTTTAACCCTTTATTGCCTGATTTTTAAATCTCAATATAAAATTGGATATATCCGGTTTCATGAAAGTTTAAAGGTGCAGTAAGAGATTTCTGGATAACACGGTTGATATTTGAAGTCATTAAAACAAAAAGGCCCCTACCCAAAAGGATCACACCTTTATCTTGATGGCTCTGCCTCCAAATTCACAAATATGTTATGCAGCACAGGCACCTCCCCCATCATGAGTGGACATGCCGCTTATTGGTGATTGGCTGAAAGTCTGTTTTAGTGTTCGGTCTGATCCACTTTCAATAGTGTTTCTCAGAAATTGCTTACTGCACCTTTAACAGCCAAGAACAAAGAGGCTACACAGTGTTTTTTTTTTCAGCATTTTAAAGATGACAGCAACCAAGTAACTTCATGAATCATGAACTCTAGATTCAAAGGGAATGTGTTTTTATACATGGTTGTATCACACACTTGAAAGTAGGGGTGTGCACAAATAGTCAAATATTCAATCTGTAATTATTATTCGGAAAAAAAACCCCCCCGATTAATTTTATTACTTGTTGCTTTGCTGGCCATAAATGCAGGGAATCCATGATAAATCCTAAGCACGCAAACTAAAAATCCGTTATAACTAAATTAACTGGTTGGCGCTGTGGAGCGCGTCAAGTCGATTGTATTCGATCACAGAATGTCATTGTCTTCCTCGCGAAGTTTGGAATTACTTTGATCAAAATGATCTTTCTAAATGATCTTACAAAATGGAATTACTTTTGATCAAATGAATCAGTCAAACTGAGTCATCATAATATCACCACGACAATGAGAGATCACATGAAATTCAAACAGCAGTCGACAGAGGAAAGACGGCTGTCCATCAGTGCATTCATGACTGCAGGTGAGCGCAGCGGTACCCTGAGTGAGCAGAGAAGAGAGCTTATCTGACAGTCAAATGGTCTTGAGACATATGCTTGCTTTAAAGGGGTCCTAATATGTTCTTTTACGAAGTCTTGATTTTGTTTTGGGGGTGTACTAGAACAGGCTCTCATACTAGGTTGTTTGAAAAAACACATTATTTTTCACATATTTTACATTATTACAACACCTCTCTCCCCAGTCTGGCATGAATGGCTCGAATAGTTTCTGTATCAAATGAAGGCCCGCCATCTGAAATCCGAAATGTGTTGTGATTGGTTAGCTGGGCCAGTGAGTGTTGTGATTGGCAGCACTCGGCGGCTGGTCGGGAAATGTCACGCCCCCAACCTGCGAGCTTCAGTGTAAATATTGTCAAAATCAAATCAATTTGAGTGCGATTTAAACCCGGATGATTGTAACCACTCTAAGTTGGTCTGCCTTGGGAAAGCTAGTGTGTCTCCGACATAGTGATAACACTCGTTGCCTTCTCTAGTGCAGCTCAACCAGGTCTCGTCCCATTCGTCGATATTTGTGATATCTCAAATCCCGGAAAAATTTTGTTTTAGTCCAAACGAGTCGTTCGTTGTAGTTTTTGAAAAGTGATTTCTGTTAAATAAAATACCTCCTTTTGAAGTGGACTTTGAACTTTTGTAACTTTGCAGATCTGTTTTATGCTCAAGCGGCAACATTACAGACTAACTAAAGTTGAAAAAGTGAAAATGCATAATAGAACCCCTTTAAGATTCCTTGAGGGAGAGTGGTTTAAGAACAGAAAACACCAAGCACTGTAAGAAATTTAGCTTGGCACTCTGTTATCTTTGCGTCTCTGGAACGTCTGTGTCAGCGTGCGTTCTTATTGTTATCAGACTGAGGAGCCAACTTTCACAGACACTGGTAGTGTCCGAGCATGTGGATATTATTGTTTTTTTTCAACACTTACATGTAAAACAATATAAACATTTATAAACATAGGCCGACTCAAGTGTATGTATGTTCTGTACTGTAATTGGTACGGTATGCTTTTTTTTCCGTTATCTAAGCTTGAATGCTTTTGTTCTTATATGTGTGTGTGTGTGTGTATGTGTGTATATATATATATATATATGCATGTGGTGATCTCAAATTTTGATGTTGTGATTAATTGCTAATACTTTTATCACATTAACTTTTAGAGGAAATTATTTTATTTCTCGTAACGAACAACCGATGGTTAAGACATTTTTAACCGACAAGATTGTTAAATTACAATTAAATTTGAATTGATACGTTTCTATGACCCAATAAAAATACCTAAATTTGTTTTCCTGGGATTAATTTTATACGCTCAAAAAGCAGCATAAACAACAGAACGTGAGGATTCACATGGTCACGTCACACATCTGCAGTGCTTCTGCGAATGGAGAAGAACATTATAAATCTAAATATAAAATAAATAGGCCTATATGCAAAATATATTTTTCTAAATAAATTAACAAAATGAAAGAACAAAAAAAAACTGCAACAATTAGCAGCCTAAATGCAGAATTTCGTCATTTTTGTGATGCACTCTTGAGAAAGTGGCATCCTGTTTGTTTCCTTTATTTTACAAAAGCACAATGTTTTGTTTTAATTGTGAATGTACACAAATAAAGGAAAATTTAGAATAGTTTTGAATAATGTCTTAGGGACATTATTAATGTCCCTTTGTGGTCATATGAGAGTAAGGGTGTGTGTGAACACACCCTTACTCTCATATGACCACAAATGAAGGAGTATAGTAACACCGTGTCTACCGGACTCCGGTCCGGTGTATTGGCAAGTTGTTTCAAACTTTAAAAAATAGTGCTGATCGTTTTTTGGCATCACCATGTGGTCCTGTTCGGTATCGCAACTCAACTTCTCTAAAATGTAAAAAAGTTATTTGCTGTTGCACTGTACACATACTATACAATTCAGATATTTTTTTTTCTTTCAGATGTGCTTATATGGGCTCCTTATATCATTTGGTTCTTTGGAGTCCTTTTTTGGAAAGACATCTACATTGCAGAAAATACAGATTTTTGAGAATCACCCTTCAATCTTTTGGTTTACGTTGCTCAATATAGCAAATTATGACAAAATTACCATTTGAAACAAGATAAATGGTCTATGCTTAATTTCATGAAGTGTGTGATTAATCCGGTATCGCAACTCAACTTCTCTAAAATGTAAAAAAGCTATTTGCTGTTGCACTGTACACATACTATACAATTCAGATATTTTTTTTTCTTTCAGATGTGCTTATATGGGCTCCTTATATCATTTGGTTCTTTGGAGTCCTTTTTTGGAAAGACATCTACATTGCAGAAAATACAGATTTTTGAGAATCACCCTTCAATCTTTTGGTTTACGTTGCTCAATATAGCAAATTATGACAAAATTACCATTTGAAACAAGATAAATGGTCTATGCTTAATTTCATGAAGTGTGTGATTAATCACAGAAAAAGGGTGTGATTAATCAGATTAAAATTTTTTATCTATTGACAGCCCTTATTTTATATATATATATATATATATATGTGTGTGTAAGTATATATATATACATGACTCTGTCTGATGAAATCGGAAGTAAACGTGCAAATATTTCAATATTTCTCCAAGAATGCACACTTTTGCACTGTATGCCCTGATGGACGGTTTTCAGTGCAGCTCTGTGAACACAAATAAACCGCTGCAGCCGTGACTGAATATGAACGCGTGATGCTATTCTATTCAAAATATCATACATTAACCGATTATTTTGCACTCCTGACATAAATAAAAAAATTACTGTCCCTGCAACTGAGTTTTATCATAACAGTGTTCAAATATCGAAGCTGGAGTCTAATCTTTCTAACGATGCACAGTTTGTGCAGATCTAGTAAGAGTGTGGCGTTTTAATGTGCTGCGAATCTTTCGATCTTTGCAGGCTAAGTTAACAGTTAACTCTCAATTCACGATGCCGTCTGCATTGCATAGGCACTTGTAAAACATTAAAAACCGGTATGCCGTTTAAAAAAAAAAAACATACCGGTTTACCGTACATGCTTATAACTTTAAATAGGAAAACATACAAGAAAAGTCGTCACTCTGTTGTAATGTGAACTGAAGTCTGATGCTTGCCTCAATTAAGGTCAGTGTTCATGATTCAACAATAAGAAAAAGACTGGGCAAAAACGGCATCCATGGGAGAGTTCCAAGGCAAAAGCCACTGCTGACCAAAAAGAACACAAAGGCTCTTCTCATTTGCCAAAAAATATCTTTATTATCCCCAAGAATTTTGGGCAAATATTCTGTAGACTGATGAGACAAAAGTTGAACTTTTTGGAAGGTGTGTGTCCCGTTACATCTGGCGTAAAACCAACACAGCATTTCATAAAAAGAACATCATACCAACAGTCAAACATGGTGGTGGTAGTGTGATGATCTGGGGCTGCTTTGCACCTTCAGGACCTGGACGACTTGCCATAATTGACGGAACCATGAATTCTGCACTCTATCAGAAAATCCTGAAGGAGAATGTCCGGCCATCAGTTTGTGACCTCAAGCTCAAGCGCACTTGGGTTATGTAGCAGGACAATGATCCCAAACACACCAGCAAGTCCACCTCTGAATGGCTCCAGAAAAACTAAATTAAGGTTTTGGAGTGGCCAAATCAAAGTCCGAATTAAAGATTAAATCCGATTGAGATGCTTAAACAGTCCATTCATCCTCGAAAACCCTCCAATGTGGCTGAATTAAAACAACTCCGCAAAGAAGAGTGGGCCAAAATTCCTCCACAGCGATGTGAGACTCATTGCCAGGTATCGCAAACACTTGATTGCAGTTGTTGCTGCAAAGCGTGGCACAACCAGTTATTAGATTTAGGGGGCAATTACTTTTTCACGTAGGGCCAGGCATGCTTGGACAGCTTTTTTCCCTTAATAAAAGAAATCATCATTTAAAAACTGCATTTTGTATTTACTTGCATTATCTTTGTGTAATATTAAAATTAGTTTGATCTGAATCTTTCAAGTGTGACAAATATGCAAAAAATAAAAAAAACAGGAAGGGGGCAAAAACCTTTTCATAGCACTGTATATGTGTATGTATTTATTTATTCTCACATTTTCAACTAAATGAAAACCTTGAGAGATAACGTAATGTTGTTGTAGAACATTGTTGTGTATAATGCCTAATCATAAGTAGGGTTGGGTACCGAAACCCAGTACCCAATATGGCACCGGTATGTACTAAACCCGAATCAGAACGCAGATTTCGGTGCCATGCCGGAGCGATCAATTGAAATATTTCCTATTGAAAAATAATTTCCCGACTGAGAAAATGCACGTGAACCAGTCGGAAAGCTCTAATAATACAAATCCAACACATCTTTGTAGTAACAAGAGTGTCCATGTTGTTTTCACATTCCGACTTAAAAGCACTACTCGGGAAATGAGAATGCAGTAATTACACTTGCTCTGATGACAGCAGGTAGCCTTCCGTTAACTAAGCTAAACATGCTTGAAGGGGTCATATGATGCGATTTCAAGTTTTCCTTTCTCTTTGGAGTGTTACAAGCTGTTCGTGAATAGACAAGATCCCTGAAGTTGCAAAGACTAAAGTCTCAAAACCGAGATATTCTTTATCAAAGTTAAGACTCTGCCACACCCCCCACACCCCTAAAACGGCTCGTTCTAACATGCCCCCACATATCTAGGTCACTATGTGGGAATATTTGCATAATGTGCCCAGATGTGCACGCAAAGGCGGCGTGGTTTCAGTTAGGGATGCACGATATATCTGCCACCATCAAAAATGCGTCCGGCCGGGATTTCTTAATTGCCCAAAATATCCAGGATTCGGCTGTTTTCTTAATCTCGCTCCCGCTGAATCTCTGACCATTGCCGCCTGCTCCCGCAACATGTGTTTCGCTCCCGTGATTTTCGTGTCCACTCCTTTAAACATTCTAATATTGTATATAATTTTGGCGCATCAGGGCGCTCTCAATATGCGGAGTATTTAAATATTTTTGAATGAGCGTTTGCGCGGTTTACTTTCGATTTCGCGATCACACGCACTCTGTGTAAAGGGAGCACATCTTACAAGATCAGATTTTTGTCAATGAGCTCCGAATCTGTTGAGCAGCAAATACTCCAGCATGGTCTTGTCAGTCATCTCTCCTTATTCTCGACCTGTGGTCAGTGAAAGCTGACTCCTGCAGCTCTTGTTGTACTTGTTTTATTTATAAAGAAAAAAGAGCCTCTAACACTAGCTTTCTCTATTCTTTAATAAATATCGGTTTAGGCACCGGAACCGTTTTAAAAGTATCGATTTGGCAACGGTATAGAAAAAAACCCAAACGATACCCAGCCCTAATCATAAGTTTGTTCGGAAATGGTGACCAAAAACTTGACAATTAAATAATAATGTCTCGTTAAATGTCATTTTAAATAAATTAATAATAGTTTTTTGAGCCCAAAAAACTCAGAGCAGATGTATTCTAGAATAACTTTTTATGCTTTACACTGCCACCTCTTGCACTCCTAGGGATGCATTGAAAATCATTTTCAGAATCAGATGGTGATGTGCCTGAAGACTCCCAACCCTGTAAACAGTGTTTCATGTTGACTTCGATAATGACTGTTTATGGGGGTGTTGGCGGTCAGTCTGACCACTGCTCTTATGTTCCCTTGCCACAGCAATGACAGTTTTGAGGGAGAGCCAGAGGAGAAGCGCCGGAAAACCACAAATGTAGTCATTGAGCAGCCAGCAACCAACAGCAAAGTCTTAATTGATAATGTCCCTGATAACACCAGTTTATTTGAGGAGGTGTGAGACATGCACACATGCTTGCTTTTTTCTTTCACTCATTGAGCTGTTAACATTCATCTGTGTCTGTCTAATATTTATTTGTTATTTTTTCACAGACTCCGGAATGGCCCCTGGAAAGTATGTCTGAGTGTGGAATCATGGGAGTTGTCGTCTTCATCCCCACAGCCGATGCAATCCGACGAGACTCGGGCAGAAATCATGTTCATGGATGAGCTAATGATTTATTAACGTAGTAGAATGAAGCAGGGTGAGGCTGAAAGCCGTCGAAGCGAAAAGAGGCCGCTGAACAAGCATGACACGGCTTGAAAGCAGCGGAGCTTTTATTATGCCACTGTCGACCGCTTCCGGTCGTGCGTATGTGGGGAAAAAAAGCAGCGCTGTTTTATCATACTAGATATGTTTGAAAGTTCTGTTATAATGCTCCCAATAAAGACGTAACTTTGCATTAATTAAATAATACAGCCATGAATGAGTGCATATTGGAAATAAAAACGCTAAATTTGCTTCTCTCTGTTGTATATTTGCTCATCATTAGTCTCGTGAAGCCGCTTTCATATTGCTGTTCACTCACCGGGTTGATGCTCAGGAAATGCTCCAGCACGGCCACCGCATGTAACTTTTAACAAGATTCACTTGTTTAAAACACCCCTAAATTGTATTAACATTTACTATATAACCATTATTTCGCTAATAAACATCTAAATAAATACATCTCTATGGAAATTAATTTATTATCTCTGCGAGCGATCGCAGTTTGAGTATAGTTCTGTGTAAATGCATAGATAAACTGCGCTGTCAGCAGGCATTTCATAATCTAGAACGACAAAAACATTTAGTAATTCTGATATAACATGCCAGGTGAGAAATGCAATAAAATACAATGTTTTGTTTGTTATATTTCAATATTCCAAAGAATATTATTCAGTGAATTATTCTTCACTCTTTAGCCTATTAAACGGCTTATAAACCTACTAAAACTGTAGTTTAAATTGAAGTTGGTATGACTCTTTTCATTTATTTATTTTCTCCATTTGAAAACATTAGACCTTCTACATTTATTTTGCTTATTGTTAATATTAGTGTTGCTGCTGATGCTTTAAATAAAATGTTTTTTTATTGTTGTAATATGAAGATTAAATTTAACATGAAAGACTTCACTCAGTCATTTATTTACTTTATAACCATAAATAAATATCGGTTCTGCATATCGGTTATCGGGCACATAAACACGCAAATAATTGGTATTGGTTATAAAATGTCAATATCGGTCGATCACTACTTATTTCTCTGGATTTAAACATTCTTCGAAACATTTGGGATAGTGCAAGTACACAAGTCAGCAAAATATATAACACTAGTGTTATATATTTTAGTGTTTAGTGTAATATAACTAGTGTTATTTTAATAAAAAAATCGTACATGTTGTGCCTTTTAAGTCTAACGCACCTTTTGTTTGGGGTGTTTGTGAGTTCCGTCACCATATATATGTCATTCAAGCCGACCAATCAGGTTGTGAACGTATCATTATGCCTTTAGGTTCGGTGTCTTTAGGCTCGCTGTCAAAAATGCCAATGTTAACGCTAAGCGGACTGGGACCAAATGTATCATTTTTCTTTTTGGTCCGGACCAAATGAACCAAACGAACCGAACTACAAGTGTGAACACACCCTAAATGTGTTGGCGTAGTGAACAAATTTTTTTTTTGTATATTAAAATTGGGTGTTATTGTTTTTAATTAGTGTGGGCTTCTTTCTTCCTTAAAGAAAGACTAGAGATCTTTTTTCCATTTTATGTATTCATGGCACTGCTTTTGTTTTCTTTGTCATGAAGCATTTCATTTTTCTCTTCGTTCCAGGTGGTTGCACCTGTCAGAGAGACGTGTGCCCAGACTCTGGGTGTGGCCTTGAGGCACATGGCAGACAGTGGCATTGCCATGACTGTGGACATTCTGCTTAAGCTGCTAACTGAAGACCAGTGGGAGGTTCGACACGGAGGCCTGCTGGGCATCAAATACGCTCTTGCCGTCAGACAGGTGGAAAAGACTCAAATTCTTATTGGCGGAGTTTGAAAGTGACATGCTAGATGCTCCATGTGTTTAACTTGTGATTGACATTCACACCTTGCTGACCCTCAGGATTTGATCGCAGAGCTGCTGCCCCAGGTTCTTCCTGCCATTACAGAAGGCCTGCGGGATCTGGATGATGACGTTCGTGCAGTGGCAGCAGCAGCTTTGATCCCAGTGGTGGATGGATTGGTTCAGTTACTGCCTACTAAGGTCTGAGTTCAAAGTTCACTCGAATTTGACAGCTAGTGCAGGTATAATAGCCAGTGTGGATCTATAGAGAGCATGTCTTATCTACAGATGCTGATAATCTTAAAATAGTCTAATGTTGGTCTGTCACTGCCAGTGTCTGTGCCTACGGCACTCTGCATACCGGAGGTCTAGAGCACTTCTACCTATTACGTAGTCACCATGGACCTACGATAGTCCAAAGGTGTTTATAAGCTAAAGCAAACTTTTCTGGAAAGTTTGCTTTGAACTTCTGAAACTCCAAACAAATTTAATTTTGGCATGATTTGATTTGAAATGGCATCACACAATTTAGTTCTTTGATTTTTGTTTGAACTATATTGGGGTCTTTACATCTAGCACTTATTTGCAGCAATTGCTCTAGGTTAATGCCTCCATATCTATAAACTGCATGTATGCTTTATAGGTTCCCTTTATTGTGGACACACTGTGGAATGCCCTGCTGGAACTGGATGATCTCACAGCCTCAACTAACAGCATCATGACCCTCTTGTCCTCCCTGCTTGCTTACCCACAGGTCCGCCAGTGCAGGTGAGATTTCTCTATTGAAATATGAAAGGAGCTCTCGTGTTCATTGCCATTAATACCACATTTCCTGACAATGATAAAAGGGAAACCAAAATCCTGTTTTTCCTTTACCAGCACACAACAGTCTCTCACAGTGTTGGTTCCTCGAGTATGGCCATTCCTGAGACACACAATTGCTTCTGTTCGTCGGGCTGCCCTAGAGACCCTCTTTACATTGCTTTCCAAAGCTGACCAGGTTGGATAATCTGTGTGAAGTCAAATGCACATGAAGGATTGATATTTTCAGTTTTGAAGTATTTCTTCTTTCCTGTTTTCTGCTTTGATTTATATTTTTCCCGCCAGAGTTGTGCAGTGTGGCTGAATCCCATCATGCAGGATATGTTAAGACACATCTTTCAGTCCTGCATACTGGAGAGCAACCAGGAGATCCTAGAGCTGATACAGAAGGCATGACTTTCTCTGTTCCACTCTTTGAATGTTTTGTCTGATTGATATGTTAATTAGCTTATTAATATGTTGATGGTTTTCTAGGTGTGGGGGGAGTTGTTGCGACAGGCCCCGCAGCAGTATGTGGTGGCGGCCAGCTGTCCTTGGATGGGCGCCTGGCTCTGTTTGATGATGCAAGCACCACACATCCCAATAGAACCCAACATGTTGCTGGAAGTGAAAGCCCGCTTAAAGGTGAGGGTGGAGGTCCCTTTACCTGCGCTATACTGGAATAAAGAATCAATTTGACCTTATACAGCATCACATCCACAACTTCAAATGGTTTTACATATGTGAACTACCGTGTTGTGTTTAAAGAAATTTATAGTTTTTTTTTTTTTCAGCAGCAATGCATGAAATTTATAAAAAATGGCAATAAAGACTTTTGCATTGTTGTTTTGAAGTTTCTGTTCATTGAAGAATCCTTACAAAAATATTTAACAGCTTTATTCAAATATTAAACCGCTATTCAACATAGGAAATGTTTCTTGAGCAGCAAATCAGCATATTAGAATGATTTCTGAATGATGTAACTGAAGACTGGAGTAACAATGCTGAAAATTCAGCTTTGCCATCACAGGAATAAATTACATTCGAAAATGTATTAAAATAGAAAACATATATTTAAAATTGTAACAATTTCACAATATTACTGTATTTTGAATCATATAAATGCAGCCTGAAAACATTAAGTCTTACCAACCCCAAACTTATATATGTGCTACAAACTTTCTGCCTGTCCAAAAGTAATAAGTACAGATATGATTCAAAGAAAGCAGATTTTACACAAGTTTAGCACTCCCTAGATTGAGAGAGTGCTTTCCGGGGTTGATTTTTCTGTACAGTATGCATCAGACAGTCAGCGAATGGACTGTGGGTGGTCCGTGGGCATACTGTCTGAGGCTGAGACTAATCCATCCTACAACCTTCACACTTCCCACTCATCCAGAAGCAGATCTGCTCTGAACTTCATTCTGTTATTCCGCAGGAGAAGGCTACTGGAAAGACCCGACAGGGATCTGTTCCAGTCAAGGAAACGGTCCAGGAGTACATCGGGGGAGCAGAGACTGTTACCGAAGACCCTGCCACGAGAGACTATGTGGTGACACGTGCACGTCTCATGGCTGCAAAGTGTGTGGAGGGGGAATTCTTTAAACTTTATTGTTTTTGTGTCATATTTGAGTCTAACTGCTTTTGTGTCCTCCTAGGCTGTTGGGGGCACTGTGCAGTTGTATATGTGACCCAAGGTTGAATAGCTCTTCTCAGGAACTACGGCCTGCGGAGTCTTTAGCACAACTTTTACTGTTCCATCTCAATTCCAAATCGGCCTTGCAGCGGATTGCGGTTTCCATGGTGATCTGTGAGTGGGCAGGCCTTCAGAAGGTGAGAGTGGGAGAGGGTCAGTGTCAGGTTTATTTTTATACATGTTAATGACGGTTAGTGCTGTCCTGCGTCACAGGAGTGTGAGCTGCTGTCCAGTGTGGTTCAGCCCCGATTGCTGGTCATTCTGTCAGAGCAACTCTACTACGATGAGATCGCCATTCCTTTTACGCGCATGCAGAATGAATGTAAACAGCTCATAGCGCTGCTGGCTGATGCCCACATTGACGTGAGAGAAAGAATCAACTCCACTGTATTCACCATCGATCAGGCTAACGAGCTGGTTAGTAAAAAAACTCCCAAGAGATAGAAAAAACTCTGGAGTTCTAGAGCATTCTACTTTAATTTCAAGAATAAGGTAAATTCTTGCCAATATATATATATATATATATATATATATATATATATATATATATATATATATATATATATTAGTATGATGATGATTATAATGAGTATTATGATATTAAGTACAGGTGCTTATTCATCCCCTGGCTCTCTAGGTGACCACCATGTTCTCAGAATGCACCTCTTCTCTGAACCTCAAGTCAAGTCAGTTTCAGCTGCTGGATAGCAAGAGGCTGCAGGCTCGTTCCACTGTGTGCGAGACCAGCGCCGAGTGGCAGCAGCTGCAGCTGAGAGTTCATACCTTCAGTGCCTGTGCTGTGGTAGGACTGGCCATGCTGCCGGATAAACTCAATCCTGTTGTCAGGCCCCTGATGGAGGCGGCCCGCCGCGAAGAGAACACGCTCGTCCAGGGTTACGCGGCCTCTAACATCGCCCGCCTGCTGCAGCTGTGCGCTTCCAGATCTCCCTGTCCGAATGCCAAGATCGTGAAGAATCTCTGCAGCTCTGTGTGTGTAGATCCAAAGCTCACCCCTAGTGCTGCATGTCCTGTCCCTCCAGCCAGCACTCCAGCAATACAAGAGAGCAGTAAGGGTGAGCGGAAGACCATAGCTCCGATTCCCATTCATATTTTCATTGGCCATATTAATGAAACAGGATCAGAATGAATTTGTGCATAAATTGTTTGTGAAGTGTCTCAATTTATGTGACGCATTTATAAACTATTTCTACTAATTCTACATTTAAGGTCCATTCTGGCCCATTTAAAATGATTTTTATAAAATTGCAATAGCAAAATTGCAAAAAATACAAAAAAAAGGTTTTTGTAGGGTTTTTTTTTTCTTTTTTTTCCCCAGCAGTAGAATTGGCAGTCCTATTTGTTAAGCATATTGGTGGTGTCTAGAAAGAAATATATTTTGGTGCATCCTATTCAATTTGCATGTTGCGGTTTGATGTGAGACTTGTTGTTTCAAGGGTTTTAGAGGTGTTGTGCATTTAATCTATCCTGCAGCATCTGTGGCAGAGAAGGATGCGATGCATCACATGGTGAACAAGACAAAGGGCATCATCACCCTTTACCGGCATCAGAAAGCAGCTTTTGCCATCACCAGTAAGAGAGGACCCACACCCAAAGCCCCCAAAACCACCAACAATGACCTGCCCCTCGTAGGCAGCATTACCACAGAAACAGATGAGGTATTTGCAGCGTTATAATTAGCAGCTTTACGGTGTTCTCTTCAGTGATCTCATATGAGTGATGCTAACAGTCTCTGTGTAATACGACCTAGAGCAAGAAGCCGTGTCTTATCCAGAGGAGAGGGGCAGAGTTCTGCTTGATGACCGTTGCCAGGCATTTTGGTAAGGAGCTGTCAAAAACTTTGCCATATCTGTGGGAGTCCATGACCGGTCCACTGAGGAATGCGCTGAATGCTCAGGGATTTGGTATGTCTGCTTTAACTTTGTTTGTAACTTTTTTTTTTTGTTATTAAAATGAATTGAGATTTGTAAAAAGCTCTTTATAGTTCAGACAAATGAAAATTTGATAAATGTACTTGCCTTCAGGCCATCCAGGATGTAGATGAGATTTTCTTCATTGGAAGAGATTTGGAGAAATGTAGTATCACAGCATTTTCTCTCCTGATTCAGACAAGACTTTTTCTTCATTTTCCACTGGAGAAAGCAATATTATAGATAGAGGACTCTTATTTTAGCCAAAAGCAGCAGTTTGAAGTTTAAAAATGTGTTGATGTATTTGTTCATTACAAACATGCACCTTTTTTGTTTATTGTGATGCTTTTATCATTTTGAACTATCCATTGGTGAGCAAGTGATATAATGCTACATTTCTCCAAATCTGTTTCAATTAATAGACGAACTATATCTTGGATGGCCTAAGGATACATTTTCATTTTTGGTTGAACCATTCCTTTAGTAAATGCTCTTCCTGCTGCTCATTTGGTCTTTGTTGCAGATTCCAGCCAGTTGTTGAAGCAGGGTGACTCGGTTGCTCAGGAGCTTGTGAACTCTCTGCAGGTGCTGGAGGTCACAACAGGAGCCATGTCCCAAGAGCTCATCCCTTTAGTATGGACACATGCGCACATAAAACTTCAAGAACATCTAGTATCACTCCGTTAACAATGGCAGTTTTAACCAGTCTCCTCTTGTCTCCGTATCTGCAGTTGATGGAGCAGTTGGCTCTCCTGTGCACCTGTCTGCAACATCCATATACAGCCGTACGTCACATGGCCGCGCGCTGTGTGGGCGTGCTCAGCAAGATTGCTACTATGGAGACCATGAATGTGTTTCTGGAATATGTGCTTCCCTGGTTGGGTGCTATTGATGACCACACCAAGCAGGAGGGAGCCATTGAAGCCCTGGCCTGTATCCTCTGCATGTCACGAATCAAAATCAAGCTATTTTCTTGTATTAAAAATGCCTTTGCATTTCACGAAGGTGTTAAATTATAATGCTTCCTAAATTCTTAGAAATAGAGTAAGATGTACTACTAGTTTGGGGTCAGTAAGATGATTATTATTGTTATTAGTAGTAAGAAATTAACACTTTAATTCAGCAAGAACACATAATGGATGAAAAGTGACGTTAAAAGCATGTATAATGTTTGAAAAGATTTCCATTTTAAATATATATATATTTTTTTTATTCTTGAGCAGCAAATCCGCATATTAGAATGATTTCTGAAGGATCTGATGTGACATTGAAGACTGGACTAAGGACTGCTGAAAATTCAGCTCTGCCATCGAAAAAATTACATATTAAAATAGAAAACTGTTAAACAGTAATATTTCATAATATTACTGTTTTTGTTGTTTTGTTTTTATCAAATAAATGCAGCCATGGTGAGCTTAATCTTACCGACCTCAATTTTAAACCGTAGTGTACTAACATTTAGTGTGTGTACAGTGGTGTTCAGAACACAAATTATTATCCCTGAGCACAGTGTCCAGGTGTGATGGAGCAATTGGATGTGGATATCGTGCCCTACATCGTGCTGTTGGTGGTCCCTGTGTTGGGCCGTATGAGTGACCCCGGGGACAGCGTGCGATTCATGGCCACACAGTGCTTTGCAACCCTGATCCGACTGCTTCCTCTTGAGGTGAGCAATCAGTAACCAGCACAGTTCAGCATTCATGCTTTTAATAATTATTGCTGATGTAAGACTTTCAGCAGAGCGTCTGATGTGAGGAATGTCGGCATGTCTGTTCCCTCTACGCTGGAGCTCATCACTTTGTTACTTCAGTGCAGCTTTTTTCCTTTTCATCATCGTTTTTTTTGTTCCTTTTAGGCTGGAATCCCAGACCCGCCGTCTATGTCTGAAGATCTAATTCGACAGAAGGCCAGAGAACGACACTTCCTTGAGCAGCTGCTTGATGGAAGGAAACTGGAAAATTATAAGATTCCTGTGCCCATCAAAGCAGAGCTCAGGAAATACCAACAGGTGTGTTTGCTTTTGTACGCTTCTGCCCATGGAAATGTCTTTATTTTTTGGCAAATCCTGAGATTGAAGTGAGGCTAAGAACTGTAATTAAAAAGAAAGTCTGAGGCTAAGAACTGTAATTTAAAAAAAAAAAAAAGTCTGACTGCATAAATCGCTGGCGATTTTCAATCGTTGCTTTTATACAAGTTCGTCCGGTTCTCTTTTGTAGGATGGAGTGAACTGGCTGGCATTTTTGAACAAGTACAAGCTTCATGGGATCTTGTGTGATGATATGGGTCTGGGTAAGACCCTGCAGTCCATCTGTATTCTGGCAGGCGATCATTTCCTCAGGTACACCCCAAACTAGGGCTGGACGATATGGCCAAAATTTATATCACAATATATTTCTTAATTTCGGTCGATACGATATAATTCCGATATCGATATGAACACTATTTAAAAAAAGCCTTGTAAAAACTGCCAAGAACGCCCACAACAGATGTCTGTGCATACAAACTTATGAAAAATGAATTTGCCAAGTCTATGACACCTCATATAAAACCATATAATGCTTTAGAAGAAAAAAACAGCACAAATAAATTACTGTTCACCTTTTATTTGTATTTAGCCTTCATACAAACAAGAAATGTGAAATCACTGTCAAATAAACATCTCGGACTCACCTTATTAATTGTCACATGATCCTTCAGAAATCATTCTAATATTCTGATTTGCTGCTCAAAAATCATTAATTATTATGTTGAAAAGAGCCGAGTAAAATTTTTTCAGGTTTCTTTGATGAATAGAAAGTTCAGAAGAACAGCATTTATCCGAAATAGAAATCTTTTGTAACATTATAAATGTCTTTATCATCACTTTTGATCATCCTTGCTAAATAAAAGTATTAATTTCTACAATTTCTTTCCAAAAAAAAAAAAAGAAAGAAAGAAATCATACTGACTCCAAACTTTTGAATGGTATAGTGTATAATGTTACAAAAGCTTTTTATTACAGATAAATGCTGATCTTTGGATCTTTCTGTTCATCAAAGAATCCTGAAAAAAAAAATACTCAACTGAATATTGATAATCAGCAAATCAGCGTATTAGAATGATTTCTGAAGGATCATGTGACACTGAAGACTGGAGGAATGATGCTGAAAATTCAGCTTTGATCACAGGAATAAATTACATTTTAAAATATATTCAAATAGAAAATATTTCTAAATGTTACTGTTTTTGCTGTACTTTGGATCAAATAAATGCAGACTTGGTGAGCGCAAGAGAATTCTTAAAAAAAAATTTAAATTTAAAAATCTTACTTTTCAAAAACCTTTGACTGGTAATGTAGGGCGGCTGCTTATTGTTATAGATTGAAACAAATGTGCTTCAGCCAGGATAAAGAATATGAAAAGTGCTCTGAGTTGCTGCAGAAAAAAACAGCAACAACAAAAACATGTTGCTGGAGTATGGAGATAGAATTGTTGCTTAATTCCAAATAAATAGATTAAGATTTATTTGTGGATCTCATTCTATTTATTTGTGGATCATAATCTATTTATTTGTGGATCATAAAGTTTCACAAACATGAATTAAATTCACAAATAAATAAAATTAGATTTGCAAATAAAAAACATTCACAAATATATATTTGTCACAGCCACAACTTTGCCTGGCATTTATTTGTGAATCGCGTCCTGTGCATTTGTAGATAGCTGCACGCATTTGTGAATCGCGTCCTGTGCATTTGCGAATTGTGAAACATTTCTTTCGTCAAGACGTGCTGACAATCCACAAATACGTGGACTCCACCCACCGTCTACTCAAGCCAATCAGATAACAGCCACATTCGCTGACCAATCGTAGCATGATCTCGCTATAGCCAATCACGTTTTGCTTTACAATCAGGGCGGTCTCGTCCTGAGATAACTTCATTCATCTGCATTGACTCAAATAGGTCATATAAGGGCCATACAATGGGTACAGTAAAAGATGTTTAAAACTGGATTTCGTTAGACAATTAGACTGTGTATCATGCCAAGCCACAGTATTATATGTTAATTTAATTCATGTTTGTGAAACTTTAAGATTTATTTGTGGATCTCATTCTATTTATTTGTGGATCATAATCTATTTATTTGGAATTTAGCAACAATTCTATCTCCATACTGGAGACTGGCTTATTGAAAATTGAAAAACTGATTGTCTGCCAGCAGGAGGTGCATTGAAAGTGGTAGAACTTGCGGTTTCTCCGGTAACGGCTGTAATCAAAGCAGCTCCACTCATGAACGCTACTTTATCAGATCAAATGAAAATGTCATCGAAACTTTTCTGAAGACAGTTGGTTCCCTTCAGAGATACATTCATATAAAACACTCGCGACGCATTTTGATTTTGAAACGTGCAGTGCTCATGTTTATTCAACGAAGTCAAACGCCACAAATAAATCAATGTATGGGAAACACTGGTAATGTATATCGGAAATCTTTAAAAATCATATCACCGTTATTGAAAAGAATTATATCGCAATACATATTGATATTGAATTATTGTCCAGCCCTACCCCAAACCAACTTCATCCAAGTGTTTTGCAGCATTTAAATAAAGTTAAAATACATGACTTTATTTGACCTGCTGAATAATGTTGCTGCATGTGTACAGGGCTCAGGAGTATGCCAGGACAAAGGCCCCCGACTGTTGCCCTTTGCCCTCCATAGTAGTGTGCCCACCCACCCTGACGGGACACTGGGTGGATGAGGTTGGGAAGTTCTGCTCTAAAGAGTATCTCAATCCTCTGCACTATACTGGCCCTCCTACGGAAAGAGCATGGTACCATCTTAAGAAACTGCTTGTTAAATGGCTATTGACTTGTTGCCCATTTTAAGATATTGAATAGGAAATCCATGTACAATTTTCTATTTCATTCTATGCAGGTTACAGCACCAGGTGAAGAAACACAATCTCGTTGTTGCCTCGTACGATGTCGTTAGAAATGACATTGACTTTTTCAGGTAACAACTTGTTAATTACATGTTTATCATTCATGGACTTCATATACAGTGGGGGAAGGAATATGAGATTTCATAGTTTTTTTTTCTCTCATACAGGGATATTAAATTTAATTATTGTATCCTTGATGAGGGTCACGTCATTAAGAATGGAAAGACCAAACTTTCTAAAGCGATCAAGCAGTTAACCGCCAACTACAGAATAATCCTCTCAGGAACACCCATTCAGGTGAGAACTGAACTCTTCGATGGCTTGTATACGCTACCGTTTAAAAGCTTGGGGTCAGTAGAAAGAATAATTTTGGCAAAGGAGAATTTCCAGAAGACATTACTCCAGTCTTCAATGTCACATGATACTTCAGAAATTGTTCTTTCGATGCTCAAGAAACCGTGATTATCAGTGATAAACACGTACGTTTTTTTTTTTCAGAATTCATTAATGAATAGAAAGTATTTGAAATCTTGTGTAACATCATAAATGCCTTTTTTCACTTTTTTTTTTCACTTTTTCCATCTTTCAAGAGCAAGCGTTTTGTGAATCCCGTGTTGAACTCGCCGAGATTAGAGAAGCAGTTGTCAGTAAAATGACGGGAACACAAAAAAAGATTGAGGTTGTACTGCTGTGGTACAGTGAAATGTTTTTTTATTTTAACCACTGATTCTTTGCAGCCTCATCTTTTGGAAGTGAAAAAACATTTACTTTGACAGTGTAGGAAACAACATCTTCTCAACACAAACAAGCTACAGTGTTTGAGGGCGGGGTCAAGTTGTTTGCGGCCAGCCAACGTAGAACAGGGGCAGGCATTATGCAAATGTGTTTCCCTGTGACGTGTAGCCTGACGACTCGTTTAGGCTGTTCAGATTCTTTCTTTTGGGAGACAGTAACTTTATTCATCGTGCACTTTCGGTTTTACAACTTTGCAAATTGCTTGCATTCACTTACAGCTACATTACACACTGCATGAAAGGCAATATTGGAAATGGCATAATAGGTGCACTTTAAGTTATTAAAAAAATAATTAAAATCTTACTGACCCAAACCTCTGAATGGTAGTGTGCCTTTCAGATTTTGCGGACATATAGATGAATTTTGGATTGAAACACACAAAAGTTTGAATTTGACAAGCTAATGACTGTACTTGTATTTTTTTGTCTTTATAGAACAATGTTCTGGAGTTGTGGTCTCTGTTTGACTTCCTGATGCCAGGCTTTCTTGGTACTGAGCGTCAGTTTGCTGCCCGCTATGGGAAGCCCATCCTCGCCAGTCGAGATGCTAAAAGTTCCTCACGCGAGCAGGAAGCAGGTGTGAATTTTTTTTATTTACTTCTGTCTCCTCATTGTAGCATCTCAGACTGAAGCTCTTCAGCTTTTAACACTCTGTACTAGCACTCTTGTAAGGGCCACCTTTATTTTACCCTCTAACTGTAACACTTTCTGTTCTATTTTAATTCTACATTCATTTTTTATTTAAAAAAACAAAACTCTCTTCTTTGTGTGTGCACACCTTGCTACGTGTACTGCGTTAGGCTAACCGAGACTTGTTATTTGCACTTATATATTGTTGCTCTTTGGTTAGTTTTGATTGCTTCTATATTGTCCTCATTTGTAAGTCGCTTTGGGTAAAAGCATCTGCTAAATGTAAATAAATATATATATATATATATATACACGTGTGTATGTGTGTATGCATGTATATTTATAATTAATTAATATCAGCCAATTTGTTGTTGTTTTTTTGTTTATATTATCAATATCAAGCAATTTTCCCAGTTTATCCCCCAGTGTTAATTTTTCAGTCAGTGTTATTTTTTTTTTAAACCTCAATTTCAGCCATTAATAGTCGGTATCAACTGATTTTTTTTAATCATCAGTATCCAATATTGTTTTCTTTTTATTTTGATTAATATCAGGCAAACTGATTGAATCCTTTTTTTTTTTTTTGTCATTTTCATCCAATCATCAATAAATGCCTTTTAGTGTAAAATACAAGCAAACAACACCGTAGTAGCAGCAGCATATATTTATTTTTGTCCTGGTTTCTGTTGTAGCTGCTGTTGGACTGTGGACTGGGTTCTGCTGGAGCATCTGATGGTGGCACAGAGGCTGTAGTGGCCCAGCACCGCGTTCTGATCTTCTGCCAGCTGAAGAGCATGCTGGACATCGTGGAGCAGGATCTGCTCAAAGCACAGCTGCCCACCGTCACCTACCTCAGGCTGGATGGAAGCGTTCAGGCCGGCCTCAGACACTCTATAGTCTCTAGGTGAGAAAGATTCTTGGAAATATTATTTAATCTCAAGGGCAGTTCCATTTGGGTCACTGTATGGGATTTATTTTTTTCCTTCAACAGGTTCAATAATGACCCGTCCATAGATGTTCTGCTGCTCACTACCCATGTGGGTGGGCTGGGTTTGAATCTGACTGGAGCAGATACTGTTGTGTTTGTGGAGCATGACTGGAACCCCATGAGAGACTTACAGGCCATGGGCAACAAGCTTTGCATTTCAAAAATCTAGACATTTTAGTAACAATATTAGTTTTTACCTTCAAAAAAATTTTTTTTTTTAATTTATTCCACATAAAAATACAAAATAATATTAATGACATTGACCAGATATGAAAATCTCGCCCAGAAATAGCTAACATTAATGGTTGAGGAATAAGTGTGTAAAGAAAACACAAAAAATAATGGAAAATATGTTTAAATTCTTTTTTTTCTAAAAAAAAAAACGCTGACTTTTCAACCACCCAGATACAAAGAGTAGTGTATAAATATTATCTTACTACACAGAAGGAACGAACAGAAAAATCTGGGCAGGGAAAAACATCACAAACACACCCAGAATTCACCATCGTCGGGATCAGGGTTACCCACAATCCTCTTTCTCTCCATCGGTACAAAAGTAGTGTTCGCATTAGTTGTTCTTCCAGACTAATGAACTAAACGTGCCAACCTAAAGTTGAGCGTTTTTGACTCTCGGCACCATCTCTCAACTTAGTTTCAAAATGTCCCCCGTCAACATGTCATGATTCTACTTCAAGCTTTGCTGGATAATCTGGATATAAATGCTGCGGCTGCGCGAGCTAATTCCGCCCGCCGTCTTAAAGTTAGGTTAGTGATTTAGAGCCAGTGTTCGCTTATTCTCCCAGAGTCACCGGTCGGACACAGTATTGTGACTCATCGGCGTGCAACGTAGTGTAATTGGTCATTTCGAGTCGGACAGCTCTTTGGTACTGATGCCACGCGTGTCGAAGTGTGCGAGATCCGTGGAGAGAAGGGACCATATGTTTACATATGCTAGTTTCACAGGACGTTCCATGTCAGACATCAATAACAGTTCAAGCGAATCACAGTTCTAGGCGTCGTCTAACTGAACTACATAGTGTATAAAAATTGCACAATTCTATGAACAATCACTGCTAAAAAATGACTTCACCTGTTAAAGACATTTCGCTAGGAGATCGTACAATTACAAAATTGTAATTGTGAGCTTGTGAGCTGTGAGTTTCCACCACGGAATACAAAAAAGAATTAAAAAAATGAACAATTCAGATTTTTTTTCCCCCCTCGCAGAAGTCAAAAAGAAGTTTATATCACAATATGGACATTTTTCCAAATTGTGACCGAATTCTGACGCTTTATATCACAATTCTTGAATTTTTTTCGTATGATATAAACTCAGAATCGCAAAAAAATAAATAAAAAACTGAATTAAAAAAATAAACCGGTAATTGCAGCTTTTTATCTCACAATTCTGACTTTTTCCTCTCTCAATTGCGAGTTTATGTCTCTCAATTCAAACTTTTTACCCCTCACGATTCTGAGTTTATATTTCACAATTTGGACTTTTCCTCCCCCTCGCAAGTCAGATTTGTGAAACAAAAATCTTTTTTTTTTTTTTTTCCTGTGGTGGAAATAATCATCCATAGTGCTCCATATCGCTCGTCCATCGTGGTGGAAATGAAAGTGAGACCCGATTTTACAGCATGCATCGCAGACTCATTAACATGCAGTTTCGGTGCAGACGCAGACCCTTCGGCGCGCTCGTTCACCTGAATAAAGTATGACCGTATGGACTCATACCATGGATTTAGCAGCAAAAGCTATTGCAGCATTACATGTAGATAATACTAAAAAACTCGTAAAAAATTAAGCCTAAAAAACTGAAGCGAACAGAAAGACATGCATGCATGAGGTAGCCTATTACTATTCATTTCAACATGGAGAGCAAATGGGGTTTTACTCTAATAACTCAAGTGTGTGTGTGGTTTTTTTAACAGCTCACTTAAACAGGATTTTCTTAATGAATTCTTTTTACCTTTGGTAACTGTTTTTGTCAACATCTAGGGGGGAAATTCCTACCACTCTGTTTTTCACAATAAGTGCATGCTCCTTTAAAAAGTCTGACACCCAAAATGTATTATCTGTGTGTATATAGATAAATATAAAATAAAAATATATCCTTTTTGTAAATGTACTGTATATATTATATATGTAGTCTCACACTGCCTAATGTTACCTATATGGAGCACTAAACCGATCAAACGAAGGATAATGATAGAATTAAAGCACAACATCCTGATAAGCGTTAACATCGACTGTTTGTGCCAAAGTGCAACGTTTGAGCACGCAGACTCAAAATTCATATTTTCCTAAGTGTTTGTAAGCAGGGAATATAGTTGACAGAGATATCATGATATTTGTTTTCTAAAAACAAGATGAGAGGGGAGATCCGTGGGTGGAGAGGGTGATGTGCCGCTTCATCAGCTCCAGTGGAAGGACACGTGCCGAGGTCGATCTCCGCCTTCCTTCACCAGCGGTTTGTGGAACTCGCGGCCGGCGCGTGAGTGGATGCTCGCCCAGCAGTACTCGCAGTAATACTGCAGACAGGTGACGTTGGCACAGAAAAAAGGGGCGAACTTTCCTCCGCAGCGAGCGCCCTGACATTCATCGCACATCTGATCGTCCAGCACGTAGGGTTTCACCTCCACCTGCAGACACGGGCAGACAGAGCGATTATAGAGAGAGAAACTCAAAGCTGCATTCTTGTTTGGTTTATGTGGGGTCAGGTTTTTTTTTTTTTTTTTTGCATTAAATTGATCAACAGTGACAGTACAGACATTTATAATGTTACAAAAGATTTCTATTTCAAATATATGCTGTACATTTGAACTTTGTTATCACAAAAATACAAAAGGTTCAAATGCTCACTGATGTTCCAGAAGGAAAAACAAAGCATTAAGCATTATTCACACTGCCATTTTTCGCAAGTGAACCAGAAATTGTAAACAAAACCACACGTGTGCTAAGGTCATCCATTCATTGGACAGAAATTCTCAAGCAGGGAAAAACAGGAAGTGCAAAAACAGGAGATCTTTCCTAGTGCAATTTTGATTCTTTTTACTGATTTGGTGTTATCAGATACTAACGCAATATGAAGAAACTTATGAGCATCATATGAGACAATGCCATACGACAGGCGTCGGCAAGTAAGTTTGTCATTGGGCGCAAAAACATTTTCGCCACTAGATGGCGGGCCAGAGCATAGTCAAATAAGGAACAAACAAATTCCTTGAGAACTATAACTTCCCGCTCATTGCCGTCATCATAGCCTTCACATTCTTTCTGATTTGAGTGATCCTTCTCTATCAAGCTAGCTAAATGTTTAACATGTGAATTCTTGCTAAATATGCAGTTATATTACAGGCCGTTGGCATGAATTGTACTCGTGATGGAGCGGTGGTGGAGGGCTCTTGGAGCAAGTGAAAACCACGACGCTTTGACTTTTAAAAAATCTGCTCCTCACTCCAGTCAAAATCACACTGCTCCACTCCGCTCACATACTCTGATTGTGAGTAACTGTTGCTGTAATGACAGATCTATTTCAGAACCAGCCGCTATCAAAATAATCTGGCTGCGGGCGCGGGCCAGATATTATTGCTGGCGGGCCAGTTTTGGCCCGCGGGCCACCTGTTGCCGACCACTGTATACGATGTTGTAATTACGACTTGCCGAAAATAAAATATATAGATATAAAATACTTAAAGCATATCACAATGTTAGTTTAAACATTTAACCTAGATAAATGTGCGCTATTAGGTGCATATCCAATTGTGTCAGGACATCAGTGGAAACAAATTAAATATGCCGTCATTTTTGCTCATAAAGGTAAGGATAATACATCGCTCGGAACTGTAAAGGGTCTATTTTTATTTGTGTGCACTCACAATATCAAGAAAACGTTGTGCTTTTTTTTTCTTGAACAGGAGCGCTTCACAAAAATGCTCCGAAACTCAGCAAATATTTTCCTTACAGACATGATGAATATATCTATAG